>NC_137669.1:18504997-18856416 GCF_963422515.1 Blennius ocellaris
ATTATTTATAGTAACAAGTCACATTGCCACACCCTCTACACTCTAGGGAACCACTGATCTTCAAACCATTTAACAACAGTTTGACTTATTCGATACAGTTTTATCCAGTTGTATGTGCATGAAACATTTAAACATCCACATGTCATGTGTGCGAGGAAAAGATTTGTTGTATCACTTATCGCTTTGAAGAAACGCTCAGAAGTTACCAGACACAATCTCTTGGCCACGGAAGGGTTAACACTGCCTCCCGACTGCCAAAAATCAGAAGCCAAAGTTGCAATAAAGAAGATTAAACGAGATTGGTCACTTTAGGTGGGTCTGAAGAACTGGCAGTGCATAGTGAGACCTTATGTGATCCCAGTTTCAAAACACTGACCAAATACCCAAAAGGCTCAGAAACTGGCAGAAGAATTTGGCTAATAAAGTCAGAGAAGATTGAGCAAAGGGTATAAACCAGACGTCTGGAATAAATTAACTCCACCACTCCCTCATGGGAGGAGCCGGCTCACTCCCACTTTCCTCACATGGTATGTGTGTCCTGCTCAGCCATTCCCATGTTGTGATGCATACTTTATATACTCCCACGCAGGCATTATAGTAACATATTTCACATCGTATGAGAAGTTAAATTGTCTCAATGGTTGCTATGAGAGCATTTCCCACCAGCAAAGGTGGATTCAAGAGAGGAATGATAGGAATGCCAGAGATGCTTCTAATCTCACAAGCTTCAAAAACAATCCCGGTGCTGGGAGTGGCAGTGTCCTCAGATGGCATGCATCATGCAAGTAATTCATTTCTACATTGTTTCCGTCTACTGCAGCATCCTCAAGTGCATAATGAAGAGCCCAAACGTGTACATTTCTGACAAAATAAATCAAACCTTACCCAGACGACGGGGTCGTAGACAGAAACAACAGCAGCACCGGTTCATCCTCTCTGACCGTCTTTCCCGACTTTTAGAGAAAATAGAGAACTGCCAGGGAGTCAGAGCTGACCCCACGACATTGTGTGCTGATCAGAACCAGGGGGGCGTGCAGAAGAAGTGAGGGGAAGCAAAAAAAAAAGGAAAAGAGGCAGCAGAAGCGGCGGGGAAGCAAAAAAAAAAAAAAAAAAGTCGACGGCGTTGCTAGTTTGATTCAATTTGTGAGGCTTTCCTCAGTGGAAACTGCATCTCAAGCCTGGTGGTTTTCTGACAAGCGCTGGACTGAGTCCATGCGCAATGCTCCAGAACCTCCCAGGGACACATTTTTTAACAGGATTTAAACAAAGAGTGGAAAACATGACTTTTTGCCAGCAAGCTACCATAACAAAGGGCTTCTCTGTGGAAGTCCGAAAAAAAAAAGAAAAAAAAAGCTGGAGACGCTCATATCATTGCCCCCACATATGCAGGATATGGATGAGTCTGAGTCACAACAGCAGCCCTGACTGATTTAATGCTCAGACAGAGAGATACAAGATATTTTTGCAGTGTGACACAATGGCTGCTTTGTTAAATACAATTATACTTTGGGTCCTTTTTTCTAATATTATTATAACAGAGCTGTGCTGAATAGTGCTTAAACCAATATTAACCAGGAGCAAGTTGAAACTCTTTAAACTTTACAATGCTGACGGAATGAGTGATAGTCTTTGAAATGTGTGTTTTGTGTATAACTGGAGTATCTTTTTCTGGAGCATTTGTAATGAAATCAATTATAAATACATGCAGACACAAGTAGAATAGAACATATTTTGCAGGGAACACACACGGTTTATCTGGAATTGTGTTATCTGTGCAGCCGTGCATTAACCCTGAGCCCACTGGACTCACTCCTTCACATTTGATTAACTATTTCGTGCAAGGAGAGATGTGTGCCAGCCAGTGAGGGGCCTTGCTGTGGCCCACACCCCTCTGCTTTTAACACCAGGAAACATGATCTCCGACACTGCCGCGCAGCGTGGGTGGTGTCGAAGCTCAAGGTCTCCACTGTAAAGCTAGAAACTGTAATTTTCTCCACACTTCTTCTCCAAATAAGCACTTGCTGTCGTCCTGTGATCAGACTGAACCGGACATGAAATGTTTAACTTGTTGGAACACACTCTTAAGAAGGCCTGTGTTAGATTAATCTCTGAGACAAAGCGCTCTCCTCCTTTGTTATCTGATACACTGACGGTGAGAGACACGCCCAAACCTGCTTCATCCTCTTTGGTCCTTTTGGACAAACTGGGACCCGGCAGAAAGCATTTCTATGCTGACACCTTTTGGTAAGAAGACAGAACTGTCCCGGCATTAAAAAAAAAAAAAAAGAAGAAGCTTCCTACCTTGGCCGTGTTGAATCAAAGCCTCCATGAAGTCTCGAGAAATATTCTTTTCCATCGTGGCATGAGTGGATTTGTGCCGATTTCTCCTCACTCGGTGAATAATTCAACACATAGTTGTCCGGCGCAGAGCAGCAGATCTCTGGCTCTGCTGTGGCTAATCCAATTCAAGTACAGTATGGTCTTTTTAAATGTTGCAGTTTCTGTTCAATGAAGGCTGGGCTGAACCAAGGGGGCAGATGAAAGGTGGCAACTGGCAACAGATGTTCTCATCCGGCCTTCTTTGCTTTGCCCTTCTTCTGGAGCCACGGGCAGGAAAAGCTGAGTGTGGCCTAATTGGGCTCACATTTCCCAGTCTCTGCTGAGTCACGAATCACGACTGACAGTGGAAATGTTCCGCGGCAGACGGCACGGTAAGGTAGAGGCTGGCTGACCCAACGAGCACCATCAGCCTCGTACAAGACTTATTCCTCTGGTCAATGTGATGAAATTATGAAAATACTGACCACAAGATCTGGCATACATCTTAATCTGGTGATTATCTACAACACCATTGAATAAAGTCCTGTTCTTTTGTGCACTGCATTTGGTTTTAAATGTGAATGACGACTAAAGCCTGCCTATAAAGTTGATCACATGTTCCCCAGCAGAGGGCAGAATGAACTATGTGCATGTTCAACATGTGTATTCTGCATTTGCAGTACAGTCCCAGAGAAAATGTGTCTTGCAAGTTTGGAAAATATGCAATTTCACATCATACAAAATCGACTTTTAATTTGTTGTTTGGTTTTCAAGTTCTGAAGTAAGATCTCAACAAACCAGACCTTGTCTCGTGTACGTGTATTTCTTTACACTCCGAGCTATAATCAGAACTAATCTACAATTAAATAAAGCACAGAGAAACTGTGATTGTGGGCTGCTAACTCACTGGACGTGTGCATTGTAGATTCAGTGTTTAGACTATAAATACTTCGGGATAACTGCTTGCCCTGTGTGTCTGTACTCGCATGGAAAATCCATATATCGCGGCTGATTGCTAGTCTCAGTCTGTCAGAAACAGCAGAGGCATGAACGAGGGGCACAACGCTCAAGTTTCTGTGAATATGTAAACATTTATAAGATGGAAATCATTGGTTTCAATGAGCAGATCCAAAGCATAATTTGCTCCACTAAATACACTATATACAATGTGGAGCTGAGCTTATATGTTCTATTTGAACCTAAAGAAAGAGAGAGACAATAAACCTGCACAGAAATACTGGCTCAGTGTTTATTGTTACACACAAGTGCAATCATGATGCATCTCTTTATAACGTTGAGTTATGTTGTGTTGAATTAAAAAAAAAAAAAAACATAATATGCTTAAATCCTTTTAAAATTGCCAGTTTGTCTGAATTACCTGCTTTAGAGGAGCAACAGATTCAGTTAAACTCATAAATCTATTGACTGCTCATGGAAACAAGCCACAACCAAGTAAAATGACACCTAATTGGCAGTCTGTTATTATTTGGCCATGTGGAAACTGGCAAGACCATCACGTACATCAATAGAAGAACCAATTATCGTTATCTCGCCCTCCTAAACAGTAGCAGCGCCCATAGCAACGTCTCGATAACTCAGCGGTTAACAGAGGAGGAAGCAGAGGGGGAGGAGGAAACTCCAACCTGCAAAGTCGGTGCAGTTCTTCGGAAGCCTTCTGCTTCTCGTCAAGCTCCTCTGTCAGATTTCAACGCCAGAGCAGAGGCTGGACACTTTGATAAGACTACGGGTTCAATGGCCACAGTGGAATAGATTTCTCTTAGAATTCTTATGCGAAGTCATAAGTGGAGGAAAATATTTACATATTTGATTGGCGCTCAAAGCAGACAGTTTTACCATAAATTGCCAGAAAAATATGGTAGATATAAGTCTATAGACAATGTCAAAGTATGAGGCTCATGCGGCATTTTTACAACAAAGTGGAATGCATTCAGAGGAAGGGAGTTGACAGATAAAACATGAAGCGAGGCAGCTGAGATGTCAGGCATCGAACCTTCAACAGGCCTGAGGGGGAAACTACCAAACACACAAGAAAAACACAGAACAAGGAAAACTGGTGGGTTCCCCTAACATTTTGGTTAGAATAAATGTATGGTTTTATTTATAGAAAACAGCACTGATTCAAACTGCTGAAGGTGCATAATGTAATATACTGTAACCAAGTCTTCCCAATGCGTCTTTTGGATTAAACCTAAAGGTTGCACACTATAATCTGGTCTCCCTTCTTTCTCCTTCAGTCGACACCACATAGCCAGCCAAACCCAAATGGAAAACCATAAAGTCGTTTCTCTTCTCAAGAGAGCAGACAATTGTGCCTGTGTTCAAGCTGCCGTTACTCAACGTCTTCTGACTGACGGTGGAAAGCATCATGGAGTCCAGCAGCACCGCAGCTGCCCGGAGGGTTAAAAATACAAACAGGAGGTTTGGATAATGTTTGCAGGGGATGGTGACTTTTTTTCCCCCCCTTTAGTTTTTCCTTACATATCCCATCAACTCCCGCCGCCTCCGACAGCTGCACGGATTAACTATTATTCTTTAGGTAACACGAGTGTAAAGCACATCTGGTAGCGCCCTCCATGGACTATTTAAGCTCTCCAGACGATGCGGAGCGCCACCAAGAAGTGAAATATTTTGCAGATCATACAGCATCTGTCACAGTGGTGTACAGTATATAGAGAATGCGAGCACCATATAGAAGGACCTCCAGTGAGACTTTAATGAGAGGTATTCTCACTGTGACGCAGGACGACGTCGAGAAATTCATGCCGGAATGATTTGAATGGAGCACAGCCCAGACCCGGGTTCTCTCACGGCTCCAACCTTTCTATGTTTGCATGTTCTCCCCGTGAAAGAAAAATTAAAAAGAAGAAAGATAAAAAAATTTTTTAATCATTTTTGTTTTCATGACTTTTGAGCAGGTCAGAAAACACTGAAATCTGGGGTGTGACGCCATTCCTATCTTCCTCGTTGTTATAAAAGTTAGCAGGTGTTGGCCTCAGGTATGCGGCTGGTTGTCAAAGAGGAACACTTTGTACCTCGACTACAGCCAAATGATGGCAAGCCTGCTGCGGCGTCCTCACACAAACCAAGCGTCTCTTTTAGCCATAATTCAGATGTCAAGCTTGGTGTCTTTGTCCTAAATCACAGTGGGTTTCATTTGGTCAATTCTTACAAAAGACGTGGAAAACACAGAAAGCACATACTTAGTAATGACTCCTTTTGGGATTATCGCAAATACGACTTCAAATATTTACTCAGACATTTGAACAAAGCTTCACAAGGTTACAATAGTCTACAGATTTCCTGTCATTGTTAACTTGTTTCAGGCTGTGAACTTTGCGGACGGAGATAACCAACAATATTACAACGACTGCAAATAATATTTGTACCAGATGAGGATCGACTGGGCAAATGATGTTCTGCCAGTTCCTTGGTATTTTCATTGCCTGTCAGTGGATCAGGAATTATAAACTAAGAAATAAGTGAAGATATTTGGAAGAACGAATAAGAAATCATCGACGAGGCAGACGATGCCCGTTGCTGGCATTGATGCTTTCTTATTGTTTGGCAGATACAAGCTTCTCCTGGTAGAAGAAGACAGATCTCTCACAGGTCAAGAATTTAGTGGCATTGTGATTCATCAGAAACCCGGTTCCCTGAACTTCATCTCCAATGTGGTCTTCATCATCTGTCCTGTGGCGCCAAATCAAACAAAAGAGCGGTAACAACAGAACTTTCTTTAGTTACCTCCACCGAAAAAGAAGCACAGGTGGAGATAAATGAAACCGCCTGGAGATCAAAAGAATCAAACCCCTCGCCGCCTCGGGTCTCCACTAAAACCAGGTTTATAACCAGTGCTGGTGCTTATAAACTGGCGTTCGTAGAGAGACGATAACTTATCACAGCAACTGTGAATTCAGGTTAACGTGACTTATAGTTGGAAATCTTTCTATGTTCTGTCGGGAGAACCGAGTCAAGAGGCTGCTTGTCAGGGGTCACCGACTCACAGCCCGGGTTCTTCTTCTGGTTCCTTACGTTTCCGTTTGATGTCTTGTTTTCCATGCAGTTTTGTTGAATGCTGTGCCCTCCAGTATCTTTCGCATCACATCAGGTTGTAATTTCTCCACTGTGCTCTCTCTCAGCCTCGACTGTCAGCTGTGGCTTGTTAACGCTCCACTAACACGTTTCTATACGTCTTCCTCAGTCTTTTCAGTTGACAGTTGATTTCTCATGTATGTGACTGAGGGGCGCCAACTAAAAACGAACTAATCAATTAGTGTGTGATTAATGTGGGGAGCCACATTATGGTGACCCAGGGAGATGATGGGGGTCGGGGATCTTGTTGCCACATATGACCCTTTGGCTCTCCTGTAGTGGCTTTCGGAACATTTCACAAAATAATACCAACAGTTTATCTTATTTTCATTTGCAAGATATTGGGGGTTTCAGTAACTCTGCTAAAACAGCTAAAAAAAGAGCTAAAGTTAAATGTCATAAGTGCCTAAAAATCCTGAAAAACAAGGTTGAAACCTCTAAAATCAGGTACAAAAACATCTGAATATGTAATGAATGTTTCACATCCTAAATTGTAATTTTAACTTCATGAATGCAACATAAGAAACAGCTTATGTTCATATAGCAAGATTATATATTAAACTTTAGAAACTGTCAGCCTCATTTGAAAGATTAAACGGGTTTTGCGGCTCCAGTTAAATTTGATTTGATGGAAAGTGACAAAAACTAATCTTTAGGTCAAAAAGGTTGCAAACCCCTGATTTAGATCATATTCAGACCCTGTTTAAAAAAAAAAAAAACTATCTGTATGTGTGTGTGCAATCTGACCATGTCTGCATAGTAACAGTAAAAAAAACCCAAAAAAACAACAAAAGAAAAACTGCAATTCAATAAAAAAAAAACCCAAAAGAGTCGATGGGGAAAAAAAGAAAACAGAAAACATTTAAGTTCTTTCAAGTTGGATGCCCACGTGAAACACAGGCTTTATCCCCCCCTAACTTCTTCCTGGATAAAAATAAAGAACTTGTTTTATTGAGGTCCTCTTTAAGCCACGATGAAAGCTCATTGCCATGGTGGGAGAGGCAGACGACGAGAGAACGAAGGCAGCTCAAAGTGACAGTTCAAAAATAAACCCATTCAACTCCGCTGGCAAAGAAAGTGCCCTCTGAATTCCACTACTCACTTTATAGCAAGTAATTTAGGATACATGGTTGTCTTCCAAGTCGTTAAAGTCTGCATCTCAACATTTTGGAAATGGAGCAGTGGGAAAATGTTGGGAGGAGAGTTGGGTAAACAGTACACAAACACACACATACACAAACACACACACACACACTCACATAGGCGATACTTTTCACAACTATCACCGATCAACACGCAGCCAAAACGTCACTCAGCAGAGACCCGAGGCCATTTCTGTCTGCAGTGACATCAAATATAATAGATGTTTACACGTGAAAGGGTGCGACTTCTATTTCCCTCCTCGCTTCTGATTTTAACTCCAACATCTGTCAAGCGGATTCAAGTGAGTTGACCCTCCTTAAATCACAGCCAATCCATGTACAGTCCTGGCAACGAAGACTATGAGTCGGGTGATCCCGACTGACCAAACAGTGAATAAATATTTGCTGCAAACGCCGAGCAGTTAACGTGCTGTTGATGTTCAAGTATAGAAGGACATCGTTGTATAGTTTCAAATGAAAATAACTGAAGATGAGGAGACAGAGCGAGTGAGGAAATCATTTCCCAAGACGACCTTTAAATTATTTAAGCACTTATTGTGTAACTTTTAATCTGGATGTTTTACAATTGACTGGTCTGTTTAACACCCGGCTCGGCTCTTTCTACATGATGTCGCCATAAAATTCCCTCTCATAATCCTATACATGTGCAACAGGCGACTCAAAATTGATTGAATATGTGTATGATTGTGAATCTCTGTGTTCGCCCTGTGATGGAATGGTCACCCCTGTACAATGTGATAAACTATAGGACTTTGGAACCCCAGCTTGGATTAAATAAGCTACAGAAGATAGGTAAATGGTTATAAGATGATCCTATATAGGTCCAAAAATGGCTTATAACATACTTAATCTTATAATAAATATATAACTATCAAATGAACATATGATAATAAATTGACATTGTGCACTAAACATAAAGTAAGACATTAAAGATAAATACATATTTTATAGGTCTATATGTACACATTTATGTACGTGATTGTATTTGTAATAGTACATCTTGGATAAAGAGTCTCAGCTGGCGTTGCAGAAGCCACTCAGATTCTAAATGTTGTTTTGTATAAAAGATGTGAAAGATGAGCGTCCGTGAGGGATTCGAGCTAAAATGGCTGAGCCACTGAGCTGCTAATGGACGGACTGAGCACCACAATGAGAGCAAAAAAACCAAAACAAAATCTGATCCTTTATGAGGAAAAAAGGCGCTCCGGTGTGGGCAAAGCACCGTAAAACATTTAGAGTTTAAAAGCTGCTCGGAGCCAAGAGGCACAGCTCCATTCTGCAGGAGCGCGAATATAAAATGGCTGAACTGGAAAGCAAATGGATGAATGTGCTTCTTTCTTTGCCAACTCATATCATCCCATCATGTGTGGTTGTGTGATTAGGAGGAAACGTAGTGTTGTAACAGAGAAAGAAATAGACGAGCTTGTGTGTGTGTGTGTGTGTGTGCGTGTGTGTGTGTCTGACCACTGCAGTGACTCATCTAAAACCCATGGTCGGGTGCGGCCGGCCAGGAATTCCCGTCGCCATGGCGACGTGACACATGGTAGAAATATGAGTGGATACAGTGCAAAGACAGATCAGTGGTCAGAGGTGATACCGTCGCCTCTGGCAACACTCGAAACAAACACACTCCTCCGAGAAGTTTCAGCCAGCCATCACAGCACCACCTCAAAACGTTTGGGTAATAATGAAAAAAAAAAAAACGAAAAAAAAAAAACAAGCTTTGGACATTATTTTGGAGATGCAACTTTTTCCCTTGTTACTGAACAGACGCACCTGAACGAACACCAACAACATCACTCGCCATACTTCAAGAAATATTCCAGCTAAAACAGCAGCAGCTGCTGATCTGCAGCAAGTCGTCAGCATTCACACACGCACACCTTCTCAAACACCCAAAGCAGGACATAAAAAAAAAATTTTTTCCCATTGATTGCTCATCAAGGTGGCAATTCCCTCTCCTCTACTGATGCTACAGGCTTTAATCAGAGAGCTTCTCTGTGCTCATTGGCTGGGAATTCAGTCAAGCTTCATGAAGATCTCCTACAGGAGACGGATGTCTTGCACTGTAGTCACTGTGAGGATGAACCTATAGGAGTCCAAAGTACTGGGTGATATATTCAGTACAATGGTGTGTTTGACTGCCAAACTCACAAGGACAAAACTCAAAGGCACTTTGACTCCTGCAGCTACAACTCACTCTGGACCAGGAAAAGCTCTGCGGCTACTCTTTGTCAGCATGATATGTGTGGGGCGCCATTAGAGGGGGCCTGTATATCAGCTTGTCCTCCTCATAAACCCCACCCTGACACACTGTGAAAGGAGCTACTTTAAAATAAACCCACTGACTGTGAGCTCCGCTCCGGCTCTTGTCCTCATCTCACCATCTCGCCCAGCCTTTCTCCACATCGGTCCCAGACTTCACAGCCTCGGCGGAAAATAATGCACATTGGAAGCCACAATCTGCTTCGGAGAAAGTGCTTCGGAGAAAGCGCCGTGCTGGCTGCTGTCGGCTGCTCCGCCTGCGGTTGAGGGCTGGCGGACTAAAGAAGCCCCTGCAGCTTCTGTAACTGCACCACACACCAGGCAAGCTCTCAAAATGGCACAAGCATGGAGGCTCCATAGCTTACAATTACTGACTAACTTAGATGCCAGTGTGAATCATGAGATGGAGGCAAGAGATGCAGAAATAAAACTCACACCGGGTAGTTACAGTTCATTTGCGCACATGTAAAGGAAAACCGACATGAAAAAGAATTTTAGTCATCTTCAGATTTTCAGATGCTTTGGAATAAATACACCAAAGCTCGAATGTGGTGTGATCAGATATCAAGTTAATTTAATCACAAGATAAAACAACTGCAAGGCATCAAGTAATGTAACCCAATATGGATTAATACATTTGCAAAATATTGAAAAAATATATCATGTGTGCATGTAGCTAAGTGTAAATAAAACTGACACGGCGCTTATAGTAGTAGTTTGTAGTAGAATGGAGGAGTAGCACAACCATTAGAGCTTTCCAGAGATAAGACAAAATAGGAATATAAATAAAGTGTAATTATTTTCAGAAAACAAAGACAGTTCATACACTTTATCCTTAAAGAAGAAAACTGAAACAGAACAGTGCAAGCTAAATGGATTTTAGTTTTTTGGGGGCACTATTTTGAGTAAATATACTAACATGAGACTGAATCCAAGAAAAGTTTCCTCAGAATGCAAGAAATGACTAAACAGCCCATGTGACTTGTTCTTCTCTTAAAAGAGATAAAGATTTAAGCAGAAAGACGAGGCCTGGAGCTCCAGATGAGGTTTGGATAAATCTCGTGGCTTGATATCAGAGCAAAAAGACATATTGACTCAAATCCCCTGCAGCTTTTTCATATCGCAGAAAACAACAACCGAGTGTGACAAGTGATCTATTATATGGAGTGAAAAGCTACTTTTCTTTAAAAAAAAAAGACTACGTCAGTTTGAAAGACGGTTTGGAACAAGTGGGAAATAAATTAGAAACAAACAGCGACACCAACCCGAACAAAATGATGATACCAGAGAGCATCATGAGTGTTTGATCTGCTCACCCTGCAGCCTCACGGGACCAAGTCAACATCTCAAAGAGTTTCAAAAAGGCCCAACAGCAACTTACCTGGAGAGAGACAGAAAAACAAAATAAACATATTTAGAGAAAATTATGCACCACTTCAAAAACACACTGCTTAAACTTTAATAGGCGGTAAAATTTGCAAAATACACTTTAGTAAGGGTTTAACTTGAAAGAACAATTCTTTCTGGACTAAACATGTTGCAGACAGAATCTGACTCTAATGGCCGAACATGGAGATGAATGGTTCGACCACAAGTCGCCTGAGGCAGAGCTGAAGAAAAGCAGAGCCCAATATAACAGTAATGGCTCCAGAAACCTGCCTTGATAGCGCTTGACTGCAGACTCATTATTTGTAGTAGCTTCACTCACAGTGCGCCCTGCTGGTCAGTTTAGGTAAAGCTTTCATCTTGAGAGTCACCTGGTTCCAATCCCCCCTGTCCCCCCCCCCCCCCCCCCCCCCCCCCCCCCTTTGACAAAACAAAGCACGACGGGTGTAATCACGCAGAGGATTAGAGGAAGGAGGGGAAGATCAGAGAGGATGTGTCAAATTACGCAGGCAGCCGGCCCTCTGAATTGCAGGAAACTCGAGGTTAATGGGATTAAGTAATCACATCTGAGGAGTTACGAGGACACGGAACATGGCCAGAGTTCTCAACCGGGATAACTGACGGCTCCAGCAGGAGCAAACAGACTATTATTGAGCCAAAGCCCACCATAGATTATACTCTCACACACAAGAAATAAAAAAAGCATTTGTATTGATCACAGGCTTAACTGCATATATCTGCTCATACATTAGAACTCCGTCAAGGTTCTGCAGAGCATGCAACAGTGGTCTCTGATATGTATATTATGCATGTTGGCATCTGAATTTGCAATATATAATGTAGCCCAAGTTTTCTCTTTTCTCTTCTGTATAATTTAGATATTCATAAATTCCCAACCCATACCTCCTACATATATCTTTGTAGTACACGGTCACGTGTTTATGATTTGATAGAGAGGATGAAGGTCTGAGGCTCACAATCGTCGTAATTGCTCCTTCCTGCTGAACCCGTAATAACTCATCATTGTCGCAAATGAGAATAAACGTGTTGTTGCAGCCTCATTGTAGGACGATAACTGTATCAGCTCTTCTCTGAAGCTAAAGACAACATCCTGCTGTGGAGAACAAAGCTGCGGAAAGTCAACCAAAACAGCAAACCTGTGGGTTGTAAAACCAAAACAATAAGCCCAGAGACACGCGTTTCAGGAAGGACACACACACACACACACACACACACACACACACACACACACACACACACACACACACACACACACACACACACACACACACACACACACACACACACACACACACACACACACACACACACACACACACACACACACACACGCACACACACTTGCTTTGATGTTTATTTTTCAGTCTGTGCACTTTGCACACCATGGCAGGGTTTTCCATCTGGGACCGACTTCTCCTCCCGGCTGTACAGAAATAGGTGAGATATTTGAAACGACGCCACCCACCGATTCCCGCAGCTCAAATAGCGCCCCAAGCATCCGTCAGCGACTGAACACCGACGCTATTTGGAATCGGAAAGGTGACATCTTAGTGCACGAAATGCAGACAGGATGTGGGCATCAGCGACATCCAACCGACGCGGTGAATGAAGGAAGCCACTCGATATGTTCAAGCGTTACAACCGTGCAGAAAAATAGCTTCTAAACATCTAGATTTTCCACACATACGCTCAGTAGATTCATGAGGATCAGATATCGTAAACTGCAGCCCCCCCCTCCACTAATGAGGTCATGTTCTCTACACAGCAGCAGCAGCAGAAAGTCAAAATCCCTGATCTGATATTGGGATTATGGGCAGATATCACCCAGAGCAGGACTGCAGATACACATGTTGGAAAATCAATAGAGAACACTTATTCATTTTCAGATATCATAGAGATATCATAGTCCAACCCAAACTCTATTTATGTCCCTGGGAACGGCTGTGATGTTAAACACACTCCTCAAATTTGGTTGAGCTTCGCTCACATCTGGTTTATTTGTCTGGATGTGGTAATAACGCCTGCAGATCACAGCCTCGGAGGTAGAGGGCGCCACACAGTGCACGAGCTGAACACAGAGGAAAGAAGTTCACTCCTCATATTAGGATTATTGTTTTCTGCCAGTCAAAGCCACATTGTACTTAAGTGCATCCTAACGCAGTTAAGCACATCTTTATCTCTCATAAAAAGAGCAAACATGAAGAATAACAACTCTTTTCAAAGCATCATGAGTTTTTGTAAAAAGAATTTGCATGGAATAAGTGTATGAACTTGGAAGGAGCAGGCAGTTGAAAAATATATATGAGGGATATTACAGATTTTAAAATTAATTTTGATGTTTGTTGTTTGAGGTTTTGGACAATTTGGATCAGATTACATATTTTAAAAAAACAAACGTTTCTTCTACCACAGCCAGTGTTCAATGTTTCAATTGTTTTTCTGCATGTTTCAAACAAGCAGGTAAACCGGCACCATTGACAATAAACGTATGAGTGAGTCTGCAAATGAAACTATTTTCCTCAGAGACTTTCCTTTATTTAGATTTAATCCGAAAACCAGAATGAGACAGTCATCAGGGTAAAGTGAAAGGCAGTATGCAGCAGACAATGAAATGACATATTTGTACATGACAAACTACTGACAAACATGTTCCTCCAGAGCCGCAGGTTACAGGCTCATATTCTAGTATATCTACTAAATTGTAAAAAAAAAAAACACTCATTAAAAGGATTATTATAATCATCATTTTGAATACAATATGAATTTTTTATTTTTTTCTTTACATAATTGCATGTTCTTGCAAGGTGAAAAATGTCACATTGCCTTTTAGATCCCAGTGTTTATGAATTCAACGTCCACCTATTAGATCGTTTTTCTGTGATCACAACCGACTAGCAGGATGAAAACACTGAAGAGGAATCTGTGTGGAAGGAAATCTTCCAAATGTCAGAAAGCTGCTTTACCTTTTCGCCATGCACGCCTGTAATGTGATTCCTGTCGGAGGTCAAACGCAGCGGCTTCTGACCTTAAACTCTCTTTTTAACTGGACATACCGGGTTTGTAGCCGACATCTCCCCTTTCACCAGCACGTAACCTTCAGAGCGCGTAAATCATAACAGAGTGGTATTTGTGAAAACACACAGATAAGGGGGCGACAGAGCTGAAAACTAATGAGCCACAGACACAACAGGAGCGAGAACATGTGAAGGTAAAAGTCAAGCTTGTCATTATGCTGTACTTAATGTTCAATTCTAATGAAAGTAATTCAAAATGTGACTTTTCTTTTTCTTTTTTTTTTCGATAACCAAGAAACCAGTGGCTGCAGCATTATTATGAAATAAGCCACAATGTAAAGATTTAGCAGTAACGGGTGTGATGGTTATACATTGTATATAAAGAGTGTACGCAGCCAGTCCACAGATTAAATCAAAATATATGATTTTGGGAGTAGAATCTTCACAGAAAAACTCAGTTTAAAGGGTCCATCGAGATGTGAACTCGTCACCTTCCTGGATTTAGTGATCTTGCCAAGTATGGCTTTTTAGAATTTAATATTTGTTCCTCCAAATATTTGATTCATGGCCAGGAATGGGTTGGTAGAAAGAGGAAAAGCAGACAGGAATGCTATGCCGTGTCTTCCTAGGTGAATACTGCCGTTATTAACAGGCCACAAAGGCCACATTTCAGTGTTGACTCTGCTTGTCCCAACACATACGAGAGCCCATCAACAGGCTCCTGTGTGAAGAGCCGAGTCCCTACCACAAAAAAAAAAAAAAAAAAGAAAAAGTGACAATGGGAGTAATGGTCTTGAAGTGACGACGTGCGTACAAATGAACTCTGTCTGACTGAGTAAGCAGCAGCAGACTCCAACAAATTAAGGAAGTCCATTGGGAGTGCTCAGTGAAGCGAGGGAGCTTTTGTCTCCCGAGCCCCGGGGAAAACATTCTCCGCCGGTCCGAATGGACCTTCAGATCTCCTCTCCAGGATCATTTAAAGGCCTTCAAACACATGGAAAACTCCTCCAAAGTGCTACCACAGTTCGCCGGGCCTGCATACTGCAGACAAAACCTCAGCGCTTTAAAGAGGCTCTTCACTGGGCTGAACCGCTCTCACCAGCAGGGTTGGGTCCTTTTTTTTTTTGCTATAAATGTCACTGGGGCTGCTTTTAACAATCTAATTAATCAAATGGGCGAAAAAAGCAATGTCACAAACTGGGATTTTACTCAAATTTGTTATGCAAATTAAACTAATGCAACTGAAAACACAGACTGAAGGACTTTAATCATGCAACCTTTGTTGGACAGTATATTTATGGGAATGGATGTTTTAGCCACGAAGAAGTATAGGAACATATACGAAATAAATAAGCAGGATCCCTCACTTTTATGAAGAAGGCTTTGTTCCAAATGTTGTCTTTCATCGTGCCGTGAAAGAACATACATTTATCTTCACCTGTCCATTTCTTGGACGGACTGGTATCAAATTCTGGGACATGAACTCAATACAGCATCAGAAAGAGAGAATCCCACCAATAAATCTCATCTGGTGGAATATGGCAACACTTTTCTAAGAGAAATAAACTATTTCGAAGCCACACAGAAGGAAAGCACAAGTACAAAGAGTGAGCTTATGAGGAACTGATCTGTTTAGGTCGATTTCACCATGATTTCATCAAAAATATCCGCTAATTCAAGACTTCGTAATAAAGTTAATCAAAATGTTGCATGTGACTTTTCCTCTATCTCAATCTGGTGCATGAGTAAAGTTTGTTATTGTGCCGTTTTCTTTAAATATTCCATTTTCTTAAAGGATTCAACAGGACAGCCAAGTAAACAAATTATACAAAAACTGTGTATTCGAAGTGTGTTTATTATGAAATTTTGTGTTTGTCATTACATTTTAAGGATTTCACTTTCTATTTTGTTCTTTTGTACTTCAATAACAGAAATAAACACGTTCCATCATTTTGAATTTGACTCCATTATACTATTTGACACACTTCAGTGTTTGTGCCGCGGCTGTGCAGTGAAGTGATGAGACATACAGTTACAGGATGTAGTAAGTTGCAGGTGGGAGGAGCACACATGGGGGTGTAAACACTCTATATAAGAAACTGAAGTGAAGGGCTGAGAGAAGCTGCGCATGATGAGCTGTTTCCCCCCTCCCCGACAGTTTCCCCCCTCACTCTCTGCACCAACAGTGCCATCCGCACTTGGCCGTGTCGCTGCCGTTACCGCGGCGATGCAGCAGCCCTCTCTGCAGCTCCACGGCGCAGACGCATTCAACCTGCCGCATCCTGCAGGACCGCCGGCACTGCATCTCACACGCTGCCTCATAAAACGCACCATCTCAGCACAATCGCTGCCCGGCACCCCGGCACCCTGGCACCTCGGCCACAACGGCCCACAAAAGGGAAACAAAAGCTTTTCATCCACTGAAAAATGCAGTGAGCAGGAGGATTATAATCCCCCTTTCTGGCCGCCACTTACTGAAACGCTCAAAACTGAACTTTCCTTCTGCACCGACACGCTGGAGAAGTCCGCACCACAGAAGGATTGTGGGAAAACGAGGCAGTCCTGAGAAAGCCTGAGAAAGCATTTGATAGCGATGACAAGAGTCAGGCGAGGAAAAAAAGAAAAAAAAAGAAAAAGTGGGGTACCTTTCAGAGAGCTGATCTCATGCTGGATAGACCTTGCAGGATCCATGGTCGCTGCTGCCCGAGGCTCCAAACAGTCGAGTCTGAGCTCTGCAAGGTCAGCTCAGCAGCAAAACACCACGCTGGAGGATGCAAACCTCTCTGTGCGAATGGCAGGCTTTCTATCCCTCTCTCTCTCCCCCCCCTCTCTCTCTCTCTCTGAGCACTCTGCTGCTGCCACAGGAGTTGGCAGCTTAGTGTTTTTTGTTCACTCCCTTTTCTCCCTCTCCTGCCCGCTTGCACACAATCCCTGTCAGCAGAAGAATTGTCAAAGAAAAGCACACACACACACACACACGCACAGTGCTCCCTCTTCCCCACCTCCCACCCCTCCCTGGCGTCGTCCCGTGGTTCTTCACAGCGAGGCGCATCACACTGGCATACAAAGCCGGTGGAGGGCAGTCAACGCAGACCGTCAGATGTTTTCTCCAAGACGTGGTGGATGACGGGAAACACGCCGCTTAAACAGATTGAGTGAAATAAAAATGAGATCAACTTCACACCAGCATCTGTGACTCAGCTGCTTTTCCCCCTGAAGTACTGCACTACAACACTGGAGGAGCCACTTTTACAAGAAAAGCACTGCAGAGGGCTTTGCATGACAGAGCAATTTCTTTAAAGGAAACCAAACCTTTGAATCTTAAATCAATTTAATCTTAAGCCATCGATCAATGCAAAAAGTTGTTTTTTTTCTCTATAGTTTATAAATAATGAACAGTTGCATCGTCTGCACAAGTGTAGGTTAAAATGGTTTTTTTTTGGTTGCATCACAAATTCATACTATTCATGCATCAGGTATGTGAGTTATTAAAATGATTTCTGCAGCTCAAATTCATCCTTTAATCGCAGGAAACCTATACAAGCTGATATAAAGTGAAAGGCTGGTTTCACCATAGACGGGTTAGAGTTAGACACCTACAGACAATAATTCAGTTCAGACCATTATTTTGGAAGAAAAGCACCAGGGATCTAACAAAGATCTTCTCCTGTGATGCAAACATGCTAAACACTACACCACTGTGCATCCACGTGCAACTTTCTAAGTATCCAGCTTCATAAGGTTTCTCGAGAAAGATCCACGACATTTATCTTTACATGCGTATTACACACACGTAAACACGGAAAGCGTTTGAGCCTTGACAGGAATATTGAAGAAGACAGCGAAGTTATGCTGACTTTGACTCAGCAGTCTCCTGCAGCCTCCAGCGACTGGCTGACACTGCTGCCTTGTGCCTGAAGTCAGCAAGACAAACCTATGAATAGACTGACTGGGGACCCGGTGGTCTGAACGGCACGTCACACAAACACTTCACTTCTGTCAGAGCTGCAAACGACAGAAATAAGATGGAACGACCAGTAATGTAAGCATGGCCATGAATGCAATTCCGGTCAATAACGCAATCATTTTGGCCTTTGTCAATGTGACAAAGCAAATTTAGTGGCATTCCAATAGCATAACAGAATATTTGATCCATTATCACAACAACATGATTCAAGTATCATTAAAAGAAAATATTTTCAGATTAATAACTGCAGCCAATATTGAAATAATAGATAAATATGACTGCATTTCTTAGAAATAAACACTTTTAGTTGCCATATTCATTCATACACATGATGAAATTCTCTCTCAATCATGGTTATAAAAAATATTTTACCATCTTATGACATTATTGATAAGGCTGCGAAATATAACCTGATTTTGTTTCCGAAACGATGACATGTAACAAAGGAACATGGCTTTGTCTGTTTGTGTTACGTGAACCGATCGATTCCCGGCTCGACTGGAAAGACGATCTGGGGATTGGGGCGGGGCGGGGCGGGTGTGTGTGTGTGTGTGTGTGTGTGTGTGTGTGTGTGTGTGTGGGGGGGGGGGGGGGGGGGCGGGGTGATGTGCACCAGTAAAAGCCATATCCTGTTGATGCTTCCTAATGAAGTGTATCGCGGGCAGACGACTTCAAAGCAAACCTTTTAAAACCATTCAGTGATGAATGCTGCACTGTCTGAAAAGTTCTCCCGGCAGCCGCTTTTCATTACAAAAGATAAATAGCAGAAATATTTCACATCGTCTACAAACCAAGCACAGGCGCTCAATCCCAATCAAAGCGTTTGGAAGAATCCTGAAAGTAAACGCCGTTTTTATGAGATAAATGACCAAAGATGATCATCTTAAACTGCTGCTGCAGCAAATCACAAACCATTGAGCTCATATGTGTGAACAGACGTGAGGAATAAAAATAGATTTTCCATGGAAATAAAAAAAAAAAAAAAAACACACAGCTACTGTACATGTTTTCTCGGCTTTACAAGAACCACTTGGTCCACAAAAATCTATTTTCTCTTCTAACAGAGTGCTGCTGAATTCAACAGTCTGACTCAGACGTTGCACTGCCTCACAATTCACTTCCTCGCGTCCCGACGGAGGCGTCTAGTGTGAGAAAGCAAAGCTCTGCCATCGTAGGACACCTGCAAAACAAATAACACAATGTTGGCGCATTTCAGCCACGGCTGAGCTACGACCTCGTCCTGCAGCCCGTGAGGTTATTCGTGGAGGGCATAATGACCGTCTCGTCAATACGCGATCGATAAAAGCTCGTCAGGGTGAACGTGAACCAGGGATCTTATTTCAACTGCAGCAAAGTGATAGGAACTGGTGAGGAAGTCTTCATATTATAGCAGGCAATTGGAGTTTAATATAAGGTTGTGGGATATTTATAAACTGCAACACATCTTTAGATTTGGATTTCTACAGTGTAACGTTCATTCAGAACTGCCTCGATAAGCTCACACAACAATAATATGTTTACTTCTCAAAAAAGTTAGATTTGTTCTTTTTTTTTTTTGCTAAATCTGTTGAACAACAGTGAATCATCTCTATATTTCTGTATTTTAATACTATATAAGACATTTGCTCAACCAACTCCTGTGGAGCATCAGGTTAAGTCTGAAGACGTTAATCAGAGAGGACCTGGGGTTGAATCTCAGTTGTGACAAGAGGGACCTCTGGTGACAAAAACTAGTGAAGGAAAAGGGCTGAACCACACAGAGACACGCTACAACAACACTGTTTAAGTGAAGAGCTTCATTCACTGCGAGCAGTAAATTCGTCACAAACCCAGTGAACGCCGAGACGTCTCATTACAGAAAAGGAAACCATAAAATGAGCTCCGTTTGTTTGGGTGATCCGGGACGGACAACACCAGAATACTAACGTTACCAGAGTATACCTTCTCCCATCCTACTTTAATGTTAATTCCAGCAAAAAAAACAACTAAATATAAGGAGAAGAATATTGTCAACTCCACTTCTAATGAAGCCAAATGAGCCATTTCACTGCTCCAAACTAAATGATTGCCACTTCTTCAATAAGAAGCATGGTTTTGCATATTAATCAGCTCATTCTGGATCTGAGAGCCATCCAATTTCTGGAATTATGATGGTCAGAATACCATTTATTAAGCTCAAAATGCAGTTTTAAGCATGTATTGAGACGGAAAAAGTTCAACTGTTACAATAGTAGGCACACTGTATTTTATTTGCTTTTACTTATTTAGCTCTAAGTTTGGACTTCATAGTAAATACTGGAACTCTCAAATGAAAAAATGTCACTACAAAACAAGTTGGTCAAATGAATAAGAGCAAAACAAAGAAAAGAAATTACATGGTTTAGCTGAATTATTGTGACATTGAGCACTGTTTATGCAAACGAGTTGATGTAGTGACTCAATCCCTGAAACTGGAGCCCTTCTGCTCTTTGATTACTGCTTCATGAAAGTATGGAAAGAAACACGTCTGGCGAACATGAAGTGCTGCGGCCCAGAGTGGAGCAAAGGTCATAACAAAACTCCAAGGATATTAAACCACTGATGAGGAACGGTGGTAAAACAGAAACCGACAGGCCAACATCCGAAACAAGTGTTTGTCCAAGGATCCATACTTCTTTACAGCTGTCAGAGAATGTAGAATTCTCTTCAGCTATTCACACTCTTATTGACAAATGCGTATATTAAAGAAATGTTAAAAGGTGAAGCAGCAGCGTTAAGCGTTTGTCAACATGATTCACACACCTGATGCTCTGAGATGTGTGGAATTAGGTTACTGTGCCAAACCAAACTTACACAAGACCTCGAGGATTCACCTGCAAAGGCTGGTGCCAGAAATGAGAAACACGTCGTGTTTATGTCTCGTAGAAATAAAAAAATAATGTCTTTTAGGTTTTAACTTTCCAAACACCGCTGCTTTTGTGATTTTATCTTTTAGTTAACTTTCAAAATGCAATTTTCTCTATTCTCCTTAAAACAAACAGTCGATGTTGCTGCTCCTCAGTGTTTGAGAAATCGATGTTTCTCAGGAAAGAGTCATCGCTTTTAAGGCCACCCGACTCCCCAGACTGCGTAATGTTTCTGTGTCCATGCAGCTGTTCGGTACTATGGTGTCAAAACTCTGTGTGAGACGAAGACAGAGTCGCACGTCCGTCTGAGTCGAGGGCCTGAAGCTCTCCCGCCGCCTCTCGCTCTCTGAGATACGGTGAATCCCACAGTGGACGTCGGCCATGACAGGCTGGAGTTCTTATACTCTCAATATCCAGTGATATCAAACTTCATGTGCAGTTTCTGCGGCGTGCTTCGCGCACGCTTGCACCCGCACATACACTTCAATCTAACGAAGTGGTCAGTGAGTGACTAATCAAATGGAGACGACTGGTTGTAAATCTAGCCTTAACACACATAATGTACAATTGATAAACCTTTGAATTCTGTTATACTGTAATCTAGATCCAACATTTCGATCAGAAATGACATCTGGTTAAATGGATAGACGACTTCTCACAGTGTATAACTATTCATACTTTATTTAGTAAAATCCATATTGTCCATATTTCCTTCAAACTAACAATTGTACACTAATGACATTAATAAAATGCATGATTAAATTGTGACACTAAATAGTGAGATGGACACTGCTGTGGGTATGTTCATCTAATTGATGTTGTCAATGTGAAATTATTAAAAAAAACAAAAACAAGGAGAAGCTGTGTTTGAGTAAAGCACTATAAATATGAAACGAGTGCAAGTTTTCATGTATGCATCCAGTGTAATCAAAATAGTGTAATAAAAAGTACTTTTTGCCAATGACAGCTTGTACAGCAGAACAGTGATGCGCAAATTCAAAGGACTTCAAAATATTAACGTATCGTTAATTAACAATCAATGCAATGTGTGGAGACTGATGAATACATGATATATTTTGCATGTTTTTGAGAGTTAAAATGGTGTGTTATAAAGTAATAAAGGGAAACGCTGACATTGTGATGACAGTGCTCAGGAATTTGTCGAAGGCTGGTATAAAGAAATGATACACAACAAACAAGCATGTCGTCGTCTGCCATCACTTTCTTTGCAGCACACAGACTTGTGGCTCTTGCGCTACAGTGCGAGGCTAATTGTGTTGCATTTTCCACGTATTAAAAGGGTTAGGGTGTGGTTTTAGTGCTAAAGTTACAACTGGGTGAGGAGCTTTGGAATTTAGAACCATTGGAAATGATCTTCTGATGCATTGCTTGGAATTAATGTTCTAAAAATGATTGCACAGTAATTTTAAGTGAGACGTTAATCTGACTTGGTTGTGTCGTATAGTCATCATTGAGTTTGGAGTAAATCTGTAGAAAATGGTTTGAAGTCCCGAAAGACATTAAAACAAAAGCATGTGCATGCGTGTTTTGCACTTTTTCTGAGGCGCCAGGAAGCAAAACACCATCAGGAGAAGAATTCACAGAATGTGTCGTGGTGAAAAATGTTTTGAGGCCCGCTATCGGTCAGATCTACAACTCTGAAAGAGTCACAGTCACAGCATCTCTCGTCCTTTTGTGCGGCTCAGTCGGAGAGACACGACAGGCCGTCTGTCCTCGGGCCACCCGGAACAACAGTTTATTAACAAAGAACAACAATCCCATTCAGTGTGGATGTTGTTTCTGAAAACTGGCCTCTGAAAGAAGTGAATGGAGATGAAAAATAATGAAAACACAGCTAAAGTGAAGCTGTTTAACATAAGACTGGTTGGAGTCTTGTGTCACTTCATGTGTGTCCAAGTACTAAGGTACTCCAAATGCTACATTTTGAAGTGCATGTAAACATGCAAGATCTGATTATCTTCATTCTAAAGTGATTACTCTCAGTTTTCATGGTCATCGAAACAGGCACATTCTTTCAGATTGAAAAGTGTTTGTAGTAGAATGACTGCAGTTAAAGTAAATTAATGTTATTCATGTGCACTTCAGGTTTTCTTCATGAACTTTCATCATGTATTATTTTCACAGCTCATAAGTAGGTTAGACATCAGCATTGCTTTCCGCTCAGCTTATCCTGTTTATATTTTTAATTTAATTTCATGGCTATTTTTTGTGACGTCTTGCTCAGATGAGTCGATTCTCGATCATCAATCAGTGCAAATGAGGTTGCTGCTCGAATCCTGCAAACCCACTGTAACGCGAGTGCTATAAACAGTGAGCGGGGCAGCAAGGTGGGGGCGAGGATAAGTGGAGAATCCAGCTGTGATGGTCAAACCCAGGGACCCTGGCTCATGTCGAAACGCCGTGCCAGAGCCCATCGGATCAGTGGTGACATTCCTGGCATGAGTCTGGTTTACTGTGGGAAGCCACAACTCGGGTGTGACCACCATTGTTTCTCACCACAGCACCGATAGGCAAAGTTTAAGCATGAAGGGATCGCCAATGTGCTAATATTTCCTTGTGTTGCCGGAGCACTGATGAAATAAGACTTTTGTCCAAGATATGGTGAAAACAAAATGCGTAACTGAGAAATTTGGTTCTCATCATATGAAGGAAACATGAAAAATCCACATTTCTCAAAGTTCACAACTATCGTCCATTACTTGACTCTCAAACTCCATCATGGACCACAAATCACTGCCCATGATTTGGAATTACATTGTGGTCTATTTCGGTATGCACTGACGATCTTTTATAGCTCGACTATGCAGAGCAGTCAGGAGGGATAAAATGACAGTTTGTATTGGACCGTATCCTGGAGACTGAAATCTCTCTGCAGGGGACCTCGTCCTCACAGATACATTATAAAGACGTCTTTCATGGTGAAACTCAACAAAACGTCACACGAACTGACATCCCCACGTTAAATAGCTGATGTTAAGTGTTACAAACACCACTGATGAAGTTTCTATTTGAGATTTGAGGTAAACTGTGAATATTTTGTTATCGTTTCCTTGGAATTTAACCTTCAACATTCACAGAATCAGCTGGATAAATATCTTTTTTTAAGTCAATTTGGGACTAAAATGACAAAAAAGTGCCTTTTTTTTTTTTTTTTTTTTTTTTTTTTAATCAGTTTGGTTACATAATTAATGTCAGCTGTTATTCCCTGCCTGGCTTTAGGAAGATACTAATCCTTTGCTCCAACACAAATCCCATCTCAATTACAGCAGCTCTGCGCTCCTCTCAGGTCTCACCGGCAAACTCTGACCGGCCCAGCTCACTTCAAACTCAAATTGTCGACAGGAGAAAACCACAGACATAAAAAGAAGCATTACA
The DNA here is from genome assembly GCF_963422515.1 of Blennius ocellaris. Lineage (NCBI taxonomy): Eukaryota > Metazoa > Chordata > Actinopteri > Blenniiformes > Blenniidae > Blennius > Blennius ocellaris. Next base: position 18,529,527 of record NC_137669.1, read on the forward strand.
TCTTTCTGTAATTCAACCTAAAGGGGGATATGAAGTCACTGAAACAACCGGAACTCAGTGTTAATGCAGGAAGTGAAAGATGTGATGCTGCCAGTGACAATCACACCTGATAAAGTCATTTTTTTGTATTTTGAGGAGTCTGTCTGCTGTGTTACCTGTTATATTACCTGCTTCCACTTTTAGCCACTACTTTGTCCTGCTTTCGGGATGTTTTCTTGGTTCCCCATCTTAGTTTGTTTTGAATATGGTTTTGGTTTACATTTTTTTTGAGACTTCTGTTTGGTTGTAATCATCTATTAAATACTGCTTTTGACTTTGGACTTCTTGTGCATGTTGATTCTCAGTCTTACCACTCCGACGTCGTTTAGAAATAGAGTTTGCATGTTCTCTCGCTCTCTCTCTCTCTCTCTGTGGCTTTTATCCATGACAAACTATGAAAACCCCAAAAACTAAACAGTTTTTAGTTGTTGAGAAGCCCAAATCACGTAGAATACTCGGCTCACCATGTTTCAGCAGCACATGTGAACAAGCAGGCCAAGCAGGTCACCTTACGAACTCGTGTGAAGAAGCAGACAGGCGAGAAAAGTCCACTGACCTACAGATCACGGAGCCGCCCTGCAGGGTGGAGCGTAGGTGTGAACATGTGTGCAGATAATATACGAGAACGTCCTCTGGTCCGCGGAGGTCGCCGTGCTGGGAGGCCCTCGATGTATGACAATGTATGTGCGATCTCAACTTTGACAGTCGTCATTCAGTGTTTCACTCCTGAAAAGTTTTTCTGCTGAAAAACCATAAAACCTTTTTAGCCACTATAAGTCCAACAGCAAGATTATCTGATGACTATCTCTTTGGAATTGTTGCTCTTCCCACTATTCTTATATTTGTGGGACTATGTAAGCAGAGAGAAGAATAATTTGGTAACAAGCAGCCAAGATCTAATGGAAAAGAGAATCTAATCAAAATAAGACATTTTTTCACCTTCAATTTATATAGTCCATTGAAAGAATGTAGATGCTGCACTAAACTGCTGCAACAATACGAAAAGTTGTTACAGCTGTATAGAAAAAATGCTTTAACGTAAACTCACTTCTGTTCTGAAATGAAGTGGGAAATGGCAAATCATATTGTCATGAAGGAATAATTTTTTAAGCTCTATTGAAATAACATTTACACACTGCACCAGGGATGCACAAAACAATAATCCACCAGTGTGCAAGCTGTTGATTTCATTCATTTCTCACCTGCTGACACAATTTTACTCAGTAAACAACAAAAGCTAAAAAGCTAACTGGATCCCCCCCCGGTGCCAATAATTTCTGTAACAAGTCTATTAATAGTAATCTACTTCATCAGTGCTCTGCAGTTCATAAACAAATCTCACCTCCTTCATGTTTTAGAACCACTATATGAAAATAACGTGTGTGTGTGTGTGTGTGTGTGTGTGTGTGTGTGTGTGTGTGTGTGTGTGTGTGTGTGTGTGTGTGTGTGTGTGTGTGTGTGTGTGTGTGTGTGCGTGTGCGTGTGCGTGTGCGGAGTGAAGATTGTGTGCGCATAGCTTACGGACTATTACTATTTTTGAATGTGAGCTCAAGTTGCAGGAAAGTGATCGGAGGGGAGTGCTGGAAGTGAGCAGAGGGTTTCTGGGCAGGTGCTTAAACTCAACACTGATTCATAAGATAAACTTGTCCGGAGTAGTTCTACAAGTCACCGACGATAGACGATACAAGCACACACACTTTATGTCTTAACCATCCTAAAACATGGCTTTAACAAACAATGTAATGAATTCATCTAAGTTGACCGCAATTGCTGTTGCCACGGTGACATCAATCGAGTCCCCATTAATAAGTGCACATGCACACACAAACACAAGTTGTTTTTATGCTTTTCAGATTTCAGACCATTTATACCGTCATGTTCTAAACTCAACCACAACTGCCTCATCTTCAGTCGAGCTCAGATTCACAGTGATAACAAAATGCCCAAGGGGCAACTTGAAAGGCTGTTCAACTAAAAGACAAACACATAAAGTATGTCCATCCATCTTTCATTCTACTTTATCTAATGTAGGGGCTTGTGGTGTGAGATCGGATCCCAGCCGACTGAAGGACGGTTCATCACACGGCAACAGGGACATCAAATGCAAATGTTTGGACTGAAGAACAAAGCTGGAGTTCCCAGAGAAAACCAACACGTCCACAGCTTGGACTCGAACAGGAGGATATCCTCGCTATAGGGCAACAAAGCTAACCACAGCAACATCATGCTCTTAATGAAACAGGTTCATCTTAGAATTTAAAGATTTGCGTCATTGAAACCTGATTTCTATGCAAGGACATCAAGTTCTCATATTCTGAGTCATGATCACAAAAACGAACACACAGGGAAATCTGAGCTGGATGGTCCAAAAAGCAAAAGAAAATGCAGTTTGATGTCATGATCACAGAGGACCGGCCACTTTAGAGGATAAACACAACAATGAGAGCAGTAAAATCACAGATTCAGTCAGTTTTATGAAGCAGACATGAAATCAGAAATAAAACCTTTAATTTGTTGCCACACATTAATATTTTGTGTAGTAGATTTAGTAGATCAATCAATATTTCATTTCATTTCAAGTTTACCTTTTAAGCTCAAGAAAACTTAAAAGGGAATGTCAATGTTTGTTAGTTAGACTTGTCTGACCTTATGAGTCCTTTTTATGGGATTGCGCTTCAAATGAAGGACATTCACTTTCATGTTTTACAGTTTTGCTGGATCTATATCATTTTGAAAGTCACTCAGATGTCAGATTCAATGTGCTCTCACTTTTAGAACATCAATTATAAGAATTGCTTTATAAGATTACTTCATGCAGCAGACATTGGCAGCAAATCCTCAATAAAAAGAACCTATCAAGGTCAATGTGAAATGAGCCGTTATTGCTTTATTTATAAGGCTAAATAAAAACATCTTCCAGCCTCGCAGGGCTCCTGCTTTCTTTCTTCAGACCTGCGATGAAACATCAATAACTGCATGACCCAAGAGCTTTGCTCCTCAAAAATAAATACATCCTCGCTGCAAACTTGCAGAGCAACATCACTATTGAGATAAATGTCAGGAGTCATTTTAGTTTGCCTTTCAACCAGAATAACTTGGGGACTGACAAGAGTAAACGCTCGGGGTTGATTTGCAGTGAGTATTTAAAGCGGAGCTGCATGTTTCACACTAATAGATTTGTTCTGCAGCTATTCTCACACATGAGCTGCTCCCAATGCACGGCTTATCATTCTCACGAGGAACCGAATTTCACCTGTTGCAATTATACCAACTCTATAACTCGGCAGGCGGGAACGACAACTGTTTCGATGGGAAATCGAGCCATAATCATGTGACATGGGACACGATGTATACAGAAGCTGCCAATTAGGAATACCAGCGAGAAACTCCCTGGGGTATAAATAACAAGCTGGACGCGAGGGATCGCTTTTCAAGACCTGTTATCTCTCACAGGAGTGGCAGAGTTTGAACTTGTGTCAACACTCAAGCTAAAACTGAAAGAGGAGCGACGAACTAACAAAATTCTTTGTTTCAAGACAAAAATAGAATTAAAATTAGAATGGTTGTGAAATAACTTCAAGTGTTTCTATTCATGTTTGCAAGCAATTTAGGATGATTTATTAATGTGTGGAAAGAAACTCACAAGTAACCAGTAAAAACACACAACACATAAAACTAGTGAGAAAGGACAGTATATATGTTCATCTTCCGCAGTAATTCAGAGAGATACGTTTCCAACTTATAGAATTTTTGTTAGTTTCTTTTTTTTTTGTGTCCCCCTTGATTGTTGGGGATCAAGGTTCAAATCATGACTACAGCAATGTCCAGAGTGCCAGTTGCAATAACTTCCTGTGGAAGCAGCTGAATCAATGCTTTCTCTTCTTCTATTTTATTGTAATAAGTGAAACTTTGGTCGGTCAACACCCCGAAATATCATTCAGCAACACTTACATAAGTTGACAAGAGTTAAGTGGCTTTGCAAACAATGTCCTTTCTTCTTTTTCTCTTGTACTTAAGCAGATGTGTGTCCACATTCGTCCATTTATTAAATTATGTGAAACAAATATCTTCAAATCCAACTTGAACACAATATGAAAGAGTAACAGGAAGTGAGGTCTTGGCAGAGGGATGATGGGAGGTTATGAGGGCGTGGAGCTCCTGACTGGTGCCAGAGCGACACGGAAGCGCTGCTGCCCACAGTGACACACACAGTAGGAAACCACATGGCAAGAAAATGATCGGACGTGTGTGTGTGTGTGAATGTTGGAGCACGTCTGTTCCCAACAAGCACAGACTGAGAGGAGAGTCCATTCAGTGATGCTGCTGAATGAGCATCAATGGTCTGGCTTTGATTTATAACCTTTTAAGGTGAGATTTCTAGAGAAAACTATTTTTCTTTACGACCAGTGGTGCCTTAATTCATACAGGTAAATATACAACAGTACATGTATGGTCTATAGACACCATACATGTACTGATTCACTACAATAACAGGTCATGTGGATGACAAGCAGTGTTGTAAACTTCATAGTAACGCCTCACTGCGACAAATAACTATTAGAAAATTAACATTACAATTATTCAGGTCTAAAACATTTCAGTGGCTACATTTGTCTAAAATAACAATAGTTGTGAGGCGACTGTGTCATTCTGACCTGTTGACTATAACCATAGCGACTCGCTGCATAGAAACTATTTTGCAGAGATTGCATTTGACCGCCACAAACGAGCAAAAGTGTGCAGACTGAATGAAGTAGGTAATGCAGACATGTCGACTTCAGGAATAAAAATAAATATCAGCGTACCAGAATGTATCAAATATAATCACATGAATGTCCTTCTTAATGTATGTGGCACCTTGTTGGCTGAGGGCTCTTATCGTTCATGCTGCCCTGTTGGACCTGTGCCATTCAACCAAATGTCTCCTGTGATTCACATGAAGCTGCCAGGCCAAAAGAAAAAAGAAAAAAGAAAAAGCAAACCAGGAGTCAACTTTCTTTCACTCACACTCAACCTGTATGAGTGGTTCAACTCAGCCTTCTGGATCTCAGACACACCGACTTCCCTTCACAGCCTCGAGGTCTATCGATCACCAAAATAACAGACCGAGCTCAACATGAGTCTCAAGGACCACCGCGTTAAAATGTCAGTTCACCACATGTACATGTCGTCCCTTCAGCAGGAATATCACACTATGCGTCTCTATAGGTCACACCGACCCCCTATGAAACAATATACATCAGCTCAAGTCAATGTGGAGTCAATTGGGATCATCAAGTCGACTGATTCTTAACATAGTCGCTCAGTGAACACACCCACCTCTCACTCTCAGCCTGGACATCAGTCTGTACAGTTAAGTCATTAGAGAAGAGAAGAGGTTGTGGGGCGTCGTTACCTTTGTATTTCTCTCTGACGTTCTCATAGGCTTGAACATAGTCCTGCTCCTCAGGCAGCCGCTGACCTGGGTCAAACATGGACATGGCTGATACTGGGTCAGGGTGAGGGCAGCGTCCTCTCTGCAGACTTCTTTCCTTTTAAACTTCCTACTGGCAGTGTGCACACCCTCACTTTGAGTCCCCCCCCCAACCCCCCCTTGTCCCCTCAGTGCAGATTAAAACCCTCCAGGCTATCTGTGCACCTATCAGTCTGTCCCCACCTTCGTCCTCACCCACCCTCAGTCACAGTGCTCCCCACCAAGCTGCACATTTCATTCCAGACCACCACCACTCCCCTCTTCTGCTTGAGAAATACCCACACTCTCACACACACACACATCTGACCCTCCTCTTAAAGGCACAGAGGCGAAACCAAACCACAAACACAGATACTAGTTGCGAGGGAAGTTCAGGTCCGGCCCACACACACACACACACACACACACACACACACACACACACACACACACACACACACACACACTGCACACCAGCTCCGCCCTGGTTACAGACACACATGGCTACCTCCATGAAAAAACAAATGACCGAGTGGTGTGGGGTTATCCGAGTTTCTGCTCGAAGAGAAAGAAGTGAATCCAATAAGTTTTAATAACTTTTACTCTTAAAATGAATTTTACACTTCAAAGACTAAACAGCAGCATGTTGTTGAGAATTAAACCCAGACAGCCACACCTTGTCAGCAATGGACAAAACAGTAGATGAGTCGGTCTCATACACACTCTTCTTCTAAACAACGTTTGCGAGACAGAGAAGCCGATTTTTAGCTTGTAGATTATTGGAAATAAACAAACCTCCTGGTATGTCAAACAAACTGAAATTGTGTTTTGGCAAACAAAAGACTTTTTAAAACACAATAATAGTGCACAGCTGACCCATTATTTAATCATTGTTCAATCAATTTCAATAAAATAAAGAACACATTTTAATACATGTAATTAACTCAAAAGAAAGATTGAACAATGCGCATCAAAGCCTAAAATCTCTTGTTTCTTCCAGCTAAGAAGGAGATTATTATGTAGTGTAAGATAACTGAATGTGAATTATTGATTTGTATGACACCATTAAATAACAGGATGACCTAAAAACTGGGTTCGTTTGATATTCTTCAAATCCCATATTTGCTGAACTATTTGTTTTCCCATCAATTCTGACCCACTCCTGCCTTTTAATGACGATTTCTACTGCAAATATCTTGATCTACATCATCTGCTGAACCACGACGAACATTCCCAAACTTCATAGATGTAAATATTGAAACTAGATCCAACAGCTCTTTGAACTGGAAAGTAAAACGCTGACTAAAGCTTCTTTTGTAATGAGCTACTCTCACTGTTTGAGGGGTTAAACCAGGGATCTTGCAGTTCTGGGCACACGTGTGTGCGTTATCACTTTCTCACACAAACACTCAGCCTGTGTTTGCTGAGCTATCAGGAGATCGCCATTTGCTACTTGCAAAATGCATCTTTCTACATCAAGATGTGAAAGATTTTTCAGCACTGACGAAAGTGGATGATAAATTGGATGTGTTGCAACTGTGAGTCACACCGCGACGTCCCTGAACGTCTCCGGCCACGAGTTACAAAAACAATCTGGAGGGGGGGGGGATTGTGTACAACAGTCATGAGTTACACTTACAGCAGAATTTTTAAGCTGAGCTTTCCAGTAAATAACAATCAGAGGGCAGAAATGGAAAGTCCAGTCTGATTGGATAGCATCGCTGTGACACCGCAGTAAGAGGCCACTCAAGTTCAGCTGTTTAAATGTTAAATCTTACGGAAGTATGGATTTTGATATTGGCTTGTGCTCATACAGCAAGAATCGCTGGGTTTGAACACAAGCCAAGGCGTTTTTTTTTTTTTAATGTCACTATTTTCACTGGTTTCTATCCTGTATTGTTTCTGTCATGTTTGATTTTAAACCGGCGTGGTGTGGCAGTGGTTAGCACATCATTTCAAGATGTGCATAGTTCAAACTTAGTTTAAATCTGGGCCGAGACTTTCCATCGAACAGCTTTGAGCTCAGGTTACCCAAACAGCCCAAACCATCATATCCAACAGTAAGAAACTTCTACATTGAGGTTCTGTGAAAATACTTCCTCTTACTTTTTACATATATTCCTGATCTTTGAAGAAATGTTTTCAGAAGCACAATTAAGAGTATTCAATTCTATTTTGTTCCCACTGTTGGATCCAATGTAAAGGTACTGAATAAAGGTCAGTATATATATATATATATATATATAAAAGAAGAAAAAACACACCAAGAGCAGGAAAGATCAGTGAAAATGAATTAGAACATTGGAGGCAGGATGTATTTCATACTGTCCTCTAGTGACCAGCATGCATACTGCACAACCTCCTCCACCTTGTTTCATCACAATACGTGAACCGTGGAGTTAAAAATGAACTCACTCAAGTGATCTTTACTGTCTGCAAACACCTAATAGTGAAAACAACAGAAGACAGAGGAAATTTCTCTCTGTCCTTCAGCAGGGAGGTTCTTCAAAAGTTAGTTGACGTGTTGAGAGACAGTGACAACTGAGAATCCTGTGATGCTAGCTCTAATCTTCAGATAAGTTAAAAACGTAGAGACAAAAAGTGAGAACGTTTAATCTAATAGAAGAAAAAAAAAGTCAATCTAATCATTACAACACTCGCACAGTAAACAAGACTGTTTGGCCCTTTTGTTGGGCCTTTCAAAAGAAAGTAAACAACCATTAACAGTGTGTATCTGGTTGAGATGTGAAAAGATTCATGCGTCTTTCACACAGCATGAGTCACGCGACATCTTCCTGTGAGAAACCATGATTTATTTAGCTTGTAACCACAAAAAGTGTGGTTAACTTTTTGTAAAACGGCGTTCAAAACAACAACAAACACTGGACAGATGATGACAGATGCAGTTGGGAAACTGCTTAAAATGATAAAAAAATAAAGAAAATACATAACTCCAGGGAAAAGCAATACATCAAACATCTTTTTCCAGCTTGGCCAGAGGCGCATTGGGGAAAACTCAGAGACTGAGAGCGAGCGTTGTGTTTTAAGGCGTTGCAACAAGCTGAAATACCAGAAATATCAGCAGGTGAGCAATAACATTGACACTGCTCGTGCAAATGTGCTCATTAATAGCCCAAACACTCAGCTGCAGCTCGGGGGGGAAAACACTGAATTATGTAATAGTGCACACTTCTCACAAGAAGACTGGGTGATCACTTCAGTTCAGCGATACATATTCCCTTAAATTAAAACACTAATTGACTTTAAATCAGCAAGATTAATTACATATGATGTTATTACCTACATGTGACTCACAGAATGTTGTTTTCAATTGATTTTATGGTTTTTCATTCATCTTTTGTGGGCCAGACTGCGTGAGCCATCAGGCCACAATGAAAAGGTCCGTTGCGGACACTGTCATTACGATACGTTTGTAAAATAGTGTGCAGGTGACTTTACACACACATGAAACTTGTTACAAGAGCATTAAAATAATGAGAAGCAGCAATAACATCCTGAATAATTGTGAGCAGAAGGAACGTACTTTGTAATTCTATTAAATCTGGAACATTTCTGCATTATTTTCACCATCAATGCATAGTGCTGTTTTCCTGTGTACTGATTGCAATTCGAGTGAATGTCACCAGTGTATCTGATCGATAAACTTCAAAGTCGGAGAGCAAGAAAAACATTGATAGTCTCTCCGACAGCTCATTCCGCCTCTAAAACTGTCTGCAGCTTGAAAACAAATGTTCTCGACTCAATCCGTGGTGAGAGAAAACTGCAGCTCGACTAATGAGTGACGTCAAGGCCGCTGTGGCAGCGATCCAACACGGACACCGTCACCCTGTTGGACACATTTCATCTGATTCTGATCCACTGCAGAAAAATAACCTAAACCGCTAGTTGCTAACAAGCTCAACTGTTCATGTAACCGAGCTGCTACTGTCGAGTCTGCAGAGACGGTAACACCCAGCCACACTGCAGTACCCCACCCCGGCCAATCAATATCACAGAGGAGAGGGTGGGGAGGGGGTGGGGGTTCACGCTGCTGTTTATGGTCCGAAAAGACAACCTGAACCCTACAACCACCACAGGAAGTGCCGAGCCAGCGGATCGTTTCATCTGATCCTGGCCTCAGTATTCGGCCGACTAGCAGGGGAGATACGAGCTGCAGAGAGAGAGTCAGACATCCCAGGGAGCCTGAAACTCCACCGGAGACACGAATGAGGACAATGACAAGGTGGATGTTCGTCTACGTTTTTGCACACGGCACACTTGTTTTAAAATGAAACAATACGTAAAGAACAGTCAACAACCAGACATCACAGCTCCTCGTATTCGGCGGGCCTCACCTGCGATGCGGATGACGGCTCTCTCCGCCGGGTCCAGGACGTCGCCGGAGGCCGACTTGGAGCGCTTGATGCGATGGTGTTTGGGCAGGTTCCAGGGCAGCGTGTCCCCGGGAGACGGGGCGAAGCTCACCGAACACAGGTCGCTGGTGCTCTCCTCGGACGCAGCTCTCACCAGAGGCCTCTGCTTCCGCCTCTCCTTCAACTCCTCCATCGTCTGAACGGACACAACGATAGCCTTTTTTTAGAGCTTTTGCACATTTTAGCGTCACCTGGAGCAATATTCAAGAGTTTACTCATAAACAGTCGTGGTTCCCAGTGTTGAGTCAGAGGGATTTTCTTTTAATGAAACCGTTTTGTAAATCTACCCCAGAGTCTTGCAAAAATAAAATATCATCATAAAACCACTCTGGCGCACCTGTGAAGCTGGGCGATATATAAATACTTGAAGGAAGGTGTGACACAGATTTCTTTTATAAATCATATTAAACTACTTATTAAATTATGTTTGTTTTCTCCTTATGTCAGCTGGGATCTGCTTGCCGTTTCCAAGCTTTATCCAAGTCAGGGTTTGAAACTTAGATGATTGAAAGCTACTCAACTAAACTAACTAAACAGTTGTATAACTTGCTTTAAAACGCTTTGTCAATATTGTGAGCATCACTCAATATTTGACAAATGCCTGACTGTGTACATAATCGGTGAACACACATCTCACACAGGAAGCCCTCTCTGCTATACCAACGTGTCGGATCACCATTTCAATATTTGCTATCGGCACGCTTCATAACCAATATGTGTAACTCCGCTAGTTTCTGTAGTGACACACCAGTAACTCATGTCAATGGTTTCAGTGAGCTTTGTTGCACATAAACACAGGGTATGGCGTTTCCACTAAACTTCTGACGTTATAAAATGACTGCTAATGTCTATTTTGGAACTTCTGTGGTGCAGATACAAGGACAGAAACTCGGCGCTGCAGCTCAGATTCCACACTGTTGTCTGTTTTCAAGGAAAACCTCCAGAGCGGCTGGGATTTGTAGGGCAGCTGCTGCCGTCGCACGGCTCAGCGTCACCACTGCTCCCATGCAGCTTCATTTCAGCTGAGTCACCATCCAGCAGACGGGATGCTCTCCACAGGGGCGCTGGCTGCACCGCCACAGCCTCTCTGATTGGACGGGAGCATCAGTCCCAGGAGCAACTTCCACAGGGATACCGAATCAGATCATTTCGGGTTATGACTTTACGAAATGATATTTATGGCTGCTGCAATGCTGTAGCACCAAATGTCCCACTTCCAAAACAGTTAAGGGATTTTGTGATTAAGTGACCTTGAGCTTCAGTGTTTTTTTGTTCCTGCATGATGTCAGCTTTCAGCCTAATACAGGACAAAATTAAGAGAAATGTATGAGTTGTCATTTCTACAAATGCTCTTATTGTGCATACTTCCGTATAGCCCAAGTGGATAACAGATGAAAGTAGAACAGTGACACGTCATCCACTCCTGTAGAACAGAAACAGACAGATTTGTTGAACCCAAATGAAGAGTCTAACACTGCTCCACCCTGCGATACAAACTTGAATAGAAGATGGATGGATGCACACTTGCAGGAAAATGCAAACTGAGCACGTTCAGAAAGGTTACAGAGGGTCTCGTTAAAAATTCATTAGATTTCCAAAAAAAAAAAAAGCTCCTCTACACAACACAGTGGGAGTATTTCCTTAAGTCACGAATCCTACAAGCTGCCAGTGAGTCAAGCATCTGCTACACTCAAGTTGAGTGAAGGTCAGAGCCTGAGAGGCAGGATCCACCATAGACAGGTTATCAGTGCATCACCAGAACAGAGAGAGAAACTGCCAAACACACCTGGAGGTATAATAAACCCGCTGGCTGGAGTACTCCGAGAAGACGAAGGTAAACACAGTGACAACATGCAAACTTCGGAAGAAAAATACAAAAATCAGTGAAATCCACCTGTTTATATCTCAAACTCCGTTCCCCTACTGCATCTATTCACTCAGATCAAAAGCATCCGCTGCTTTTCTCAACAGGACAATGTGCTTTTAACACTTTTGCATCCACAACCAGGACTTTTCATGGTGGACCTGTTCTCTGGTTTGGCCTCCAGTCAGGCACGCCGAATGAATAAGGGTGAATATAGTCACCAGGCAACCCCGAGGAGCCTTTGAGAGCATGTTAATGAAACTCTGAAGACTTGGAAACAGAAGAAAGTGAAGTGGTGCGTGCTGGTATGAACACACTCGGACAGTGGCTGAATCACCCTGACAGCTGACACACAGTGTCCTCCTCCCACTACAAGTCGTCCCCTGCTATAAACTCATGGACTTCTTCTTCTTCCGGAGAGGACCTGATGGTTGATGATGTTCAGTCCAGAGCTTCACCGGACTCTTTAATATGTTGCAGGTATTTCAAGCTGCACTGCATCGCCACGTCTCAGGTCTGGTCTGCAGTGACGACAGAGGCGCACCTGCAGCAGGTCTGAGCAGTAACATGCGATCAAGTGATGACGGTTTTGGAATCGCAGCGGCTCGTGAGATCAACATCAATGCGGCAAAAAGAAAAAACCCAAAACATGAATAATAAATCGACAGTTCTCCCGGTGTACTCACGCCAAATATATCCAGGATGACTGCGGGTATAGTCCACTGTAAACAACACGAAAATGCGCTTCAGCAGCGGTGCAGGCAGAACCCGATCCGATCAAACTTAAAGAGCCTTCATCATCCTGCTCTTCTTCATCCGCAGCGGGCGCGCGCCTGCGATGCGTTGTGGAGATGCTCGGGCTGATCCGACGGGGAGGAACCTGCTCCTTCAGCCGGCTGCCTGCATCCTCTCTGCTGCCCGCATGCCCGTCTCCCTCCTCTCTGCTGCACAAGTTGTCGCAAAGCTGCGGGCGCGCACCGCACCGGAGGCTGCGCTTGTTTGTTGCGCCGTGCGCGCTGCGCTGCGTCGCGTGTCCGCCCGGCGCGCCTCCGTAGTAGGTCCGTGACTTCCTCACGCGTTTTGTTTTTTCTTGACATTGCGGGGCTATTATATGTCAAATGATTCCAGCTCAGGTGAAAGGAAAGGTGACATAAGTCACGTGCTTTTCCCTCTTTAACTTTACAGGAAGTATTAACGAGCTCAACATCCGTGGAAACACCTGCTGGGACTCACCTTCACACCCAGACTGAATTCTGGGTAAAAATGAGATTTCAGCGCAAACGAAGACAAAGTTTTAAGCGCAGCAATGTGAATATATCCAATATATTATTATACATGCTCAAATATCATATTCCATGTGGTATAATCTTGTCAACCTTTTAAAAATACTGTATTCTAAAACAAATACGACACTTCACTTACAATTTAAACACAGGTGCATTACAAAAAAAGTTAAATTTTTTGTCAGTCATTTCAGAAAATGAAAGTTATTTTATAAAGGTTCATGACACAAACTGTAATAATTCATGTTTTTATTTCTTGTAGTTTTGATGATTATGGCTAACAGATAATGAAAACTTAAAATTCAGTGTATCAGTAAATAAGAAAATTACAAAAGACCAATCAAATTAGGATGTTTTAAGCACAAATGTCAGGCTTCTGAAAAGTACGTTAATTTCCATGCACTTAATACTTGGTTGGGCCTCCTTTTGCATGAATAACTGCATCAATGCACCGTGACAATATAGGTGTATTTCCTGTGGGGTTCAGGTCAGGGGAGTTTGCGGGCCAATCAGGTACAGTCACACCACGGTCATTGAACCAGCTTTTGGTACGTTTGGCAGTGTGGGAATTTGCCAAGAGCTGCTGGAAAATAAAATCAGTATCTCCATACAGCTTGTCAGCAAAGGGATTCATGAAGTGCATTAGAATTTCTTGCGAGATGGCTGTATTGAGAGATGCTTGACGCCAGGAATGCCACATTTGTACCACATATCGAGGATTGGTCAGTGCTTAGCGGCTCTTGATGCACCGACTCCAGCCTCAGTCCTTGTGAAGCTCCCACAAATCCTTGAATGTATTTTGCTTGACAATCCTCTCAAGGTTGTGGTCATCCACTTTGCTGGTGCACCTTTTCCTTCCACACTTTTTCCTTCTACTCAATTTTTCTGTTAATATGCTTGGATACAGCACTCTGAACATTAAGAAAATTATGATCTGGATAACCTTTCTGTTTCAGAAACTCCAGCTTTAATGTGAATGAATAATAAATCAGCAGCCTCACAAAGACGCTACAAACATTTTGTGAGCGGATTATAGATTGCTGTCCAGACATATGCTTCTTTTAGTTTGTGAGCTGTTAACCTATTTTAATGTTCCTTATCGTTACCTATCACACAACAAATTACCATATTATTCCGTGAAACAGCGCTCCTTCAAACTAAACATGTTTAAACACAGTTCCATTAAAAAAAGATGAAAACATTTTCAGGAACTGAATGAATGAAAAAAAAACAACCTAAGATAGGATGTGAAAAGTGAATGTGACTTTGCATCGTACAGAAAAATAGGTTTCAAAAAGCTAAATTTATAGCTGTCAAACAAAGAAACAGCTTAAATGATATCTGTCCATTTGGTTTGAGACCCACTCTGGACCCCAGACAGTTTCCTATGGTCTCTTCATTAATATACATCTGATGGAGGGATGATGAGTGACAGAGGAGGGGTTTTTGATAATGGTAGTCTAAAATGCAAAATCATGACTGTGCAATTTGCAGCTTTTTTTTTTTTCTTTCTCTGAGCCAACCTCTTCCATGTGATGCAAAATGCTGATCGAGGGATTAATTAAGAAATCGCTTCTGTTTAGTCTCCTCTTGCTTTGTTGTTTGTTCTCAGGGTTCCTCTTTGATCCAAATGAGGCCAACTTGTCGAATTAAAAAGCACCATGCTGTGCAATTACATAATCACGACAGCATAAATGATAGATTGGTTGTTTGTGTGGCCTTGCTGCATGATTGGTGTCCCACTAGTGGAATGAGCCCATGAGCACGGACAAGCTGGAGGGGGTGAAACGTTGGCTCGGTTCTGCACAGAGATCATTCTTATATTCCTAAATGATGCGTGTCATCCGCCCTGGAAGCGTTCGTGTGCCAGCTCTGCACTCATTGTATTGAAGGTTTGATCTGATCAAGCAGGAGCAGAGAAATTCCTCATGCCAGTATAGTGTGATCGCAGTGGTGAACCACGTCTATTGGCACAGTATATTTTTTATTCTGTCCATTCTATTCAATGCAGATTTGGTTTGTTTATACACTGAGCTCCCTTCATTCCCACATCCGAGGTCAAAACTTCACCCAGCTCATGTATTATTAGATACACACTTGGCTTCTCTTTACAGGCTCCTACTTCTATCAGGCGGGTTTGAAGCTATTGGCACAGTGGGAAAAAGTTTGACTTGATTCATTATTGTGAAACTGAAGAAATGACCTTTGATCCAAAAAAAGAAAAGAAAGAAAAAAGTTTTCTTTTCTAAATGTCACACAAAATGATCTGGAGTTTCCAAAGTGTCTCATTCAAACCAGAGGAAGTGGAGTGTGGAAAGGAGTCCTCACCTTTTGAGTCGAAGCCACAGTTTCCATCCCGGCCTTCACTTTGAGAGGACGCCTCTTCCTCTTCCTCACTGCAGGGCCGGGCGGCGGCGGCGGCTGTCCGAGAGACGCAGACTCCTTCACCGCCACCACCACTTCCTCCGGCTGGACAGAAGCAGGCGGCTTCTCTTTGGGCTTTTTCTTCCTCTGAAATGAAACGCTGGCTTTAATTCTTTCACTCTAGTTATTCATGAAGCTACTTCATCAGTCAGGTCAGGATCCCCGAGGAAAGCTTCTGTCTTCGCTGTAGTTATGATTCAACTAAACAAATGGGCTTTTCTTCTCTTTTTTTCACTGCTGCTGGAATTCAAAAAGAAGTGGAAGAAAACCTCGAAATCAATGCTTTTCTAACACACGTAGCAAAACACTGATTAGAAAAACAAGCGCAGAGGGTTTAGAGGAGTCCTCCTGCAGCGTGTCAACCTTCAATCATTGAATCTTATCAGGAGCATGTGAGATATTGAAAGGGCTGATTGTACACGCCTGTGAAATACGACTCAGTGGTTATGACTGACATCTCATTGTCCGACACAAACAAGAGTCTCTTTCATTCCATTAGTCAAAATCACATGCGATCATTCATTTTTGTTTCGTACAAAGCAGACAAAGAAAGATGTAAGACGTCTCGGCTCTGTGCTAACCTCCATCATGGGATATTCATGATTTCACATTTAACAGTGTGGTATTGTTTTCAAAGAAGTGGCCGCATTACACTGCTTCCAACATAACTTGATTCATTTGTGACGGGACTAAATGCAGATGTTGAGGATAAGATCACTGAAGCCTCAGTTAGTGCAAGTTGAAGAGCGACAGAGCTGCTGTCTACATTCCTTTATTCTACTTTCCATATAGTCTGGAAGCTTGGTGACTGCTGGTCTCTGCATTAGAGTGGTGGATGTTCACCAGACTGAGGCCTCACGTGTCTCTTTGTCCATCCACTCGTCGCTGCAGAAGGAAATGGACCTTTTCGCTGGCGTGTCGGACAAAGCGCTTCACTCATGGAGCCGGTTCAGAGAGCCTCTTCCAGCTTATCTCACACAATGACCGCACAGTGCTCCTCCGCTGTGTCACAACACTCATACCGACGGTGCCAAAACACACCGAGTCGGGCCAGAACTTCTCTCAGTGAACTTAATGAAGCCACAGCAGTGTGATAAAACTGCCGCTGCTGAGAGGTTGGACTATATTGGAATGATAGATGCATTGTGCTCTGCTACACTAGATGGGACTGATCAGCAGTGAAAGTCAGCAAAGTAGCATTGAAACATTAATGCTGCAGGAATGGTTTATCCTGAGGAGTTTTGACCAACATTGGCCTGAAAACAAAACATGCACCACAGGGGATTTTAGTTCTCTTTGGAGACTTTCAGAACCAAATAAAACATAAACTCATTTGTAGCATTTGCAGAATATTTTAAACTGTCACATGCAGGCAGTTTACTGCAGTTTGCACATGAATCATCAGCAATGACTCAGTGTAGGAATCGCCTTTTTTCCGGTTATGTGGATGGACAATATAATTAAAATGACTTTTCACATTTTACTCGTACGTCTTTGTAATAAAAGTAAGGAAAGCATCCAGAGTTTGTTTTTGGTGTAGTTATCTTAGATAATTCTATCGTTTTACAGATTCTGTCCAGTTGAGATTGAATCAGCTTTTCCATGAGGCCCCTGAACTAAAGTGACACACTTTTATGGTCTGCATATTACACAATCTACAGTTAGTGGTGCTAATCAGCTTACATTTGAACTTATTATTTAGAAAAGAGTGCCTGTTTAACTTAGAGTAAACAGGTTTAACCAGTACTGCCACTTTGATAGTTTTTTTCCCCCCTGCCCTTTTCTGATCACATCTGACTGACTCCAGCTCATAAAACCCATGGAATCAGTTCAATGCTCTTGTTCATCTAAGGGGCTTGAAAAGTGCAAGTGAACGAGGACCTCTGAAGTCCAAAGTGGGAATTACAAGCAGACAGAGGGAGGACATGATGTGAAAAATGAAGAGGGGGGAACATTTTGCTGCACTCTCGTAAAAAAGAAAATAAAGTACACGGGCTGAATACAAAGAATGAGGTTTTGAAGTTGCAATACTGCAAAATGGAGTAAATTTCACCAGACTTTCTCACCTGAGATGAAGCTTTAGACTTGGGGTGCTTTGCAATCACTGCGAGGGAAAAGAAACATTGTTCAGAAACCTTAAAATAGAGGAAAAAGTGAAAACACTTATATGGCCCACAGTAAGAGCAGCTCCATGGAGCAACTGATTTGTGGTCTGTGGTGCATCTGAAGTGCCAGGAATGACCTGAGCTCACGTCACCCTCAGCAGGCAGCGTGCAGGAACATGCAGCTGACCACAACTCTGCAGCTGCATGCTGACCTATAACATCAGGTCCATTCTACAAGGTATGACTAAGTTCTCATCCTGCAGTGGGCAACAGTCAAGTATTGTTCCATGTGCTCGATTTGGGCAGAAAAAGGATGCCTATGTTGTCTTAAAGCCCATTAAAAAAATCTTTTATTGTACTTCTGAGTATGAAAAGACCCATTGTATCCTCTCACATGGGGAACAGCACATTTAGACGACAATCAGAGCAACTAAAACCACAAAGTGGAGCCAAAGCCAACACGAGCTGGCAGCTTGTGGAAAATGTGGATCCTGCAGTCCTGGAAAGGAAATCCTGCCAATTTACAATTACTGCATTTGCAAGAGAGAGAGAGAGAGAGAAAAGGCATTTCCACTGAGGACTGAAAAAGTCTTGAGTTGGAGTTCTAAATTCATTGTGAGCAGCGTGAGCTGAAGCCTATCACAGGCCTCCACACACCCACCGAGGAGAGGCCCACCTACCTTCCAGGTACCTCTCCAGGGAGGACGACGAGCTCTGGTTCCAGCTGTAGCAGCAGAAGAAGAGCAGCCACACCAGGAAGGTGGCCAGCACCAGGGCGAGGACCCAGAGGAGCCGGGCCACAGCCGGGTTAGTGACGGCCCAGGCCGTCAGGAGGTCCATGCCGGGGGCGGGGGTCGCTCAGCACACCGTCTCAGGTCGGTCTGGTCGCAGCGTGAGCAGCACAGCTCATGAGTAGGGTTGCAGTGGGCCGGGTGGTGTCCTCTTAGGGCAGACGCGATGCCTACAGCAGCAGGAAGAAGAAGCAGCAGCCAGAGCAACGGCAACCACAGATGGATACCAGCTGTTGCACAAGAAGCCCGGCTCAGACCTCAGCCCACGTCAGCTCTCAGTGTGCGTGTGTGTGTGTGTTGTGTTTTACAGTCCTGGAAAAGTGTGAGCGTGTGTGTCTAAGGAAAACAGATTGGAGGAGTGGCCTGGAGTAGTCTGCAACGGCTAACTGAACTGTCAGCCACTCCCAGAGCTGCACATCACAAGAAGTCAGTCGTCTTACAGGGAGACGGAGTGACGGCGATGTCGAGGGGCGACTCAGAAATCCACCCGGGGCTTCCCCCCACCCCCCCCGTCGCTCCCTGAACACCTGCCAGCTGGGACTTCGGTAATGACAGGCCTCTCTCGCGTCATAAAAGACACTTTGTCTCTGCATCGCCTGTCGTTCCTCTAAATCAAATCTCTTCTAGACCTGAAAAAGTTTAAACCCCAACGAGAACCAAGTCCCAAAACAAATTAAAACTATTCTAAACCAGTTACACACTTCTTCACAGAGCCATACTAAGACAGTAATGCAGTAAAAACTGGTTTTACAAAGCGTTTACACCAGTCAAATATTTACTGAGGAGCTCCTGAAAAGAGGTGGTGTCACAATTAAACACACACCTCCACCTCACAGGATTAACAGAAAGACATTAAGGATGAAAGTGTGACACCAGTCAAGAGTTTTGTGAGGCAGCTTTTCAGGTTGGTTGACTTCTAAATGCCAGTTCACATGTTTTTTTTACATAATGTAAATAATTATGGCTTACATGGATGCAATATGAATCTTCTATTAACAGCAGAATCTAAAAGTAAACCTTTGGTACCACCTAGTGGCTAAAATGAAAACAAAACTTTCACAGCGGCAAAAATATTTAATTGACAGTTTTGCATCACATCAGCAATTTTAGAACCACTTATGAGTGAAATAAATTAACGTGACCTCAAATTTTAAATAGAACTATAAAGATAAATAAAACAAGGAGACATTTTAAGTTAAACGTAGCTCAAGTGAACACATGAAGCCAAACTAGCTTCCCCTCCTGAACTCTGTTGTATTGCACAAGTTAATCTGGGAGCTCTGAGGAATGTGGATGAATCAATTAATTTAATAACAGAATAAAAAGTGTCCAGATCCCAGGTGCGACCTGCTGCTTCTTCACGCCAGCAGCTCAGTAGAAGCCGGAGTCCTGAGCCGCCCAGTTTGGCGTCTGAGGAAACAACAGAAGAACAGAAGAGGAACAAATTGGAGGTGAAAATGCTCCTCATAGTTAAATGAGCTCTGCCTTGAGATTCGTTATTACAGCAAATCAAATATGACCAGACGCGGTGGGAGAAAATCACAACCACCACTCCGATTTAGTGCCTTGTGGATATTTGGTCTGATCATTTGTTAAGTACACAACGACTCATAGGAACAGTTGAGTGAAGCTATTTATAGGGGTAAATTAAAATGGAATATAGCAACAAGCTTCTGTGCAGCGACTGTGTAGAAAATTTACATTTGAACATATTCTGAGCTGAGGTTGTTTTTTGTTTATTTTTTTACGTTCAGTGCCATGTACACAGTTTAGTTTACCTCGTTCCTGTTGCTGTGTGCCACCTTCTTCTCGATGTTCATCGCCAACATCTGACTGCGGAAAGACAAGCTCTTCGTCTTCTCGATCACCTGCTGGTACGGCGACACGGCGTTGTTTCCCATCACCACATGCCCCTGGAAACCAGCGCCAAAAAGGAGTGATTTTCTCCTCCTATAGCATCTCTCACAGACACACACACACACACTGAGCTTTTCCCAGTCTGAGGGGAGCAAATAAAAATATTGACACGGTGATATTTCTCCACAAGCGAGCAGTCGACACTGTTTATGCTTAGCCGAGAGATTGGAAGCTCTTCTGGAAGACTGAGCTGCGGAAACTCACCAGCTTGGAGTCGATCTTGGCATCAAGTCTGGCGTTACGGATGAGGTTGACGATCCACCTCTCCGCCTCCTCAGGCGTCATGTTGAGCTTGTCTGCCAGCATGCTGAGAGGAGAGTCAACGAGGAGCGATGCTTCATTTAAAGTAAATATCCTTCAGGAGAATCCAGGCTTCAAAGATTTTTTTTTTTTTTTTTTTAAATACTGTTCTTAATCTTCAAAAACTAGGACACAATGCAAGAACCTCAAGAAGTTAAAATATTAAACAATGAAATAATCAATGGAAACCTTTACCGAATTGTGAAAGGAGACATAACTTAGTCTAGAATTCCAAGTGACAACGTGTTTCAGGCTCCACCTACCTGATGCTGATACACTGATGGATCCGACAAAACGTCTCAAAAATGAAGAGTCGAGCGTTCTCAATAAAATCTTCAAGACAAGCAACCAAGAAGAAGTCGTTCACGAGAACCTGAAGAAAAAAAAACAACAACCCCAAAACACCACAATACAGTCAGTATTCACTTCAAACTGTAATTACAGAAAACTGCAAGATAAGAACGAAAAGTCTGTAATTTCAGCGTTTCGCCTTCGTGATTATGAGGCTCGCTTTCCAGTAAACAGTCATCGTCAAGGCACAAGTTATCAAAAAGGCCCATTTGTAACTTCAAAAACACTAAACTGAGTGTTTCCAACCAACAAGAAGTTTACATAACAACCACACAGCATGTGCAGGCACACAACTTTTAACTATTGGCTGAAACCAACCTCACATTAAAATGTCTTAGTGAGAACAAACTAACATTGCAGGATGTTTATTTCAGAGCTTCTCTGTATTTAGATCCTGCTGGGGATTATGGGATTTTTTTTTTTTTTTTTTTGGGACAAAGGATCAAAACAGCTAAAAGACACAGTCACACAAGTGGCATCATATTAGTGGGAATAAAAACTGTGTGTCTCACTTGTCATTTAAATACACAAATCAACTCACTTTCCCTTATAATAGGGTTAGATAATAAGCTCCTTATTGTCACTGCACTTTACTATGACATTTTGATGGCAGGCTTTATGTGCTACGACATCGATCCAACTCCAATTCCTCTCCCGGGTTTTAGTTTCTACCATCATCAAATAATTATCAGCAGCTAGAAGTTTGCCCGCAACAGGTCACATGCTACATTTTTTCCTCATCAATATATTTTTAACAGTGAGATTTATACACAATGCACAGTGAACGGTAAGGCTATGTCTTGTCTGTAACAACTTGTTTATTCCCCTTTATAAGGTGTGACAATTTTAAGAAGCTTGCATTAGTGTGATGAGCAGCAGTGGTGCATCTACATTACTTTTACATTAAACTATTTTTCAAATCTCCTGCTCTGATTGTATTTAGTGGTGAGTTTTATGGGGCATTGGCTTTCTCATTAACATATACTACCCTTTACAAAAATAAAGAAAGTGGAATATAATACATATTCATATTATATGCTAATAACACTGTATTTGAAGGGTCTATTCGATTGCTTGCCCCCCCCCCCCCCCCCGACTCTCTTCCTGCCACACCGGGTCTGTCACACTCAAGGTCGACTTCATTTTCTGTAATAATTTTATTTAACCGCACCAAAAGTTATAAGCATCCCATTTGGTTTGATTCTGAAAAAGCAAACATGCAAAGTCTGGGTATGAGTGGCACAAGTCAAACCGTATAAGTTAGCAAACATTTCCAATGTCAAGAATGAATCTCTCTTAGGTCGACATAGATTCAAGTTACCAGAGGTGTCCTGAATCAAAATACAAAAAGCAAAGAAATGTATTACCGATACTCTTGGGACGCCGATTTATTTCCCCTTGTAATGCGCAGAGCAGCAGAGCAGAGGATGTAGGTCGCAGAGAAAAAGTATTTCGGTAAATAAGAAATCTAATCTCCAAGAATGTTGCAGCTTCTGAAAACATGACTCACTCAGCTCTGCAAAGTTTTCACCCAAACTTCGGAGACACTGTTAGTACACAAACAAACTGTGTTGATTTTAATATTGAGCATTTTTTTCTTCTTCTAATATTTTCTTTGATATGAATGAAGTCAGTGACAATTCAGGGAGCAGCATTTTAATGAGATCTGCCTGCAGCCTCTCATCCGTCACCACCGTGTCACACAAACAGCATAATGACCGAGCCAACTGCCACAAACAAATCAAAGCTGCTTCAATGTAACGCGACATAATGCAGCGTCAAATTCGGTTGATTGTAGGAAATACAGCTCCAGGCCGATAACCAAAACATATTAAACGAATACGGTTGTAGATGTAATGTTCAAGATTTGTTTAATTAAAAAAGCCAAAATATATCCCCGACTGTACTCGTCAAGCTACGTCTCTGTCAAGGTCGACACCCACACGTTTCTTCATCATCCTCCCCGAGCTCACAATGAAAAAGACATGAAACCTACATGAACTGATCTCGACTGCCGAACACGAGTTCTGAAGAGCTTTACTCCGGAGATTATGTGTGTGTGTGAGTGTGGCTGGTTGCTGCTGTGATCACAGCAACATGAAATAAGATGTTTGTGCCACCTCAAAACCCAGGAAGGAGCTTAAATGCATGAATATATTAGTGACCAGGATTTTGAGTTGGGGGGGGGGGGGAAGTGTTGCCAATATTTCATGAGAAACTTCAATCAACCGAAACAGCAAACTCGGTGTGAGTCAACACACACGCCGTGGAAACACACCGGGCACACCAGTTTAGTTTTATTACAAATGTCTGCAGTGACGCTTTAGTTCAAAAACAAATTACTGTTCGGGTAATTAAAAAGCACCGTTAATCTCATGGGGAGATTTTTCTATTTTTTTTTTTTTTTTTTTGAAGAGCAAAATTGCTCCTCCCGAGCTGAACGAAAGACTTTCATTCTTCCACCCTGACGGGTTGGTCGAAGCCTCTTTGTCTGCTGCATCAATGACACAAAGAGGCTAAAAGTCAGTTGAGGAAAGTCATAAAAAGAAAGCGTCAAGTGGTCCCAAAGCACGGCTACAAAAAAAAGGCAGTGGAGAGTTTCTTACGAGTCCCCAAATCTGACAGCTGTTCCGCTTTGACAATCAAACTCAATAAAAGTGAGAGCCAGCAAATCAGTCCAGACATGGATTTACTGGGGCTGAATAGCTGCAAAGTTAAATGCCGGGGACTCGGGAGATCGGCGGCACCACGGCTGAGGGGAAGCTTCATATTCCTCCTCGGTCCCCGGGGGGACAGCCGGACCTTTACGGAGCGATTGAGGACAAACACACTCTTCCTTACCGACTCACACTCCCGCAGCTTCTTCTGGGCGCTGTCAAAGTCAAAGTTCACGTAGAGACACTCCACAAATTCGGTGATGGGGTCTTTGTATGTGTACGACTCCTGCGGGGTGGAGGGACAAACCATCACTCACGGGTTTATCAAGTCCTTCGGGCGTCTCGAATGAGAAAGATTCTTTAAAGTCGTACCTGTTGAATGACTTTCACCAAGTCCTTGAGCACTTGCCTGCGCTTGCGCACGTCTTTGTTGGTAATGACCGCCGTGGTCAGGTACCGCAGGATGTGTGGACACATCGTCTGGATGGCATTCAGATATCTGGGAAAAGTTTTTTTTTTAAAAAGCACACAGAATTAATTTTGTTATTATTTGACCATTCATTCGTTAAAAAACACAATATTGAAGCAAAAATTTAATAAAACATTAGGGCAGCCATTAATACAGTACAAACTAGTCAATATTGCTTAAAAGGTTTGAGAAGTGTAAAAGATTAATGCCTCGCAGCCATTTGTCCTTGAAAAAAGGCGGCAAAAACGCGCCTTTTCTGTAAGCTGAAAGACGTATATAGAGTATATGTGACTCACTGCGGCTGGTAGAGGAAGAGCTCGATGATGTTGTCCCTGCCTTTGGGGTGGTTAAAGAACACAAAGAGAGACCAGTGGATGAGCCAGGTCCGCTGCTGGAGCGACTGCAGGGGGGAGCTCACCGACTGGAAGGACACAAAAACAAGAGATTTACAATAAACGACATTCAGGACGACAGATTTACTGTGAAACGGAACATTTAAGAAGCAGCAGAGTCAGAAAAATGGAAATAATGATGCAGTTTTTGTAGTCATTACTCTTCAGGTTTGCTCACTATAATATGAAATACTGCATAGCTGACTTTCGTAGATTTTTAATATGTTGTAGTCGATATTTGGCTATTCTGACTGAATACTGAGGATCACTTCATTCATATTTAATTGCATACACTCTCTTAGTCTCTTAATTTTCTCTTAGTTTTATACATTTCCACTTTCAGAGAATCTGGGAACATTTTATCAAAGGAAAAATGAAGAATGTGAGAATTTTTCCAGTCTTTGGCGTTCCAAGGTAGTCTAGTAGTAGAAGTAGTATAGATCTCAGAGCTGCTGTCAATAGATTTAGCAAGTGTGTGGTGAAAGTAAAGAAATGCGAATTGTCGTACAAATGTAATGTAGTATTTTTGGGCATCTGTAAATTTATGAGTATACACCCGTTATTGAGTCCATGTCCTGTGTTCGGCCAATTGAGGGAGTTTCTCTGTCAGAGTTCAGCTGAACTTTGCGCCCGATGCTCCAGAAAGCTTCGTTCATGCCTCCACACCAAGAACCTCTTTCACACAGTGAAACCCACAACAGAGGTGGAACCGGTTTTCATTCAGAATGAAGCTGCTGTCTGATTTCAAACATCGAGCCGAGTCCAATCAAAATGTACCTGCAAGTACATGCAAGTAACTCCACTTTGCTTTCTCACAGAACTTGCTTCACCTTCAGTTGCCTCTGTGCTGCCACCTCCCGCGGCGGCACAGAGGCGAGGAAAATCCATCAACCATCCTGCCTTCACACACACACACACACACACACACACACACACACACACACACACACACACACACACACACACACACACACACACACACACACACACACACACACACACACACACACACACACACACACACACACACACACACACACACACACACACACACACACACACACACACACACACACACACACACACACACACACACACACACACACACACACAGCAGAGCAGAGCAGAGCAGAGCAGAGCAGAGCAGAACAAAGCTGAAACAAACCGGCTGAGAGAGAGCGACTTCTCGCTGAACCACAGCTGCAGAGAGCGAGAAGGCCAAGAAGAAATGTCCTTACGTTGTTATCGATGGTCTCCCGGAGGCGGGTCAGATCCTCCATGGCGGCCTCCCAGTTCTGCATCAGGATCTCAGAGGCCAGTTTCCCCCACAGAGAGCTGAGAGCATTCCTGTCAGTGGACGGAACCTGAGCGGACGGCAAAGAACTCAGGTTCAGCATCAGAAACTATTTTGAATATCCCTCATAGTAAACCAGAGTTGTAAAAAAAAAGGACTTCTGCCCCTTTTCTCACCTCAACTTGTTAAAAATGTGATATGCTGGTAAATCTTGTCTGTGGGCCATTATAACGACTGGTACACAAAGCAGTATTTGAACTGCAGACATTATGGTTGAGACTCAGCAATGACGAGGCACCAACCAGAGCTCTAAATCTATTTAGATATTTTCTGATGGCCCACACACAGTATCACAGGTAGACCAGCCCTACTGCACGTGACAATATGCTTCTTTGCTCTCCATCCTACGCTTTTAAAGCCCTCCTATCCTCTAACTGGAACAGTTGAGACCATCCACCATGTTTTTGTTTTATTTGCTTTAGTTTTAATAGGCTGCTACGTGCCAATGACCCCATGATGACTAAAGCACTGCACACCATGGATGTGCATTCTGCTCCTACAATTGCTTTTAAACATGAAGCCCCACTTGGCTGGAACATTTCACTTTCTGCTGCGTCACAACATCAGAATCCATCGACCCATCTGTTCCTTTTTGCCGCTCTCATGTCTGATGACTTTTATTACTCCGTTAGTTCTATCTGTATAGTTTGAGGTTTGAAGTGCATGTACACTTTTATTTAATTAGGTCTAATTCGATTGCTCTTGAAAATTAGATGCTACATCTCAAGGATCATACTTAAAATAAATTCCAGTGTGTGAAAAATAAGATCACATTCTGTGAATTAATTCTATATATCAGATTCTGTCTTTCTATTGAATTTCTTACCAAGACACGGAAGAAGTAGAGATATTCAGCAGCACCGGAGTAATTACCACACTCGTACTGGAATTTGGCGTATCGGTACAGTGTGTCCAGGTATTCTTGACGAAACTAAAGAGCAAAAAAAAAAAGAAAAGAAGAAAACATTCATCAAAGCTGAACACACAATGAACAAGGGTCAAACTGGACCAGCAGCCAATTATAAAGAATAAATGCTCACCTTTCACTGAAGGATTTTTCTACTACTAGCTGTGATTCAGGTGGTAAAGAGTCTTTATGAAAAACCTTGCAAATTATTAAAGTTACAATAAAAACATGAAAAATCCGGAGCAGCAGCAATGCTGTCATTTTCAAAATGCCAGCACCTGCGCTTTTTTTTTACCCTCAAAGAAGCTAATTAGATGAAGATGACAGCATGCAGCCGATTAGCGAATTCTGCCAGCTCCCTTCATCGTTAAGAAAAACAAAGTCTGTTTGTTTCAAACTGAAAACAAGCCTTTTTTTTTTTTTTTTTTTTAACTGCACTTGATGTAGCCAACACGGCTATGTACGTACAAATCAATAACAGGCAGGAGTGCAATTCATTTCCATTGGACTGAATACTGTCCAAACATTTGTGTCAACACTGATTACTGAGCAGGTAATGAACACATTGGTGGGTGAAGTGGGATGTTTGAGGATTCACAGATTTAGAAAACAGCCCTGCTGACTCACAGTGGCAGCTGGTTGTTATGGAAACAATAGCAGCAATAATGCCTCCCACTTTGAGATTAAAAAAAAAAAAAGAAAAAATGTAGTAACTTGAATACAGTGAATAGCAGCATGTTTACACTGCTGTCATTTTAAAAACTTACATTGTGCTTTTCTGACAGGTAATCGAAGAGCATCCGTCCATCTCTGATGAAGAGAAAAAAAAAAAGCAGAATCAACAGACGTCACGCAGCCAGATGACTCTTTAAAGGCGCTATATATGATTTTAGTACAATAATACTGTCAGTGTCGAATGACAAAGAGAGATTGTTCTGTGACCTTGTTGACTGCATCTGCCGAGTGGTCTCCTGGTCCTCAAACATCTTCACTATTGGCTCGGTCTCTGACTGGAGCTGCTTCAGCTGAGCCACCACAGTGCTCCTCTTCTCCCTCAAGGCTGAAATAAAGAAGAAAGCATCTTTTCTTTAAACACAGTGGTTCAAGTCAGTCCAGCTTGTGTTATACAACGCTTATTTAAACATCATTTAGTCATGTAAATGACATGGTAATCACAACGAAGGCAGTGCGAAATAGTTAAATACATAATTATCCACATAATGTAAAACAGGTGAAAATATAATACTTTTATGGCAATCTGAACATTTTAAGCTTTACTACAGAGTATATATTGACAATGATTTGCCTACACAATTCAACTAATCCTTTTGAAGGATAATTAGCTTAATCATGGAATTAGATTTGATTCAGTTTGTTTGTGCCAGAGTAGAAGTAACTGTTTACCAAATTAAGGTGAGAGGAACAACGATTGATCATATTCCACACAGAGCTTAAAAATCAACATAAACTATGCAAGATGCTTAACTTTGCAAAATCAACATCCACCCTTGAACAAACACTAAAACAATATAAAGGCGTAGCAATTTTATATTAGGACACGTTTGGACATATAAAACCGATTTAGGAAGTGTGTCATTTCCAGGTTTTTGTAATTAGGCTCTCAGGTGACGGAAAAGAAAAAGTCAAGGTATTTTGCATGTGGTTCAAATTCTCCATCACTGACTTGAACGTTAATAATCTCAGTTATTGTAAAAGACAGACGATGAAAAGGTTGTCCATGGAGCTTGAGGAGGCTGGTGGCTTTTACAAGAATATTACAACAGGACAAGGCAATAGTGATCTTACAGTGTGGGATTTCCTTGTCCGAGTAGAGGTTTTTGTACACATCCATGGCGAAATCCACCATGTTTGTGTCGCTGAGGAGGTCCAGCTTTCCTTGCAGAAGCTCCTTCTCATTGTAGATCTGTTACAGAAAAAGAAAAACAAAAAACGTGCAACATCTTATAATTTGTGTTTGAACGTGTGATTGCGACAACATTAGAGCTGATATTTAATATGACTTCATTCATTTTTAATATATTAAAAACAAACGAAGTCAATGTTGATCCTGTCTCTCGTTGGATGGGCGCGATCAACCGACTGCGCTGCGCAAATGATGGCTACTTAATTAGCACACGTATTGGCATTATATCCACACACAACGTAACTATATCTCCATAATTATTGTGAAAATGACACAAACTGATACGCAGCTAGCATTAAAAGGCTAAACGGCCGGCTGATGATGACTATATTAGCCAGCTAGCCGGCTCTCGGCAAACTCATTCAAATGAATAATAGCTGGCCAAAATCAACCTCTCCATCATTTCTCGACATTTGTAATAAGCTCGATACGCACTTCTTTCACCGACAGAAACTCCAACAGAGGAAAGACCAAATGCCGGTCCAGAAAATGTGCGATCTTGGTGGTCAGATCGTACTCCGCCATGTTGGCTGGCTTCAAAACTAAACTTTATTGTTTACAACGGAAGTGTAGTCACTGCCGAGTTTGTTGTCCGCATGCGCAAATTAGTGACGACCCGCCCCTTGACAGTATTAACATTTCCCTCCACCAGTCATTCTATCGGGCATTCATTCAATTAAGCAATTTCCCATCATGTTTACAGTGTAATGTGTAAACTTTACACATGTATGAATCTAAATAAAAAAAACCAAGCAGTGAAATGTGTTGCATTTGAAAAACCTTGTCCAAGTTACTTATTCCAAATGTTCTTTTTTTCTTTTTTACAGAATGCACAAAGAATAAACTCCAAATAGCTCTGGTAATGTCACTGTGCCTTTGTAAATGCTTCAGTCCCGGAAATGTACAAATGGTTTGAGGAACCCCAGGTGTGTATTGGTCTGCATTAATACAGTTTCAGATTATTTTCTCGGCAGTTATTAGAGAAGTTCCAGAACACGATGCACCGAATGTCCCTGACAGGCGTATTGTCCAAATAAATGGAGGACAGGTTTTTTTTTTAGAACCTTTTCATATATTTACTTTCCACGATGTCACTGAGGCATCCAGCAACAGCAAAGGGCTGCTGAAATTGCACTGAGAACTCATGTAAAACAATTTAAGTCCAACATAAGGACACAAGGAGCCTTTGTACCCTGCGTACATGTTGCAGAGCTGAAAGAGTCTATTCTGTTGTACTGACCTCCCTGGGGTCAGAAGAGAGTGCCGTCGGACAGGTAGCAGCTGTCCCCGCAGCAGGACTGCGATCAGTGATGTGGGACATCGAGTTCATCAGCAGTTAATGAACAGGAAAAAAAATCTCCTCGCCCTGCTGGGGATGTTACTGCCTTGAGGCCACTCTGATCGGAGAGTCAATACCCATGGAGGGAGATCCATAGTGTTTGAGGAGGCAGTATTGGTCGTATCCTGAGTCAAGTGATCTGCATGAGCTGTGGAGGCTCGATCACACACTCAGTGCAAACTGCCTCAGGAACCTATTTGAAAAAGTGTCACACTGGTCAAGAAAATATAAATGTGAAGAAACATATGGCTGTCTTTAAAAAGCTATTGAGAATCAAAATATAATTTTTGAGCATTGTTCGACTGTGAAAGGCTGAAATTCATTTTTGGTTTCGGAGTAAAATCAAGGTAAGAAATACAAAAAGCTGCATAGTGCAAGTTTCACAATCTGCCCTCTCATCACTTTGCAGTTCTCTGAGACTGCAGTTCAGCACAGACTCTTCCATTGGTTTTTTGACTTGGTAGGCAATAATTCCCTAACAAAATCTCTATAGAAGAGTCTACGCATTATCACACACAAAAGCCTGTACGGGAGTAAACGCTGGTCTCACCCCTCCCTTTTTCTGTTCCCCACTTCTTCTCTGTGTGTCTGTCCTCGAGGCCAGGACATATCCCAGATTCAATCTCAGCGGCTGGCTGCTTTCCACATCCACTTCTTTTTATAAGAACAAGAGCCAGCTGGAAGTAAAGTGCTCGACAGAAGAAGGCAGAGATTCAATAAAGACACAAGAGCGAGAGACACAAATTAAACTGATTAATTAGAGACAAAAAGTACTATAATAGACCATGTAGTGCATCCTCCCTCAGATGGTAATTCAAATTCAATCCCCGTCTTGTGAAATTTATGCTCTAAACCAGGTGGTGTACTGTACCACGGCTCTCCGGAGCCACTGAGGATCGCAAGTGTCAGAGTGAATGAATTTCCATGTTCTGACAGTAAAGCAGCGGAAATAAAACAGCAGGATCAACAGTCTGTCCGGGGGACTCCTGCCTCTCCCCGAACATCAACTTCCAATTCAGTTTCCACTCGGTTTCCTCGCTAAAACAGTCTGCTGGGTGATGTGTGCGCATGCATCGGTAGAAAACAAGCCCAGGGATGACTTGTGGCTTGTTAGGTGTGCTGAATGTGCTGCAGTCACCAGGCAACAGTGGTGAGACACGTCCTCCCACTGCCCATCCCAGAAAATTGAAGTCTTAAATGACAGCGAAAGCGAAGATAAAACAGAGAGATCAGTCTGATAAGTGAAATTACTGCAAATGTCTTGTTTTATGCGATTTTACCCAGAAAATATAGTTCATTCTACTCCAATGTCCTTTCCTCCAGTCTTTTGTGTTGAAGCATCCACATAAAAGAGTAGGTAGACTACAGTAAATCTGAAAACTGACCCGACAGACTGTTGTGCTGTAAAATGTGTATTACAAGCCCAGTAACTAAGTACATAAATAAAAAAAAAAACAGAATCATTCTACAAGATCAATTCATTTCTCCATATAAGATGCAGCCTCAGGTGTGGTCGTAAACCTAGTTATGACAAAAATATTTATGTCCTAAATGTCATATTGATTAAAGCGTCAATGACAATGCACCTCAGCCTTCTTGTTTATTTGTGTGTTGTTTTTGAGTAAAATCATGATAAATCAATGCCAACCTGCCCACCACCAACAATAAGTAACTCTCAGGTCAGGGAGGCATTCAAGCAGGGGAAATTATTACAGACTTCTCATGGCCAGGATACAATTTATTATTAGATTCCTCCATCTGGTGGGAGCGGCACAGTGAGGGCAAGATATGTTTCTCTCTTATATGAACATTTAAACGCAGAGTGGACAAAAGCAATTCATGTGAACCAGAAATACTACACAATGACTTTCACACCTGCGGCAAATTTATTGGTTTCTGAACGCTGGGAGGAAACCAGAGCATTCTGAGAAAATCCGTGAGGAATATTCTTGCTGTGAGGCGCAGCGTCAACCACTGCAGCACCGTGCCAGCCATAAATAGCCAAACAAATAATAAATAAATTGAGCAGTTCATTTAAGCCAGGGGTCTTCAGCGTACAAGCCCACATAGTGCCCTCCCAAAATGTCATGTAACCAAGTAATACTTATTTGATTGACTTAATTTAAAAATGTATTTCACAATTTAACTTTAATGGGTAAAAAAAATGTTGGGGTCTACATGCTTCTTGTGCGAGGGTGAGGCTCCAAGTGTGTTCTTTTCAGTCGGAAACAGGTCCAAATGGCTCTTTGAGTGTTGAAGGTTGCCGACCCCTGGTCTAATTTGTATAGAATACGTGTATGTACTATACATTAACTTGTATATGTGCTATTTTTTTTAAATATACTCATATGAAAGTTACTTTTGTGTATTTTTTTCACGACTCCTCCTTCAAAATTACAATGAAAACTCTGTATTTGAGCAGCATACCCGAACACAGTGGCAATAAATATAGATTTTCATGTTGGCAGGTAAAAAGGCCATTATTAGATGCTGGCTTCACAGAATCCTCCCCGCTTGAACCAATGGAGAGACATTGTAAAACGTATTCCCACAATGGAACGAATCACAGTTGTGCTCAGACAAAACTAAATTGGAAACAAATGTGAAATACAGTATATCTGATGAAAAACAAGTGAGACTGTTGAAACACAGACCAAACAATTGTGCAACAAAGATTTGAAGTGAATGGGCAGCTGTATTGAAATCTCTTGTTGCTTGTTATAAATAAATAGCTCATCTATCCATGATTCCACATAAGATATGGATATGTAATACTAATAGTATCAGACATACAACTCTCCATGCAGTTTTACTCTCTTGAAGCTGTCACAACCAGCGGTATGTCTGTTCGCTGCATCGCTGTGTTTACTGACACTGCTTGATCTTTGTTGGCCCTTTAAATCTGCCTTTTCAGAGTTGAAGTGTGCTGAGAGCTGCAAAGTTAAGATGTCAAATTCCTTGTGTCAATACTTTGCACAAAGTCGACTTCCTGCTGATTCCAGTAATGGGAGCATTTTACAAACGCCCACATGCACAACCAAGGTAATTGTGATACTGCAGGTAGTCACACAGTTCAGACTAATTTTCCTTAAATCCTATTAGCCTCCGGTCACAAAGATTATGTTGCTTCTTGTCACCTGATACTGAAAGAAGCAAGCTGCTGGTGTCTCTTTTTCTTTATTTCTTTGCAGAAGACTAAAGACAGCCCGGAGGTGTATAATCCTCTGAAAACTGTACAAAGTTTTAATCTTGTGATTTCTTTCTTTCTTTTTTTAAATTTTTACTGTGACCCAGATGGAGCTCAAGCAGACGGCCATGGAAAGCATCCCAGGATGGCTTGTGTGATCATCATGCATATATGTGAAAATCAATATTGTAACGCTAATGTGCTGTATGAAAACATTTGCGGTGGGTCCTCAAGGAATTCTGTCCCTCTCATAATGTTTGCATGAATATTGTATGTTTATGAACATGGAACAAAGCGCATTAAAGCTTCAATGATTGAAGCTCTCAGCCATGTGTTCTCATCACCAGAGCCCAGCAGATAGAAAGAGCACAACAAGCAGAGTTTGTGATGTGAAAGAATAATGTGGATGAATAAAAAGGAACTTGGATTCTGTCATCAGTTTATCCTCCGAGGTGTGCAGAGACTTTGATTTCCATACGAGACATACTCAAATGACCCAGCAAGAAAAAAAAGAAAGAAAAGCAAATATCACATGATAGCAACCAAACTGATTCAACATCTTGAACAGCACTGAAGGACTGACATAAGATTGCTGGATTCTATCTGCATTAGTGTGTAAAGTGCAGATTTGAAACTAATAAAAGCTTCTCGTATTGCCTGTAGCGTTTTCATTTTCTCAGAGCAGATTCGGGGAAACACAAAGCTATTAGACTTCCAGAAAAAAAGCCACACTGACATGTTTTATTGAGACAATCTGTGCTCACATGTTCTCCATGGAGGGATCATATGAAGTGAGCTTCTTGAGATGTCGACACACACACACTCGCATTGTGAGGGTGAAGGAGGGGAAACTCCAGCTCAGACATTTGGTCATCTTCTTCTAATGTCGAGGGTTTTCTGCCCAAGGGAAACATGTGTTCAGCGCTTTGATCCCAAACGCTGCACTGACCTGACGCCTTTAGCACAGCGCATGGGGTAGAAAACCAGCTTGAAGTTTGAAGCTGAGGCAGAGAACTGAAACCCAGCGTAAACCTGAGAGGATGAAATGCAGACTGACCCTGGCTCCGAATGAGTTGCAGTCGCTGTAAGAGGCAGCTTGGAAATAGATGAATTCTTCCTCCACATACTTACATTAATGGCTGAGAAAAACACCTTTCTTTTTGTTCTTCTCAATCCTTTCAACGTCCTCGGCAAGTTGTGACTACAGGATAGATGCATTGTTGTAGCCTGAGGGTCGAACTATTGTGCACTAAACATGAGAAAGGAAATTGGTCCTGCCATAGGTGTGGTTGTATAGTAATACAGAAAGCTCAGCTTGGCAGAATAATGAGACTCCTACCTTATTTAAGACCAGAGCTGTGAAAGCCTATGTGGCTTTAATGACTTAAAATCCGTAACGATTGATTTTCTTTTTCACTGCTCCAGGGTCGCAAAACAAGCTGTAAACATGGTATTGATGTATTATCTATCATGTCATAAAGATTGCATTTGACCGATCCCACCTTTTATATATTTCCCATCAACCATACTCAACGATCCATGTTACGTTGAGTTCACCACAGTGTCAGATGTGAAGTAGAAGTGTATTCTCCAAAGTGCTTTTTACTATAATTTACTCCCCAGGGCTCATTATTTGACCTTAAGATCAATATGGCTGTTTTTACACATGTGATGATCACATGGACTTAACTGATGTTGAACAATATTAAAACAAATGATTCGTGTCTGGTTTTCATTGTGCACAGTGATATTTTAAAACTAATCTTAACATTTATGCACAGCTGTATGAAGGTTTTCTGCATATATGAAAAATGCTGCAATGCAGATTGCTTTGACAAATGGAAGTGCAAATACAAATCTGCTGCAGCACAGGCCATTTCTAATTAACCTTGAACTCTTTGTCATATGAAACTGGAGTATTCAGAGAAAATGCACATGGAGAAGAAGCAAACTCCACACAGAAAGACCCTGAAGTCAGGATTCAAACTGAGTATATTCTCAGTGTGAGGCAATGAGATTAACCACTACAATTATAGAAATTTGAGAATGCAAAGCAGATGAAATCAACATTTTGCCTTCAAAACAGCATTAACTGCTGTGAACACACTTTCACAGCTTTAAGAGGAGCTGTTGTTACCTCGACGTGTTGGATAAACAAACAAATAATTTTTTGGAGAAGGATGGCTCTAATGAATCTTCATTTAATCGAAGACAGAATTAAGGATGTTGAGATTTAGACTCTGCGGTGGTCCTGCTTCCATTTCCTTGCTAATGTCAAAATACAGTTCTTAATGACAGTGGTTGAATGTTTTGGAATTGTTGTAAATAATTGGTGGATAAATTGGTCTGAATGATCATTAAGTAATATTTGTCATTCTTGTGTAAGACACTTGAACATTTCTTTATCGCCTGCATGGCAACTGTAATAGCTCCCACTATGTTGCTCTGCGTTGAGCCTAAATGCATTGCAGTGCATGTTGAATCATTGTGTTTATGTTTTAACCTGTCAAGAATTCATCAACAAGACTAAACAACACTGGTATTGTTGCCTCCACTACACACAAAAGATAATCTATGCGGCGTTTCTGAGGCCTTCTGTTAGAGCGACAAAACAATGCTGACGTTAAAAAGAGACAGTTTCTTCTAACTCCATCCGTTGAGTCATCTTCTAAATCCACTTTATCCAACTAAGACTCAAAAAAGAACTGAGTCTATCCTGCCTAACATTTCGCAAGAGGCAAGACACATCCGATCAGTGCCAGTCCGTGACAAAGCTCACACAGAAAGAGACTGACGATCAAACTCCTGCCTCCCAATGACATCTTTAAAAACCTGATTGGTTGCAACTGGATAGCAGACATGAAGCTCTGCCTCACGTCACATGAAATAATGCACTATGCAATTAAATCTATAATGATTAAGAATATATAAACTATAACATACAAACTATTTTTACACACTCTAACTTGAATAATCAAGCCTTGAAATACAGCATTTTAAATGGTAGCGCTTTGCCACTTTATGCCAGAAACATAAACTGTATGTAGTAAAAGTTCTACAGATCATGCCAATATAAAGAAATATCATTTTCAAGGACAAACCCAAAAAGGATAAACGCTCAGGGGTTGGAATTGTAGAGGTAAGACAAAGTAATGACATTTCTTCCTGTGTAAGTTCTACCAACTACAGCACTTTTTTATGGGGTTAATTATTCAGATAATCTGCTTCTGATTTGACTTGTATTAGATGGTGGATTTTAACTTGTTGGCCCCTGGTTTGCTTGTCCTCCACCTACAAGTCCAGTGAATTGGACACTTTTTGTCTCCACGTTAAATCCCTTTAAACTCTACGTACCTCCTGATGAAAGACAAGCCTGAAAGCGCTGTTAAATGCAAGTTTGTGAATGAATAAAAAGCAGGACGCGCTTTCAGACCACTGCGATGACAATATGGCATTTAGTCGAGTTCTTAAACCTGCTAAATTGATCACTGTCAAGGAGATGAAGGCCAATACACTCTCTCTTGTGAAAATGACATTGAATCACGGTATTGACAAGTATTCTGTGTCAGGGGAATCAAGGGCACAGCGGCACACAGTGGCATTGTACCACCCCCGAAGGCACAAATAATGCTTTTTCGTTTTCCTAAAAGTGATTTTCTCAATAACACAAAGGCCACACAGATTGCTCGCCCAAGTTGTTGTGTCAAGGTTGCAGAGAACAGATGCTCCGATGCAAATGAAAGAACAAGTGCTCCTAAGAAAAAGTCTGAATGGCGCAGTGAGGGAGTGAACGTCCTCAGCATCATCAAAAGTCATTAAAAATGTGTCACGTGTGAAGCCTTTGGTCTCCCAGAGTGACATAAACCTTTTCAACAACTCTCACATCATCCCTGAGATCTGCACAATGTGTTTCAGCAAATTGAAAACAATCTGGATGAAAAAAAGCAAATCAGCCCACACAGAGAGCTTCAGAGCTATAGTAAATAATGGCTCCTGTGTATAGCAAATTAATTTCCTGTGCTTTTTTTTTTGTGAGGAGCAATTTCACAAAATAGGAATGATTTTCTGACTCACATCACACCATTTACAATCGAGTTCATGTAAAAAAAACAAAACAGGAATGAATGAAAAACTAACAACCTAAAATTATTCTGTCAACAAGCCCTGTTTTCTTCCGCATCTGTACGAGGCCAGAAGGAGAAAGCAAGGCTAAAAATACAACATGACACCTAATAAAAGAGTCTTCCTAATTAGCTAATAGCTAATTATTCAGATGGGCATAAAAAAAGAGTTAATGCAGTCGCAGAAAATCATCTCGGCTGTTGAGATAAAACATTCAGCTGCGTGCAAAAGTTGTAGGCGTGAACAGTAAAGTGAGGCTGCTCCATAAAGGCAATGCCATATACAGATATTATTTCTTAATTACATTTACAAAAAGTGTTGAAAAAAGCCAATCAAATGCACTCAATCATCTGAGGTGCCTGAAACATCTGCACATGGCTGTATGTTTTGTAATCACGCTGCAGAGGGTTGAACATCAGAGTGAAGAGGAGCACCTGCTTCCCACATTATAAGAGATTTAAAGGGGGGAACCTGGGACTGCGTGAGGTCTGTGAAGTCTCCCACTTGGTGCACACGCTCATTATTTTTTGTCTGTGCACGCAGAGTTGAAAAACAAGGTGCGGTGTTTGTAAGCACATGTATTTTTGCCTCCTTCGCCTTGTATTTGCTCTCCATGCACATGTGAATCACCTCAGTTTGATCTGCTTTGACTGACAGGCAATGTAATTCACCCCAGAGAGCAGATGGGGCTTGGTGTACATGTTGAACAACTACAAAGAATCAGTTTTCCTTTTGTTGTTGTTGTTTTGTTTTTTTTTTCCATTATTATTATGCTTTTGCCACCTGAAATATATTTTCCTTGGATTTCCTTTCAAAGGCAGGAATCTCAATAGAAAAAGCTCGTCGCAAAGGAATCAAAGGTTTTTCCATTCAGGGGCTACATGTACACCGATTTAACCGAGAGCAGATCATCCTCCTCCCTCACTGTGCCCATCAACCTTCTCACACGCCTTCCTCTTCTCATCTTGCCTGGCAGGTGCATCTTCAGCATCCGTTCCCTGATACACATTTTAAAATCAACCTCGTCCCACCAAACTGTCAGACATGAGCAGTCCTTCACCCTTAAACCTGCCTGTTGAACTCATTCCCAGAGAAACCCTCATCATCCTCGGCTCCTGTCAGTTGGTCAGTGCTTCTGTCTTCAATGCCAAATAAAAGCTGAAATCCTCCCTGCCGCAGTGGGAAAGCTTCTGCAGCCGTCAGCATGCGTGCTCTGACAGTAAGACTTTGATGCTGATGCTACGAGCAACAAGCAATCTGGATTCCACTGGGAATGTTTTTTTTTATCTGATGAAGTGTTTTAATCCTCTGACGATATTTTATCTTGTTCTGTGATTAAATGCAACGCAGCACTTTCCCTCATGGGACAATAAACTTTACTTTATCTCTGAATGCTAGAACACTAATGTTTTGGGTCCTTTCTCAATATCCTCAATTAAACAGTGCAATCCTTAATGGACACACTTGGAACAGCAGCTACTTTTATCAACAAAAAATAAAAAAATCTACATACATTTTTAATTTTTGGACTCTTCATGCTTTGTTATGTTACAGCAGAAAGTAAAAATACTTACAGAGATGAGCAATATTTAGAGAAATTGCATGAGTCACTTGTTTATGCTTGTTTAACAGCTTAAAGATTAAGTAAGTGTGTATTTTTATTTTTTATTTTTTAGGTTTTTGAAAAAAGAAAAGCATACCATGTGTTTTATTTGAGCTCTGATACAGCGATGGGTTGTCACGACGAGTCACAGACGAGTGCGTGAGTCGGCTGGCTCGTCTGCAACTCAACAGATCTGCACTTTTTCAGCAAACATCTGTCACCCTGTGAAAAAAATACCCTGTCGTATCTTGGCTACTTCATGTTACGGAGTGGTTCAACAAATTAGCAACTTAAATAAACCAAAAAACATGTTTTCAGTCTTTTGTCAGCAATTCATTTTGGTTTCTTTTACAGTGTTTGGAGATGTGTCGCTCAGCACCTCCAACGTAGAGGCAAAAGGAAATACATTTGCATTAATTGCAGCACTGAAAATAATCATTTTTCTATTGCTGAACCACAGCTTTTTTGTCCAGATAAAGAGCCTTAGCATTGAAATTAATACTGATGGAGAACTGTTCACACTGAAAGCTGCACGTTTTTAAAGATTAAGAGGGAGAAATGTTTAAAGGAAGATAACGGAGACTATTCTCATATCTGCACAGGATATATGTAATTATTAGAAAGCAGAAGCTGAGAGGGTTTGTGGGAAAGTTTACACCCAAAAGGAAACACGGAAGAGAGAAAAGTCGTGAGATCTCACAGTTTCTCAGGATCCATAATTTTTCATCTCTTTTATGCTCCATCAGGGGGATTTATGAAATCATCATACCACATCGATGAAGCTCATTACTTGTTGAAACTCGTGGAATTTATGAATATATCACAGAAATGTAAGAACAATAATTACTTTCTGAAAGAGGGTTGTGTGCAGGTGGAGTCACACTGACTGCACTCGATATGGTTTCTTTTAATCACAGAGCTTGTACAACTAAAACAAACACAATTGTGATCACTGAGCTATTGAGTTACACATTTGCAGTCTTTAGTCATCCCTACATTTGCTGTAGCAATAAACGTGAATGCTATATTGAGTACTACTGAAGTGCTCAAAGACAGAATATTGTAACTACAGAAGGGCTTGAGTTCACAATACTTATTCTAAATAGATTAGCTTTAGCATATGTATCATATATATTGATCCCAAGCTTATGAGAATAGCTGCAGACCGCCTCTCCCACCTTGAAAACGTGTCAGTGAAACCATCCCAATCTCACCAAAATCCACAAGCAATAAATAAAACCAATGGACAGTTCGCCAGGTCAGATCCTATAAAGTGTGCAAATCAGATATCATATTAAAAACCAGACTGAGCAGACAAAAGCTCAGGTTGGGAACCTCCAACTTAAACTCCACCACTGGGCTTGAAAACCATCAATGAAGCCTGAAGGTATCGTGACCTTCGTCACCATAGCGACGAAATGGGAGTTTTGGTGCCTGAGTCTAACCATCTGGCTCACCTTGACAAGCAGGGCTGTTTATGATTAAATAAGATGCCCAGACACAGAGGAAAGTGGCATCGATCTCCTCATTGGCTGTAAAGTGTTTTCCAAAATGTCATACTATTCTTTAGAATGTCATTCCTCAACACAGAGAGCATCACAAATGCTGATTGTTTTATGCTTTCTGTCACAAATCAGAGGCAGAGGAATGGAGATTAAAATCAGAACAAAGTGCAGCCGAAGCTGTTCCAAAAACACCCATGCAAAAAGACACGATTTCACAAAACATCTGAGGACCGTTTCACAAAGAAATGAAATCAAGCAGACAATAAATTGAGCCATTAAGCCTTGAATAATAATTTAAAAAAAAGTATATTTTGACAATGTATGAAAAATGACAAAGCGTGGATGAAGGAAAACTCTTTTAGATTTCCTGGTAGTTTGTGCTGCAGCAGATGACAAGAAAAGCCACCGCTCAGACAATGCAGCATTCCGCTGGTAAAAATATACAACTATTGATTCTGATGGAGAAGAATAGACATAATCAATGTCGCCAAAACACGCACTCTTGTGGTGTTTGATTCCGAAAGATTGCACTCAATTGATTTGCTTCAGATAAAACCATCCAAGGCTTTTGTGTGCTGCCTTTTCTGAGAAAACCCTCCGGTGAGTCAGCCAACATCAAGCCGAGTGACGTCAGACACCCCTGGGTATTTACATCCAGCCTTTAAGAACAACTTAAAATGGAATTAGTATTCTGCGGGAACCTTTAATGTTCCTTCTCAGGTGCGATCTGTTCAGATATGAAGATCTGGCGTTGTGGGATGAATTGCAGCATAAATCAGAGACACGGTGAGCAAAACTGTCCTGCTGTGAGATTAATTCATCCTCCTCCCCTCAAAGTGCTGAAATATTATATGAACTAATGATATTCAGTGAAATTACAGACAGAGAGGCTATATCATTTACTCCCCTCTGAGATGCTTGCAAATGCTCATATGTCCTAATTTAAAACATCTGTATTTTATGAATCAGTTTTAGTTGAAGATTAAACAGTTCAGCATAAACAGCATGTGGAGAAACCACACGGGTCCTGGTGAGAGCCTCACCATCGTACCTCCTCTGTCACCGTGATTGATGGCCGAACCAGTTCAATCAGTGATCATAACAGTGATCATATCAGTACTACTGGGACTGCGTTCTGCTTTGGATTTCTAAAATTCACATGTAGAATGTGGAGATGCATTTTTGAAGTATTTACCAAAGAGTGAAAGAAAACAAAACAACAGAGGAAGCATCGACTCCACATATACTCAGCAGGTTCACTTGTTTCTTCCTTTTAAAACTGTCCATGCATTCAGATTCAGACACTTAGAGTCTGTTAAGCCGGGGATTCCCACAGTGAGGCCTGCAGCCATGTGGGCTGTCAGAGGTAAATTACAAGTAATTCAATAAAAGTTTTCAACATTCAATGTTTTGATTGAAAAGTTATATAAAGAAAACACAGAAATTCCTAAAATGAATGAAAAGTAAAACAAGACAGTCTCTAATTGGGAGATTTGCCAGCCTTGCTCATGAAAGTGTGACATAAACTAATCAAAAACTACATAACATGACATAAACTAAACAAAAAAAAGATGTAAAAAAAAATTAAGCTTATATTTAAGACACATGTTCACTGGTTCAACGATCTGAAAGTCCTTTACACTTTTAGTCACAGTCGCATGCACACACACACGTACACACTCAAGATCCATTGGGAGCAATTTTTGGTTAAGTGTTTTTTTCCCATGGACACGTGCTGGATAAGATGGGGGATCGAAATATGTGCAATGGGATTTTTCAGAAGACCCACTCTACAATGATCCAGCTGCCATCGGAAAGTATCCAGCTTGATCTTAGAAGCAGAGATTTTACCTGTTATTGTCCATCCTTCCATTGTCTCTGGATCGGAATATTAACTGGATCTTCAGTTTGTGTGTTTGTTTACGCTCTCTCGCTCTTTGACAACCATTTTTGATCACACATCTTCCGTGTCTATGCCTGGAGATCCTCCGAAGTTCATTGATCAACATCTTTTCCCTCAACCGACGCA
The DNA here is from genome assembly GCF_963422515.1 of Blennius ocellaris. Classification (NCBI taxonomy): domain Eukaryota; kingdom Metazoa; phylum Chordata; class Actinopteri; order Blenniiformes; family Blenniidae; genus Blennius; species Blennius ocellaris. The sequence continues at coordinate 18,571,974 of NC_137669.1, forward strand.
CTTCAACACAAGCACAAATGACAGCCCCGAGGATTAGTTACGCTCAACATCCATGCATATACCAGTTATGTTTCAGAAGTAATTGTGCCACTAAATCCTGTGTGAGTGGGTGACCTTTCTAAAATTACCCGTTCGTGGGAGAGTTCAATCTTCGCTAAATGTCCCGCCCTCTGCTGAAAGAGTGTTTTGCATTATATCATCTTCAAATGAAGACGTGCCAGCTGCTCTCGACTCCTCATGCTAAGCTAAGCTAATCTGTTAGTTTCATATTTGTCATGTGGCATTTTAATTGAGTCAAACAAATCAAAGTGCTCTTGAAAACACACAGTTTTTAACACAATTACTAAAAAAATCATGAAGATTAGGAGAACTGAAGAGCAGCTGTCTTGATTTGCTTTACTTACTCAGGTAAGATTCAATATCAACTGAAGCTGCTGTCTCAACAGTTACTATTCCACTAATCTCCAGTTTACGGTATCTGTAGTATTTTCACTGTCAGCTTCCCTTTATGAGAGCTGTCTTCATCATTGTAGATTATCTCTTTTTAATCTTTTTTCGAAACTCAACTAAAAGAATCCCGTTAACATTTAGAGAAACAGAAGGCGCCATAATTGATTCATTGCTTCATGTCTGAGCTGAAAAACTTCAAATATATGTATGACTAGATGTATAAGTAAAACTCTGCTCTGAGTGAAAAGGTGTGGAGTTTTTACTTGGCAGAATGAGACCCCCCCCCCACACACACACACACACACACACACAAACACACTCCTTTCTGCCAATTTATGATTGTTTTGAAAGCCATTCATGTGCTGCGATCCTGCAGTGTGCATGTGTAAATTGATTGTGCTCCTGCTTCACGTGTTGTGTTGGGTGAACTGTGAGCTGTGGAGGGATGAAATGAGATGTTCTGCTTGATGTAATAAAAAAAAAAAAAAAAAAAGGGAAAAAAAAGCCCAAGATGTTCAGAGAGGTTTTCCATGGTTTGTGTTGGTGAAGTGAAGAAATACTTGGGTCATTATTTAATTGCACAATCATAAACATGACAATAATGCTCCACATATTTGTCAGAAGTATAAACACAAAGGAGGATTTTATTACTTTTTTTTTTTTTTTTACAACCAAGCAATTTCCTTCACAAACAGGGAGGAACTGGCACAAACAATATGTGAAAACTGCCTCAGAGTATTAAAAAAAAGGAGAATTGCAGTTTTCCCTCCTCCAGAGTCTTGACCAAAGGTCTTGCATGTGGGTATGTAAAAAAATCTATAGATGAAACTGCTGTGCTACAGTGAAAAAAAACAGTGGTAGGAGCTTATTCAGCATTCCAGACTTCGGTATTATGCTTGATCTGAGCAGAGTTCAGGTTCGCAGAGGAAATATTTTCTGCCGCTTTCTTGCATTTTTGGAGAGGAGCTTGTTTGACAGGAGACTCAGGATGACAGCTCCTGACTTGTCTGCTCAGATGAAGTACGTAGTTAAAAAAAATAAAATAAAATAATGGCAGTAATGCCGGGAGTGTGCCAGTTTTCACTCACGCTGCAGCTGCCATTAGAGTGGCAAATCAAAAGAAGAGCATCTTCAACTCTCATATACCGAGGCTTCGTGACACACAGGCATTTCTCCGTAGCAACAGGCTGACCCCGTTTCTATGGTTATGGTGTCCATTCTGCAATTCCTCCAGAAAGAAACGATGGCAAAAGAAAGAGAGAAAAAAAGGGATGCATGCATGTGGGTGCTGCACAACCTACAGCAGGTGGTTCAGTTAATCACCACAAACAAAGGAGAGAGAGACATTAAGACATTGATGGTTCATAAGTGTGAGTTCAGAGGGAGATCAGTGCAAAGCTGCACCTGCAGTACAGCTCACATCTTTCCTCTGCAGTGTGAACACTTACAAAGGGTTGGAATAAGTTTGAGAAAGACGATTCATTTTTTTTTACCCTCAACTGGATCAGAGGTGTCAAACTCATTTCAATTCAGCACATTTTCATCTTGAATTGGCACAACTGAACTGAAATGAACAATCAAATTTCTGGACAACATTCTGCTTCTCATATTACTACCGCTTACAGGTCTATACTGTAGTATATCCACTTACACAGACCCTGAGAAGGAGGAACGTCGGATCGTGTGGGATTTGGTTTTTAAACCCTTCGAAGAGAACGATTAAAGTTGATAAATGACGTGTGGGGTGATTTTTATTTCCAACTTGTTATTCTCCTCCTTTTTAAAAGACATTTCTTAACCAAATCTCGGCTCGGTCCCCTCCTTCTTGGAGCTGTGACTGAGTCTGCCTGCCGTTGCTATGCAACGATGGGAGTAACGAGAATCATTATTAAATAAGTCATTAATTTAAGGTAATAGTTGGAGAGAAGCTATCCAGACCTGGAGACATGATCTAACTCCCTAATTTCTCACTCCAGCAGAACAATGTGTGTGAGATTGTGTGATAGTTGGACAGATTCTGTGTGCAGAGCTCCCGGTGCCGTGATGCTGGCTGTGATTAGTGGTTGTGACGGCTGATGATAAGTGGCTGCTCGACGCTGATGTAAAGCACCACTGCAAAGCTTTCCCCCCTCCCGGTCCCCAGTGTCCACAGCCACACCCAAGCTCTTGACCCCAAGTGACCCCCTCGGCAATCCAATTCCATTTCCTGCTGCCAGCTGCCCTGAATGATTACTCTGACTGACTCCATTCATGAGCGAGAGAGTGGGGGGTAGAGGCGGGGGCTCCAGGCTATGAGCGTGCATGTATAATTGTGTCTGCACCGAAAAAAAGCAGAGCGTTTATCCATTGGTCTGCCTTTCCTTTTCTTTTTCAGAACAGGTTTGAGGGATTCTGTGCGTTCTGGGGATTCTCGTGTGTGCTTTGGCAGTCTGTGTGCGTTCGCACTCATGTATGTGTTTTATTACAGGTTTGATTTACTGTCTGAGTGTCTGACAGATTCCCCCTGGCAAGCAAACCCACTCCGTGCAATTGTGGTTTTAAACCATCTCCTGAACAACTCAGCCATATCCTGCAAACACTTTTGGGTATAATGTACTACCACGCTTTTTGGTAGGAATTCACAAGTAACTGATTATTATTATGGAGTTAGCAATGTTGGTATAATTAGATTTCATCCTAAAGTTAACCGTTTACTAATTCACTTCTGCTAATCTATTTTTTCTCATCTATTTCTTTCAAGAGTCTCTACCATTCAGATTTTAGAGCATCTTTACCCAAAAACTGATGTCAATCCCGCTGAACTTAGTGTGAATGAAAGAATCAGTGACCAGATCGACCCACACAGAGCCGGCGGATCAGCTGATGTGTCACAGCAACACTACAATCATAAAAATATGGGCTCAGTATTAAGACATCACCAACCGAATTAGACAAAACTATACTCAGTTACCTCTGAAGTAACTTGGTACATTTCATTTTTAATAGCTACTATAACCACTTTCTAAAGAAGTAAGAAATAATCGATTTTCAGTGGCAACTGTAGAGATATTTGTATATGTATGTTCTCCCTGAGCTTCAACGCAGGGCAGTGCTGAACAAAAGCAGTTCAATAAGACGAGTAATTCTTAATATGTTGATGAGTTATTGCATTGCTTTTTCCATGTTACCATGGAAACGTCGTTCTTCGTCAAAACCTGATCAAATCACGCTGCTAACATGGCTGGACATCTTCCATTGCTGCTAAATACTTTGCTCCACTGTGAGAGGGTGCTGAAGAATCGGAAGAAAACATACACTCAAGCTCAAGGAGAACATGCAAACTCCGAACCGGCAGGCCAAGTTCTGGAAAAGAACCCAGTGAGATTTAAGTATAAACGCCTACTCCATGGTGTCATGAACGAGTATCGACTAAGTTAGGCTGAGTGAGGGACTGTACAACAACTGAACATGGATGCTATGCACACCGGACTGTTTGCATGGTTAACCAAAAACATGGTGACTCCTGCACATTGGGCCTCATCTATTTAAAGCTTTGAGTAATAGATGCAAACATGGAAATGCGTGTGCACGTGTGGAAACTAATTTATTAATGCGATGCAGCTCGGATCACATCCGACACAATGAAACACATTTAGCCTTCATGAATGGGATATCAGGCCTGTCTCAGATCACACACAATACTGAGAGGGATATTTGCAAACTGAATGATGTACAACACGTAATGAGATTTACTCCCTCTGTAAGCGTTTGTTTCATCCGTTTTTATTATGTTTGAAGAGCACGCGGAGACTTGCTCAGCCTTCAGAGATGCCGCTTCTGCCTCCCAATGATTTCCATTTGCAGACTTTATTTTCAGCTATTCTCTGTGTTGTACCTCAAATGTTGACTTTCACATTATTCAATAGTTTTTTTTTATTGCAATGCTCTAATATATTTGACATTTTCTTCCAGTAGTGCATCCAACTCAATGTTTCTGTACCTGTTCAGAAGCTCAGCGCTTCATCCGTCATCCCATGGTGAATATGCAAGACAATAAACACTGAAGCAACATTTCCAGCAGGTTGCCCTTATGTGCGCAGGACCTAAAGCACTCAAAAGCCTCATTTGAATGCTCCCGTTTGTGAATCACTCGCAGTGTTATTCTCACCTGATCACCTGCAAAACACAAAGTGAAATCTATTTGCATGGCCATGCCTTCAATCACTCCTTATGCAGAAGCTGAGTAAATCAGACCCTGGATTTTTTTTCAATTCAACTGTATTTACTTTAGTGATCCCCTTGAGGAAATTACTTGCACTCTGCACTCATCCTCTCAGAGCAGTGGGTTGCTTTAGGGCAGTGCAGGGAGCAGTTGAGGGTTAAAGGCCTTGCTCAGGGGCTGTGACCTGCCATCAATGAGACTCAAACACCGACCCTCCAGCGGCAAACCAATTTGTCTTCCACTAAACCCAATCATACAGTCAAAATGACCTCATATCTACTGACATTTCACACCTAATGAAACAAAATGAAGTAAAAGCCAATTCTGTTCCCTCATCAATATGTATATCAGTGTGTGTACCTTCTTTAATTTAAGCTGGATCTTCTTTTCACAGGATGCATTACTTGACAAAAATATTATTCCTGCACAATACTCGCGTTGTGTCCAATCTTCGGGTGCTGTAAGGAGACAAATTAAGTCAAAACTACTTTATGTTAGAAATAATCATCATTTTATTACTTGAGAGGTATTTAGTTGGCTTCCTGTTCCATGTACATAGATAATGGTATGTCGTTTCAAGCAGATTCACAGATAAATCTCACATTAAGTGTGCCGAATGCGAGAAATCCATTCAACAGGACAAGAGCTGGAAACTATTTCCATCAGCTGGTAGCCTCAATAGTCTCTACTGCATTGCAGGTTGTGTTTTGATTTAGGAATCTGACTTTCATGTTTTCACAATGGTGAAAACCGACTCTTTTACTATGCTACACCACCCTCCCCGATCCCACATAGTTAATGCAACAAGCTCACAGCTGTTCTCAATGGGGGAAGAAAAAAGTCAATCTGGGAAATGAAAGAAATCATCAACTGTGGCAGATGAGGCAAGCTGAGGGAAAGTGGGAGAGTCTTGAAGCTTCCCCGCAAAATAATTAACCTAGAAAGAAAAGTTCTCTCACGCACAGTGAACCTTCAGCCACCTGTGAGTCGACCCCTCAAGGTATCAACTGTTACTCTATCGCATTAAACGAGGACAGATTAACATGAGGAATCAGTTCAATATTTCATCAAGAGGTCAGTCAATTCTACCTTTTTAATTATATTAACGAGGTGCGAGGGAGCGAAGGTCGTGTGGAGGATAATGTGATCCCGCTGGCCATAAGTGCTTCCAATTACAGAAGCCTGCACAGCACATATTTCTGCACGACGTAAGCAGGGGATTTTAATTGTTTGTTTGTTGCATCTTTAGCCAAAGTGGGCAATCCATTACTTCCTTCCGCTCCGATGGTGTGTAACATTTCGCTCTGATATTGTAGCTGGATCTGTTTGGTTCTTGGTAAGCGGGTCAAGCAGGCTTCATTGAGATGGCTGTTAAAATGCCAAGAGGTTTTAGTCTTTATGTTTCACTAATTTGCCGGACTCCCACGAGCAATTAAGTAACTCCTATTACCAGGAGAGTTTTTCCCCCGGGGGTTTGTTGATTCCCCCTCTTTGTCTCCCTGAATGCTCCTGAACATCTGCAGTCACAACCCCCAAGTGTATATCTGGCATAAACCTCGCTTTCCCGACATCGGTGCTCAACCACAAAATCTAATTACACCTCCTGTGGTATTGCTATTTGTGTTTCACAAATCTGAGCAAATGCAAGCATCACTTCATCGTGTCACAATTATATTGAACAGTATTTCTTTGGGACTTCAACGTGGATTCATGCAATTGTTTTCATTTTCAAACCGGCTCTTCACAGCTTTGCTGCTTTGCAATTCAGCGCAGTGTTTCTGACAAAAGGTGGAAATCGAAGGCAACAGATCTTTACAGGAACGCCACCACTCCCACTTTGATTTTTGCTTGCAGCTACAGTATACAGGCCTTTCAACGCGCACGCACGCACGTCGGCACTGGCATTTAAACAGGATTCGCTGAAGTAGCAGCATCATTAGAAGCGGCGGTAAACAAAAGGGTGAGTCAGAAATTTTCATATGCAAGATCAACAACCAATGTAAATAAAAATATATATTTAAGGACAGAACAGTTTGGCTTTTCCAGAATTTTTTTGCACGAGTCATCACTGTGTACACATAAATAGAACATGAGAAGATTCACACTTGCTCAGGTGTATTTTCAACCCAATCCTACCATGCAGTAAAATACGTAGTTATTGGCTGCTGTTATTGTTCCTTATTCTCAGGCTGAGCCTGAAGATATTCATTCCTAATGTGAGTCCCTCAGACAGATGGTGGAAAGACTCAAACTCTCTTTATGTGTAAATAACAGAAGTTCCAACAAACCTGCTCTTTCTGAGTTAGAACAATCTGGATCTCCTCATTGTATTTGCGCTGACAGTGTTCCCTTGATAAACTGCCATGGATGGATACGAACACAAAGAGGGATGTTTGCACCGAAAAGCCTGCAACTCTGGGAGACACCTGCATGATTTGTGTAAGGTCACATTCAGACCAGCTCCAGCCCTGCAGGTGGAAATAAACACAGCCTCCTCATTTATTTGAATGGAAAAGATTTAGCACGGCGTCGTCTGGCGAGGTGCTGCTCTGAATCAAATACATTCATGCTCTCTCACTCCCGGAGAGTGCTCCATAACGTGAACGCTCATATTTCTACCATTTTCTTGTTTCCCTCACAACTGTCACAATAAAAACCCGACAAAATAATTACCGTCGTAAAAACTTTTCAGAGTTAAACAGAGCTGTTTCAGAACGTTGTCAGTGCAGTCTCGGCTTGCAGGTTTGCTTTTTTATGGTTCCTCACCCTCCAACAGCTCCTTGATTTGTTTGACTGTTTGTAGGGGAATAAATTCCTGCAAATCACACAACTAAAGCCCCACATTTATATTTAAAAAGCAGACATAGGAGTGTGGATTTTGAGTAAAGAAGAAACTTTTTTTTTTTTTATCTCTATGAAAAGAAGACACAATTTCAGCAACCAAAAACTGTGAGACATAAGGGCACTGTGCAGACACAAACCTGAAAAATGTGATTCTAGCATTTATAAAGTTCTACATTAATCGAGAAAGTGGCATTAGCTGTGAGAAATAAAAAAAAAGGCATTAAAATTGCTGATTATAGGACAGCACTGGCAGGGTTTTCTAAGCACTTTCTAAGTCTCCTCCGCTTGTCCTGTACATAAATTCAACTGAGCACTTCTAAATCCTCCTCAGCCACTGACAATTGTGAGCAGGATTCCTGAGTCGGGCTGTAGCCTGCTCTTAGATTGATGGAGCCGTACAACTTTGCAGCATGTTTGGAATAGGCGAAAGCTTTCCTCCTCATCATCTCCCCTTTCCACATGGAAATCATGAGCAGCGTGGAGAGCAGCACGCCCCCAAGGGTGAGCAGACACAGTCCCGCTATGACACAGCGGTCCAGATGGGCTCCCACTCTTGCTTTCTCTATCTCCAGACGCTCCATCTCCCGGGCGGAGACGCTGTCCGGATCCACCCGGACGTCCCTGGGGACCGCGTATGATATGGCGACCAGGGAGATGCCAGTCACCAGGCAGGTCACGGCGATGATGAAACCATAATCCACAGACTTTGCTGATCCGTCAGAGGACAAGTCATCATCAGATAGCAGATAAAGTTCTGGGATGTCCTCCTCTTCCTCCTCCTCCTCCTCCTCTTCCTCCTCCATCACCTCCTCCTCAACCTCACTGGAGGAGCTCTGACTCAGTTGGCAGGCTTGTGGACTTGATCCTATCATCTGGTCATCATCAACCTCTCCATCACACTGTTTCTTGCAGGTGAAAGATGTTTCTGATTCCTCCTGCTTCCTCCCCTGCTCGTCTCTCCGGAGCGCTGTCCATGGTGCTGAATCGGAATAAAGTGACTTTCCTCCGTAGACCTCGAGGACACTTGGTCCGTTTAAAGCCAGGGAGGAGTCTCTGGGATCAGGCTGCTCAAAGTAAAACAGTTCCAGATCTGCCATTTGATCCTGGGCTGGGTTTCCCGTCTTGTCAAGCCCATGCGTCCGTCTGCATCAGTAAAAAACAAACAAAAAAAACCACACAGACACAACCAGACGTTTAAACTCCACGACGCTAAAGCAACTTTCATCCTCTGCATGCTTTTTAAATTAATAGCAACTAAGTGTTTTCTCTTCCACTGACTGCATGCATGTGTTTTAAAGTAAGGCTTAAAAAAATAAACTGTAAAACTAAGATGTATCTCAATAAAAGCTTTTCTCACACAGCGCTCCTAATGCGCTCCTATAATGCGCTATTAAGCAACAACATGCGGTTTGCTGAGTACCTCTCTCTCCGTCTGCGGCGGCTCGCATCCCCGACTGACTCTGCTTCTGCTCCCCGATCAATTAGAGGGAAAGGTTTGCCAGACCCCTCCCACAGACCGGGCTGCGACCGGCACGCCGCCTCACCGCGCTTATTACCGAGCGGACCTCGCCGTTTCCCGGGTACATAACGTGCGCACTAATCGGATGAGAGGCAGCGGAGAGCGCAGACCGCTCGCCGCGCGCCCAGTCAGCGCGCACACCTCAAATTAAGGGCGCACTCTCGTCAAAGTTATTACAGCTTCAGCAGAGGGAGGGCTCCGGCGCATTTCGAGGTAGTTCATCCAACAGTTATGGGAACATGTCAGTCTCAGCCAATTCTGCGATAGTGGAAGAAAGCAGGGGCGGATCCTTTTTTTTTCTTTTTTTTCATCTTCAGTCGATGGTACAAGGGGCGAAACAAGAGGCAAATTTCCAAAAAGGATAAAAATAAATAACTGTTCAATTACTTGTTAATGTAAATAACTCACGAGTCAATAGCACGCTCATGGAAATAGATGGCACTTTTAATTTGTGTGCATTTTTGCCATTGGTTTAATAACTTATTTTATTTGTTTGATTGGATTTTGTTGTTTGCGTTTTTACTGTGAAGCTCTTTGTGCAACATGTGTTTTGAAAAGCGCTATATAAATAAAGTAATTATTAAGGTTATCATTCTAATAACCAATGCCCCCCACTTACATGACGGAGTGAAAACAGATTGTTTTTACATTTCCATTTTAGACAAGTTTCGCTTTTACACAGCAATGTTTTAAAAAGACAGAGAACAATACAATAAACAAACAATGGCAAGCACACAGAAATTCACATGGACAGATAATGAAGTTGGATTGCTATTACAGGTGACTAAATCTAACAAGTTGCAGGAGAATATGGAGTCACACTCTGGAAGCTGCCATTGTTTACAGAAGATCTATTTACTATGCCCATGGTGCACAAGTGCAGTAGCAGCATTTTTGAATTGCATTTCCTCTCCTTTCCCTGGAGCTGGAGTCAGAGCATTTTCAAAAAGTTCCACCTTGGGAGCCCTTCTCAATCAGTTTTGTTGTCAGTGGCTCTGAGCACTGTTGTCGACTGTCGGACACCACAAATGCAATGAAAGTTTTCAGTTTTCACTTGGAAATGTTGTGTAAATGGGGTCTAGAAATAACAGGCATGAGTATTCAAAATACTGGTAATATTATCAACTTGCTAGTTCAACCCAGACCTACGTTTGCGCATTCACATGAGAACTTAACAAATACAACAGGTTCTACATCTGAGTTTGGGGGGGGGGGGCAATATTGGAAATTATGTCTCTAAATTGAGGTACAAAGGTTGAATGCAGCCATTTTAATGCAACAATTATATAACGTCATATAAATCAGTGTTATTTGTATAATTCCAAATAACATACAATCATCTCAAGGCACATTTACAAAGAAAAACCCAACTATTCCACTTGAGGAATCATAGGCGGCAGTGGAAAGGAAAATCTATCTTTTAACAGGAAGAAACCTGCAGATCCAGACTCAGAGGTGGAGACTTACTGCTTCTCCAGTTGGGCTTAGAGAAAGAGAGAAAAGGGAAAAGGACAGAGACAGAAACAGAGACAGTGGAATTGGACCACAAACTTCAAATACATAGTTTAAAAGTCAGTTTGATTGAGCTTTACTTGAAGAGACCCTCAATCCCCACAAGACATCAATGAATTACAAACAAAACATAAACTCATCACAAAAGGTGCCCTTCATGAACAGCAGGTGTTTGTACTGATAAAACACATAAAACTGGGCTGTTTTGTTTCTCTCTCTGAGGAAACATGATAATATGACGCATGCTATATTGATCGTTGGAGGCTTTGGCGCCTTCGCAATTATTTAAGGCCAACAGAGGTTAGAAAAGCACGAGTTGCTCTAACTGACATGGTTGTGCAACTGGATGGATGCGTCCATCCATCCATCCGTCCTAAGGTTGATGTCTTCCCTCCAGACAGAGCCAGTTTTCTCCAGTTTCAGATCTGAACTAAGCCGACTGGCTGCTGGCTCAAGCTTCAAGTGAATCAACAAACATTTGAGAAGGAAAAAAAACAAAAAAAACCTTTTGATCAAACTCGTAACTTGAAAGTGAACTCTTCCTTTTGGACAAAATAGCACTTCAAATGCTTCATCCCACTTTCCTAAATCTCCTCTAACTTCCCCCCACAAATCACATTAATATGAAAACTGCAGTTGACGTGATTGTAGCATCTTCATTGGTGACTACAGTCCTTTGCATAAATAGCAGTCTCATTATTCACAACAGTGTCGTTCCTGCTGAGAACACATTCAACATTATTACTTGTACGATGCCTATTAATACAATTGTGACCCAGAAAATGAATATTTTCCATATTTCTGTTCTTCACAGCCTCTCCTATTTTAGGAAGCCGGACTAAACCTTGACTCTGACATTCAATCTAAGGCACGTCGAATCTCTCCCGTTGAGAGAGATGCACGAGGGGCTCCAGCGTGGCGGCTTTGCAGGACCTAACAAGCTTCACCATCACATCATTAAAAGCGAGGTAGCATGCAGATCAAGCACTGTAATAATCCGACCTGTCATCTCTCAGCTGAGCTGAAAAGACTAAATTGACACGAGCCATGTCACAATGCCTCTAAGTGACAGCTGCGCGATACACCAATGGGGATATTCATCTTGCTGAGCCCCTTATAGAAATTCTCTTGCATGAGCTGAATGGTCTTTTCTGCCTATGCCGAGCACTGGAGCATATATAGGTTATGCTGAAGGTAGCCAAAGGTCACGGCATGATGACGCTTGAGTGCACCGCATTGAAGTTAATTTCCAAGATCATCCAACCTGATGCTTGAGTGTACTCCATGCATTTCATACGCTCTTCCCGCTGCACATTTAACAGTCTGGACCTTTACAGAAGGAAGAGACATGCTTCAGATTGAACCTCACCTTTTTGACACAGGGAAACCAATGTGATGAAGAAACATACATCACAGCGCGGGTAGAATCTGCAGACGTACACGAACCTCCACACAACAGCAGCATCCGAGGTGCTTAAGCCGGGTGGAGGCTTTTGTGACTGGCTCCATTGATTAAAGGATTAATTCACCGATAGCTAGTTAATCCTGTTAAATATTTGCTTTGAACGGACCTGGATCCTTATCAAAGAGGATTCCATTCGATTTGCATGTGAGAGAACATGTGCACTTTTCCAAACAGACATAAAAATGCTAAATGCCTTCGATGAAACTGATGGTATGGTGGTTTAGTGGTTAACACTGTTGAGTCCCAGCAGGGTTGAGCTGGGTTCAGGTCCAGGCTTGACCTTTTTATGTAAATAGTTTTTATTTCTATGGCATATTTTTTTTACTACACAGTCAGAAGTGCTTCACAGTACATTCAGCTGCACACACAGATATGCATACATAAATATGTACTGTTGTAATTATATTCTTTTCATTTATTTTGCAGTTTGCCTGCTTCTTCGCGTGGGTGTTCCTAAATAAGTACCGTATGTGTTCCACTTGTTGTCTGCTCTCCTGTCCTTCTCATGTTATTTGCTTTTCATATCACACTCTTGTTTTTTTATGTTATTGCTCTGCAGGCCTCACAAGTTGCCCCTCGGGGATGAATAAAGGGTTTTGAACTGAATTTCAATCCAATCACACAGGGTTAAAACTCAAATTAACCCTGTCTGAGTCCGGTGTGACCGTGTTCAAAGTGCAAGTTTAGTTTCATGGTACTTGTCAGTGTGTTTCCCTGTTATCCTGATATATGTAGAAATTAATAAATAAAGCTCATCCCAAGAACTGAGCTGTTGTTTTTGTGGTGTTTATATACATGGAAATTGGAAATAGACCGAACATGTAGAAAGATTTCACTTCATCTGGTGTCTTCTAACTATTATTTTGGTGTTTGGAGTGACTTGGATCATAACTGTAAGACACACAGTGACTGTGTGGTGTTGTGAGGAGCTTGACAGTACATCGTTGACAGTCAAAAGATCTTTTCTCACACAACTATGGTCACAGGCATAATGATTGCTTATTTCTCAACTGAGATGGCAAAAAGGACAAATGACATCTCTGTCTTCATTCAGAGAGTTAGTTTTATACTACGGATCATCTAATATTACAAAAGGGATTCTCCAGCTATCACAAACTAAGATCCTTATAATGCTGACGTGTGGGTTCCTTCAGGAAGGTTTGTCCTTTCACGTCCTATTTTTACCCACAAAAAGAAAAATCACATTCCCGTTTTTTTTTTTTTACATTTTGCTTAATCACTCTCTTCCCACGCTGTCAGAATCAACCCGTTTTATATTCTGATGCCTCTGCTTTTATCCAGTCATACATTTGCACACTTTTCTTTCCAGAGCCAATCAGCCTCTGAGCTCTCTGAATATCTTCATGTAAAGGCCGTTCTGTTTTCTAGAGTCTGTGGTGTGCAGGTTTCCTCCTCGCAATCACAGCTTCATCCTTCCGCCAGCAGACATGAACCAATTTATTCCAACACCACCGGTATCAACTATCCCTCTCAGTAAACAATGCCTTTAAAAAAAAAAAAAAAACTAAAACTAAAAAAACATTTAATACATAATCCTAACTCATAGCTATTCTTATAGTCATACTTATTTGCTGTAATTTATCGGTTCTTCAAAGATAACAAATTTGGAGAATATCTGAAAAGGTCATAAAATGCAACATCCTTCACCAAATCTTGCCTTCACCCCCATTTGAAATACAGGTGTAGTGGTGTGCGCGGCCTCCTCATGGCGAGAAGGTCCCCGGTTCGATTCTCTGAGCCTTTCTGTGTGAAGATCTCATGCTGAATCTGTGCATGAATCCTCCTGCATCCTCCCCACAGTCCCAAACAATGTGTTTGGGGCTAACTGGTAACTCCAGTGAGAAGTAATTTGTGAGACGTTCAAAATAACAGTTTGAGCCTCGGACAGAGTGTGTTTAAAACGGTCATACAAAGCTAATGTCGGCTGACCCTCATGTTCATGTCAGAGCATCCAATATGGTCTGAATTACCACAACTTCACTTCCTGTTGTGCCTCCAGTGATCGCTGCCTCTTCTCAGTATGGTGAGAAGTCCACAACTATTTCCTCTGTGCACTTGTAGCTCCTCTCCAGGCAATCAAGGAGACGTAGTCCTGCCAATGTGGGCGATAACCAAGGTTGTGCTTGTCACTCCAGGCTAAACAAAGTTTCTCGCTGGTGTTGCACGCGCAGCCCACGGTCTTTTCATTGTTTATGCACTTTTGTCCTGCAGTACCGTGTTCGTAAGATAAACAGCTTTTTGTTTGTGCGTTAAGGCCAAAGCCAGCGGCCTTCCGCCACTGTTCTCGGCAAAGTTTTCCACACGCGGGAAAGAGCAACACTGACCATGAATCTGCTGAGGACAAAACTTTACTTGAGAAGCAGGGAAACATATTTGAATTTCTGCATGTTTTTACTGCCAAACTTCAGCACTGAGATGTCACAGCAAATTACCAACCCGAGTGGGAGTGTGGGGAAAAATTATTGGCTGCATTCCTGCACCTTTACAAGACTTCCACTTTCACATATCTGTATTTTACAGTGTCTTCACTGTTTCTTTTCCCTGATATTCAGCCTTTTAGAATACTGTATAGATGTTTATGTTCAGTCGTAAATAAATGTTTGAGGATATAAAATATATGGAACTGAATGAATGAATGAATGAATGAATGAATGAATGAATGAATGAATGAATGAACGAATGAAAAGGTAATTATTATAGTGATTAATGCTCCTCAAGTATTTAACATGATCAACTACATTTCACCCATGAACAAAACAATGTATTGCAATACATTTAGAACTGAAGGAAGGAATGAAGAAAGGAGAGAAGGAAGAAAGGAAAGAAAGTAAAAAGAAAAAGAAAAATGTATATTCTGTGTATTCAGAAAAACTACAGATGTTGTATTTTTTCAGCCATGAAAATGTCTTCCTATTTATTCTTATGGACTAAGGAAGCATATAACATATTCCTTACCAATAAAAGGTATTTTTTTTAAAACAGCGAACTAATATACTTTTTGATTATTTGACTGACTACTATTGTGCATCCCTTCAAAAGGTAAATAGATGACAAATATTGAACACAAATCAAAGCATAAATATACCAATAGAATCTCCCCAATACCTTAAACTACATTGTTTTGTCTAAGATTGCATCATTTATGAGGAAGTAAAAAAAACTCCACAAGTAAAAAGTCAAAGTGAGATTTCAATATGAATCACGGCAATCACACAATATAAACACAAAGCAGCGACATTACTGTCAGTGCAGCGTCTCCTGACCTGCCCACAGCAGCCTGATGACATGCATAACCATGACTGTGCCATGTCACAAAGATTTTCATAACCGGCACACGCGCGCACACACAATCACACACGCACTCACGCACACACGTAGGGCCCGACGGGGGCCTAACGTGCCACACCACATGGCTTGCATGCCAGAGTGCAACTGGAGGATGACAATGAAACATCGGTTCGTTAATCTAACGTGAAACCGAGAGTGGAAAGGACAGGAATTTACATTTGGCCATGATTTAAATTACAGTGCATGACATTCTAATCCAAGCAGACTCTTTTATTTTTTTTGTGAGAAGACACCAGTGACAACAAATAAATTTTTGCAATTTTTGTTTTGTGTGCAAAAAGGACAAACAGGCAAAGACGATGGAGGATTCCACCTCCTGCTTCTCCTCCTCTTGCCTCATCAGTGCCTTTGAGCAAAGCAGCACAGAGTCATTAAGCTGCAGCTTCTCAGTGTCTGACAGCACAACGTTTTAGTGGTGACGTGTTCTCCTGGGGTTTTGTGTGTCGAACCTAATCTCCCCCTGCTACCCATCCCCTCGGCGGTAAAAAGAGAGAAACGGGGAGTTCATCTGTCTAACTAAGACTTTAAGTGCAGCGCGGCGGTGAAATTAAAACTTAGCACTGTGAGACATATTGCGGTGAGGGCCTGTGAACATCCTGCTCACTCGCAGGCAGAGACAGAACCGCCAGGCTGCTCCCGTGAGACATTTCTCTAGTAACACCGCTGCTCTGCCGTTTATGATCTGAAGTGATTTGTCATTTCCTCCAGAGATGCTTCCCAACCAGCGGGGCCGTTTTATTTACGCCATCCGGTGAAGTGTGGCATTTTACACTGACGGATCTGCTGTGAAGCCACCGTTGCAAGTGAAGCTAAGAATAGCTGATGGCGGCGGCGGCCGAGGCAGAGACGCCGGTCCAAGGTTAGACGAGGACACAGGAAAGCGGGCACAAAGGACGGAAGACACGACTGAGTCAGGCGGCCTCGCAGCGCCACTGCTGGGGTGTCTTTGACCGGACAGTGCACACACACACACACACACACACACACACATTCAAACACACGCAACGTGTCTGCAGGCTGGTGTGTGTGCCGCGGCCACCAGCCAGAAGCACGCCACACACTGTAGGCGCTGAGTCAAGGGGCGAATTAGAGCTGAGTTCTCTCCGTTCTCACTCAGCACTATACTAATAGGATATTTTGGATGAGGTTCAAGTAGGTAAATAACAACGACAACAACAACAACAACAACAAATCCCACACACATCAAACAAACATTGACTCAAAGGTCAGAACTGCGGGAACGCGTGCACAGGCAGAGACCGAAGGCCACTTTTCATTTCATATCATCCTCACGACCCTGAGAGTCCATCCATCTCTGTCTGCACCCACAAACAGACCGATTACACAGGAAATTTAGTTTAAAACTAAGTCTATTACAGCAATACATATCACATAAATCACTGCTATTTCACAATTTATACCGACAACACAGAAATTGTTGTTGATTTCTTCCTTGTTTTCTGTGACTAGTAGATTTCATTGGGTGAAAAGAAAATCCAAAATTATTAAGTTATATAATATAACATAATACAACTTAGTAGACACAAATAGTTGCCACACTGTTGCTTCACTTTGGCTGAATTTATCTGCACAATAAACATTTTTTTTAACATATTTTAAAGTAACCTGCTGGATCAAAGGCAAAGGTCTGAAACAACAGCGTTTGTATGAGTATCAGTGCAAAACAGTTTTACACTTTTATAGATTATACCATGCATATGAATATATTTAGGCATATATAGGTCATTTGGAAGCAATGCAAAGATACAAAGAAACAACCAAATATGGCCTCTGGCTCAGGAAATAGAAATAGTCTGTGTACAGATTTTGTTTTGTTTTGCACCAGATTGTCTGAACAGTTGCTGCGTCATATTTTTGACACAATTTTATTTGGATGACAGTTTTGGAGATTTTACACAAATCCTGCGGGACAGTGCGAAATTAAACTGTGGGTACCAGTTCACAGTGAGCTATGATGAGTAAGGAGAATGTCAAAACATGATGTAACAGCTCATGTGAGTGTTGTGAGAGAGAGAGAGAGGAAGAGGAAGAGGAAGAGAGAGAGAGAGAGAGAGAGAGAGAGAGAGAGAGAGAGAGAGAGAGAGAGAGAGAGAGAGAAGCCAAAGAAAAATGAATTAGAAGTGCTTCGTGTTTGTCACGAAAGTGTTGGATGAAGGATGTGACTGTTTGATTGAGAAGGAAAATAGCCTGCTACCTTTGGCTAAACTTGCTTTACAGACATCAGGAACAAATTCTGATGTTAAATATGATAATGAACAAAAGAAACGAGTGCAATGCACACAAAATCTGTCAATAGCACATTTTGTAATGTCTATTTGTTTACTCTCAGCCATCCGAGTTTTTCCATTACTTGTCTGAATTTGGTTCAGGCTATTTTAGTAACACAGGGCCAATAACTCACCGTGTTACTCAATCTCACAGAAAATACCTCCGTGTGACTCAGTCGGCTGATTTATCATGCTTTTCACAGCCTTGTGTTCTATCTCTTTGTAACATTCACGCCAGACGTTAATAGTTAATCGTGGACAGCATTTAAATTTGTTTTCATCTTCTCTTTGGAGACCTTGTTTTACATCTCAGTGAGCTCCTCTATTTTTCAGACCGTCTGCGCCGTCACACCTGAGTGCCGCACAGAACAAACTGAGCGCCGCCAGGCCTCCTCCCCCTCTGCGCTCGCGCCGCAGCCGTGTTGTTGTGACATGGCGAACAGACCGTTCTGAGGAGCAGAGTGCTGGAAAAAACACATGGGTGGAGGTTTATGAGCACGACTGATGCTTTCTGTCACTGCCGGTTATCGACTGCACCCCACAGTGTGCTTACCAGTAATTGAGGTGGGTCAGGGTCGTCGCCGTGGACAGCTTTTATGACTAACCTTGAGTCATTGGTCAAAGCAGCGTGCGTGTACTCCTCTACGGTGGTGGGATGGCACCCTGATAGCACATAAACCAGTGGGGTCCTCATGTCAGCTGGGAAATCAAGTCCCAATAAGGAAAAAAGCATAACATTTTCAGATGAAGAAACTATAAAGTACAAGGTTAAGATAAGGGTTTGGGTGAGGCAGGTAACAGTCCTCTGAAAACATAAAAAACACAATATTATTGTGGGGGGGTTTTACCTGCCTTGCGAGAACTGAAATGTATCCTTGTCGGTACAAATATAATGTCCTCACGAGGAAAATTAGTATAGAAATTACAAGATGAAAACATGCTGAAATGTTACTCTGCAGTTTGGTTTAAAGCAGGGTTAGATTGAGCTAAAAAGAATATAGTCTGAGTTGGCCAAGTCCAGAAAACCCTGCGCTGTGTTTGTATGTTTGTGTCAGTTTCCCTCCCCGCAAAACAAATACATTTTTTCATTAACTGTACCATACAGCAGTAATTGTATGGGTTCGATTTCTGTGCAAATTGCGTGGCGGCGCCATAACTCAAAGAGATTTGCCACATTTGAAGGTTTATGGCTCTTTGGGAGCAGATGCCAACACCCTCTTATATGTTATAGTCCTTCATTGCGCGCAGCCATCCATATTCATAAGGTACCTGCAGAGGGTATCATAATCTTTCCTCCGCTGCCTTCTTCTTTTATGGTGTTTTCGTCAGACTTAAGCAGCACTTGTGCCGGATGTCAGCGAACCACACAGGAACCACGGTGGATAAGGGCTTGCGGGCTCAGACTTCATCAACTCCTCCGGCTCAGTTTAAGCTGTTGCATTTCTGCAGATTTCCTCTCCCTTATTTCCACTCTTTCTAAATATATATCTGCCAGAAACAAAATGACACATCGTTGTTTCACCTGTGCTCCTGTTCCTGTCTGGACTAATGACTTACAGCTATTTAAAGGTTATTTCTTAGATATTTTTTTTTCCTCATCATGAAGATGTGTAACAATTTCAGTGAACTTCAGTAAATAAGAGAAATTATACCGTTCAGGATGATTTTTATATCATTTCCTCTACTCACTCACTTGCTTGTTAGCCATGTGTAAAAGTACTGGTGGAAATAAAACTGTCAGCAACAGCAAATGACTGTGAGCTCACAAGCAGTGTGTCACTGCAGTAGATATATAGACACAAATATTTCAGTCCCTCAAAATGAGCAAAGTTTACTTTTTGTCAGCTTTTACACATTGTGCTGCTGTGCACAATTAATTGGCTTCTGTCATGTAGACAGTTTAGTTTTAGTTTGGTGTAGAATTTTATTAAATTTGGGATACTTCATTTTTCCTGATTATGCAGTCTTTTTTTCTTGTAACATTTATTCTCCAATATATCAATTCATGTTGTGGGATCAATAACAATAATATAAAATATCTTATAAATATCTGTCATAGTTTCATTTAGTTTATTTCAACTTATACCATTTGATCTTATCCTAGCTTTTGGTTCATGTTTCATCTTAAAACCAAACTACTTTAATCAGATTTATATTGCATAATATTTTTTGGGTATTTTTTTGTGGTTAGTGACTATACTGAACAACTGTTTGTTTTGTAAAAATGTACAGGAGCCAAAGAAGAAGAAAATCCTAATATTGGTATTGGGAGACAAATGATCACAGGTTAAATGTTTTACCAACATGGTTTTTGATGTTTGTTTTGCCCACTGTTATATGGCACTTTAAAAAAAAAATAATAATAAATTTCACAACCACTCTGAGTTGTAATCAAACATTGAGCGCGACTGTTACTGTAGTTACTGACCTTCCCTTGGGGTATATTTGTTGTCAGTCTAGTGGTAAGAATGGGAATGATTCCTGGAGTCCTGTGGTGTATGGAGCGCAGGATTGGCTTCTAAACCCAGATCAATTCTCTGACTGAGTCATTGCTGTAGCTCCCCACTGGCCTGCTGCAACATAAAGTCTGATCGGTGATGTTCTGGGTAGCCTGGATCACTGTATTTCTGCAGTGTACAAATATACTACTGGTATCAAGGGAATTGTAGGATCCAGGGGTTTCGGACTTAAATCAGCCGGTGTGTTTGTATAACAAAGAAAAGAGAAGGACCCAAGCCGACAAAGCAAAGGGGATCATGGGAGAAGCGAGGAGGATGACATGGAGACACTAAACTGAACTCAGCAGGATTAAGAGCAGAACATGAAATACATCAGGAACACAAAACAGAAAAAGAAGGGGAGGAAAAAAACTAAACCATAATCAGCACCACAACAGCTTTAGCCATTATTTTCTCGGTCACCACATTAATCTAGTGTGCAGCACCTTTAAAGTCATAATTTGACAGCTTATGGCAGAAGAGGGCAATCAGAGAGACCATGCAGGTGGAGCACAGTTCTGTCTGCAGAGCACATTTAAAAGCAATAAATACTGAATAAGGTGCTTTACGGGGACATGAAATACTGACCGGATGAGAACATAATCATAAATAAGATAAAAAATCATAAACGCAGCAGCTCTGCACAGGGAGGCTTTCATGTTGATTATTAGAAAGACAGAAAATAGGAAAGGCTTGAGATGTGTTTGAATTCAGACTTATCAAAGATTGTTACAGGGCAGAATACTAAATGGCTCAAAGTCATTTCTTTCGGCAGTCTGGATGCTCGTTTTCCAGGTAAGCTGGCTTCATTCTACAGTTTAAAGACATGTCCATTGTGTCAATTTAATTAGCGACTCTGCTGCTCAGGGCTTAAATGTGCTCAAACTAAAACTGATTCCTTTTTTGTAATTATTATTATTATTAAAACATGGAAATTTTGATATACGCTCTTAACTTTCTTTTGTAATAGTCCAATTAGTCCTGTAGATGGCAGTAAATCTCTTTCTTCTTTCTGTTGGCCGTTGTGACTTTCATGAATGATGCAGTTCAAAGATCTTCAAGAAGGAATTGAATGAGAAATAAGACTCAGGTGTCTGACAGTGTTTCATACAGAAAAATGAAACAGGGATTTGCATGCAAAGTAGTTGGGGCTGCTTTAAAACGTCTCAAGGGTTTTATTCTGGCTGGCACAATAATTGTGTTCCGATCCACTTTAGTAATATTTTGAAGCAGAAATTACTTTCAGCTGTCAGTTAAGCAAACACACAAAATATATTTAGCAAGTAGGAAAATTTAATTAGAAAAATAACAGTTGGAGCCTTTAAGATAAACACAATGCATAAAAAAAAACAGTTGGAGCCTTTAAGATAAACATGATGCATTAAAAAAAAACAGCTCTAACAAACAAAACAGATGCATCTGGGAGAGAGAAACAGAAGTTGAAATGGACTCTTTCCTCTGTGTTGATAGGAATCATGGGAGGAAGGGGGGGGGGGGGGGGGGGGGGGGGGGGGGGGCATTATTGTTACGTAATTCCCAGCATCCCTGTCCACCTGTTGCTCAGGATGGACGGCTGGCAGCCTCACAGCGTGAAGCACAATGGCGTGAATAAAAGCGAGTGTTGGCGTGACCGTCGCCGCTCTCGGCCCGGCTCCTGGAGAAGCTGCACAGTTGGTGTGGAGGAGAGTTTCCCTCCTCCACAGTGCTGTGCAGAGAACAGGCAGAGTCCCAGGCTGCTGGACGGCAACGTGCCTCCTTCAGGTCACTGCGCTGCTCCGTTTGGTGCATTTCATATTGGCTTTGCAATTTGTGTTTTTTTGTTTTGTTTTTTTTCCCCCTCCATGTTTACTCCTGTATGACTAAGAAATATACTGAATCAGCTTCTCAGTTGGAGATAAAGAATAAATGTCACAGGATCCAGTCAGTAGTAGAAACAAATTACGACACAAGTGAGTTGATTATGATTATGTTTGCTCCCTCGTTTTGGTAAAACGGTACATAATATTGCTTCAGTGGTCACAGCAAAATGCTTTTAATTTACTGTGTTCATTGATCGGGACCAGCTGTTAAATATGACTAAATACTGTATCTAATATAGTATAATAAGAACTCGTGCAGTTATTGGACATCAGTTCATAGTGAAGTGTTTGTGATTGTTGTAGTGGGGCGATGTGGGGGTGATAGTTCAGTTTGTTTGTAGCCGTGATGTACTGATCATCCAGAGGGGAACAATGGAAAGGGGTGATGCAATGAATACTGTCTTAAACAGGAACGCCTCAACATATCTTAAAACAACAGGGTTCGAGGAGTTATGCAGTTTAGTGGTTCCGAGTTGACTGTCCTCTGATGAGCTGCTCTCTGCTGCATGCTCACTATCACTTAATTAATGATTTCCTACTACGATACTCTGCTAGTAGGGTTGAGTGTGTGTATTTATAGCTCTTCAAACTCCTCCATAATTAACCTTGTAGCTGATTTGTTAAAGCCCCTTGTGAAATGAGCTCAGGAGGAAATGAAATCTGAAGTGGTTTAGTTTTGACAGAAGAAACTTCTTCCCAGTTATTGACAAAAAAGTTCATGAATGGGACCTGTAGAAAGATATAAACAAGATCGATACAAACAGACTCCATGGACTCAGGTCACAGAGTTTTTGAAATGTATTGACAAAGTGTGAATGAAAGGAAGGGTGGCATGGGGAATATGAGAAAGCCTGCGTTAAAATTGAAGAAGTAAGCAAGCAGAGTAGTTTTCAGGGATGCTCAGCGAATCATTTCTGATTAATACGGAGAGTCAAAACAGCAGAACATGAAACGATATCGTCATTAAACAAGGATAACATGCAATACATTACACATGATCGGCTGTACTATACCTGTCTGTAATGTTGCATCATTCTCCGGAAAGTTATTTTGTCCTCATTATGTAGGCAACATTTTAAAGCGAGAGCCATTAACCAAATAAATTACAGCAAAGACTTGATACAAACTGATTTTTAGAGGAGCGATGAAGCAACATTTTGGTCTCATTCCGGAAAGAAAAGAAAAAAAAAGAAACACGTTCAAGCTCAAAGACAAAACTTGTACTTTCCTATCGAGCAGCGGCTTTCAATGAGTGGGAGAACAATCTAACAAAGCTCTGAATGTTTTTCATATTCTAACGTTTTACTGTGAACAGCTGCTGAAATTCACAGTCATCAACTGACAAGTAATGTGCAGACTTACACCGACACGTGGATACTCACACCATGTCTATATGTCAACATCAACGTTTGAAGGGACTATTTTTAGATAAGCATGTGTATTTCTCATCAGATAAAAACGATGACACTAATTCAGCCCTGCATCCCTCCAGGTAGGCATAACTACTTTGTCTTCATTGTTTAATTAGTGAAGTCACTACAGCTCTACACCTGCTGGAGCTCAAGATGATCCTGTCAGAGATACCGTTTCTTCCTCCAGTGTTTTTTTTCTAAAATAATATCCTTTCAACCACTTCCTCTGACACATTACACTTTTGTAAAAAATAATTAGTATTACATTGTGTCAGTATATAGAATCCCAGTTGTGGTTTTCTTTGTATCTGACAGTAAATGTGATCAGTGGTATCACACACACAAAATCTTGATTCATATATATATATATATACGATTTCAAAATTGATGTCAACATATGCCATACATCCGATTTCTATTAACAAACAATCCCAATTAGAATTTCTCAAAGGCTGTTGCTGATTAATTGAAAATAATAGGATAATTTTGAGTGAAACAAAATTTCAAACATACTATCTTCATCTAAAATTGTTGATTTGTCCCAGGTTACATCATTTTGATTAAAGTTTGTCTCATCAGTGTTGTGTTCACCTGATCAAAGGCTTCCAGAATAAACTATTTCTCTGAACCGTGGTAAAACTCTTCTACATTGACTGATTTCACTCACCGTAGCTGAAAAACATCGGAACCCAAATTGTTACTAGCCTACATTGTACTGTCTGATCAGTTGGGGGAGGTCTGATTTATAAAATGTCACGATGGGCTAATCCCCTCGCATGCGTATGAGAGCCAAAAGGAAGGCTCAAAACCGAACCGCCATCTGTCCAACAGATACAGTTTGTTCTGACGGGAACAAGGGAGCGCGTCACTTTTTACGCACAGCTCGACCGGCGGATTTACGCCAGAATCCGAGCAACTATTAATCACTCTGCGATGCTGTAACGAGCAGCTCATTCTTGCATTGGTTTTGGCAATTTTTAAAAAGTGGGAAAACACTTTTCCAAACGCGTAAAGTTAGTAGAGTTTTCCGTTTCTTCGTGCGTAAAACCGCTCCCGTGCGCCGGGGAGCGATACGTGCACTGCAAGGTATTTTCTTTCTTTTCTTTTTAATAGGATATTTGAGCTTTTTGAGGAACGATGGAAAACTTCACCGTCGCTCCAGAACTGAACCACACTTTGGGAGAC
The DNA here is from genome assembly GCF_963422515.1 of Blennius ocellaris. Lineage (NCBI taxonomy): Eukaryota > Metazoa > Chordata > Actinopteri > Blenniiformes > Blenniidae > Blennius > Blennius ocellaris. The sequence goes on from NC_137669.1 coordinate 18,596,576, forward strand.
TGGGTGGACTACAGTATTCAGTACAAAGTGATCAGTAGCCTGCTGCTTTTTGTGATTTGTGTTCTGGGAATCGTTGGCAACGTGATGGTCATCCTGGTGGTGCTGACCACCAAACACATGAGGACTCCCACCAACTGCTACCTGGTGAGTTTGGCTGTGGCTGACCTGATGGTGCTGATCGCGGCTGGTTTGACCGCCATCACCGAGAGCATCTTTGCGTCCTGGGTGTTTGGCCACTACGGATGCCTCTGCATCACCTACTTCCAATACCTCGGGATCAACGCGTCCTCGTGTTCCATAACGGCGTTCACCATTGAGAGATACATCGCCATCTGCCATCCGATTAAAGCCCAGTTTCTGTGCACTTTGTCCCGAGCAAAGAAGATCATTCTGTTCGTTTGGGCTTTCACTTCAGTGTACTGCGTAATGTGGTTCTACCTGTCGGACATCCAGGAGATGGTGTACAACAACATCACCATCATCACCTGCGGCTACAGAGTGCCCAGGAAGTTTTATTTACCCATTTACTTCTTCGACTTCGGCGTGTTTTTCGTGCTGCCGCTGCTGCTCTCCGCGGTTCTGTACGGACTGATCGCCAGGATCCTTTTCCTCAACCCGCTGCCCTCCGACCCCAAAGACAAGAAGAAGGACGGACACAACAACCACATCACCAACAAGAACACCAGCTGCAAAAACTCCCGTCATTCCAGCTCCACCGCCACGTCCCGCAGACAGGTGCGTAATGAGTGACTCTGGAAATAAACCCTTCACTCCAGAAACGCAAAAAAATACATAGATAAATAAATAAAAAGAAATTTAAAAACCCCAAAACGATATCACAAAATCTTACATATTTCTTGACAAGGGCAGCCAGATATTTGAAAGTTGATATCCTTGCTATGGTTGAGCAGTGCTTTACGCACTGAAATTTATTTCAGAAAAAATTGTATTTAAATGATCAATGAAACTTCCATTGTGGTAATTCCTCCACTCCAATATTGCAAAAAGTACCACTAATCATATACAGAACAGACAAAACTCTCATAAAAAGATGTTAGTTGTAAGTTTACATAGGCGTCACTAACAGGATTTATATTACAACTTGGCTACATCAAGATGGGTACTCATGAATGAAATCATTAGTCAGAAATTAACAAAGTGGATGATGAGATCAAAGACAACAGCTTGAAATAGAATCCAATTGAAACAATCTTGAAAAATAACTAGGAAATCCTGAAGATTGTATTTGTATTGAAACAGTGAAGTACAGAGCAGCGAGCAGTTCATCTAACATGAGCACAGCCCACTGACTCACTTCATTCTCCATTACTACAAAAAAAATGAATGAAAAAGAAGAAAAACACATTTTAAAATGCCATGCACTTATTGATGGGATTACTGTTTGTTAAGCAGCTTAAACCACCAAATATAGGTGAAGTAGATAATAGATCATCAACATGATGGATGGATGGATGGATGGATGGATGGATAGATTCAAAATGTAGATATTTTTGCACAGGTGAACATTACAAGGCAGCAGGGGTTTGTCAAATATTAATAATGATAAAAAATAAATATTTCTCCCTCCTCTTCATATATTATTTGTAAAGTGATCTACTCATGGACCCCCCCCACCCCACTCCCCACCCCCAAAGATTGCCCTTGAGAAAAATATTTATTTTACTGTCTTGCCCTGCAATGACATTTCCACCCTGGTCTGTTGATTATCCATTTGTTTTGTTTTGATATGTTTTGTTATGTAATGCCAGCTGCATTCATAATTATGGAGGCGTTGTTGACCTTTTGGCCTCTTGGGGAGCCAAAACCAGTCAAATCCCAGAAAAGCACTGACCTGCCTCCACCTGGACGTCTAAACTAAATCCTGAAAGGGAAAAAGTGCATTTTTGGAGGAGTACTACAGAATACTGCAAACTTGTTCACGGATCCAACATTACTGGTTTGTGCTCATTTCTCTAGTTTGCCTCACAGCTTCATCACTTCCTGCCTCTATTGTTTCCCACGGTAGGTGACCAAGATGCTGGCCGTGGTGGTGATCCTCTTCGCCGTGCTCTGGATGCCGTACCGCACCCTGGTGGTGGTCAACTCCTTCTTGGACCGAGCCTACCTGGACGCCTGGTTCCTTCTCTTCTGTCGGATTTGCATCTACCTCAACAGCGCCATCAACCCGGTCATTTACAACGCCATGTCTCAGAAGTTCCGGGCCGCCTTCCGCAAGATCTGCCGCTGTGGGAGGAAGGGTTCGGATAAACCCGCCAGCTACAGCGTGGCCCTCACCTACAGCGTCGTCAAGGACACGTCAATGGTGGAAAGCACTGATCACTACACGACGGAGCTGGAGGAGCTCACGGCCACCGACGACCTGCTGTCCGAACAGAAAATGATGTTCCAAGACCCCTGCGTGTACGGGAAGGTGGATTTCAGCGACGCCTGAGGCTTTTCACATTCAGACACGGAAGACTGTAAAACTGTTGCTTAATGGAGTGTGTTAAGTGGGGGATATCATCTCCAGGGTGCCTCTTGACCTTTTTGAAGCCAGGCGGCTCTTGCTGGAGATGTAAACACGTATTACCACCGAAGATGAGTAATGGGGCGGAAAGCTCCTCACTCTTCATGGAGAATGATCCTGGACGTTCTAATGCCACAAACACCGACAGATAAGCTCTCTCTCTCTCTCTCTCTGTCTCTCTCTCTCTCTCTCAACATGCAGCAGTTATCTTATCTTGCCCACATCATATTATGTGTGTGAGTTAAGTGTGTGAGGCGTTGTGCCACAAACCCGACCAGCGCCACACTCAGTTCAGATCTATTAAGCCGCAGCGTGGCGATTCTGACCGGCACCGAGGGGCGACAGATAAAATGTGAACTCACACACCCAGCTGCCTGTCACGCATTGATTATTTACCCAAACAGCCACCGAGTGACGCTTCAAACCAAAGACAAAGCAGAAGCTGAACGAATGAGACGCCACATCTGATGTGGAAGTGAGGGATTCGTGTTTTGCGTCACCGCCTTCACATGCCTGAATCGACTGCGGGTCGTTTTCTCACAGCCTCAGACTTTGAGAGATTGGCTGAGAGAAAAGAGATTTGTTATCACTCTCAAAAAGAAAAAGAAAAGAAAACCCTCACCTGGTGCAGCTTTATAACCTGCCCCCCCCCCCCCCCCCCCCCCCCCTTCATTAACGGGTGAGTCACAACCAGAGCCTTCGCTGACGAAAACAGGATTCATTTTGGCTGTGAAGGTCGGGCGTTCGGCCTCGAGTGTGACGTGACGGTGAAGAGAGAAAGAGAGTGAGTGGGAGGGGATTGAGTTCATCGACGCTACGCTTGATTATTCTCACCCGCGAAGACGAGTGTTCACTGACAGGTGGGAGCAGGAGATGTACAAAAATACTGATTCTACCTTGAACTCAAGTGCCAAAAGGAAGGTTATTAGATGTTTAATCCTGATTCACGTGATGCGTATTCTTCATAAAGGGGTTATAAGATGGAAACAAAGACTTATTTCAGAGGCACAAAGGTGTATTAAACCTCTCAGTGTTGGGTGACTCGATGGAGGGCTCCATGAAGCTATGAGAGGGGCAGAAATGTCTGTATGGTCAACATTATGTACTTAAATACGGAGGTAAAATGGTCCCTAAACTTACAAATTCTAAAAATGTTATTGGATGCAACTGACCACCAGAAAAGATGACATAACAACTGAAGGTGCTACATTCGATCAACACGACAGCCTCTCATGGAATTTGATTAACAACGTCATCATAAACAAAAATCTCATTTTCGATTCAGTATTCCTGTTTCAATGCAATAATTGTCTTGAATAAAATCAAAAATGAACAACTAACATCAATAAAGTGTCAGTGGAATAATTGAATACGACCAAAACATGGCCTCGCAGGTACTTAACATGACATTTACACTTAAATGAAAGTTTATGATTTCACTCAGATTCTCATGGGACATGGATGTTTCTTGTTTTAAGTATATATTTATGATCTGCATCTCTCTTTGTAAATGGAAATAAATAAAAATATGTCCTCCAGTATTGTCACAGGGTATAAATAATCAATATGTGTGTATGTATTGACGACGGGCATTAAGTGCAAGAAGGAGTAGAAGAAAAGGATTTCCTTCAAATAAAAACAGCTATGATCCTCCTTGTTAGTATTAATAACGTGGTCATACGTCATCTTATAATCCTTTTGGAAATATGCATTATCAGAAGCTCCTACATGGTTAAACGCGGATTTTGTGTTTCTTTGATGGGCTGCAGTGGTTGTAAACCTCCGTGTCACAGACTGTGTACGTGTCGTGTTGCAGACATTGTGGTGTAACATAGAGTTTACCGACGTCATTTAGCTGAGCATCAGTGTCGGTGGTTACAAGCTGAAGCACAGTGGATTTGGTGTTTTCGTTCCGTGTTTTGTACCACTGGATTTCGCAGACCGCTGCTTTGCTTGTTTTTGCTTTGACTTGTGAGAGCAGTCAGAAGGCTGACGGAAGGAGGGACCGATGTGTTTACTGTCGGCATGCTGAGGCTTTTTCCTGCCACATCAATGGCTGCTTGTGAATTCCTGAGTCGGCCTGCCACACAGACGGGGATAATTGAGCTGCAGCCACAAGCGGAGGAAGATGAAGCTCTTTCTGAGAAACACACTTTCATTGGCCGAATGTGGAACATAAGCGCTAGTTTTTGTTTTGAATTGTACCGATGCTGTACAAGCCTTGATTATTAGTACAATTATGTGCGTATGTCCTGTGTAATTCAAGTAATTATTTATTGTGCCTCTCCTGACGGTCAGAGGATACCTGTATATTATCAATGCCATTGTTGCTTTCATTATTGCACATTAAAACTATGAATATTATTTTGTTGTACCATTTTGAACCTGCTGCTTTGGTCTCGCTTCTTAGACTGATGTGATGCTGTGAGCACCTTCTTGAAACACTTCATTTGTACATTTTGTCTTTGTGTTGAAAATAAAGATGGTCCTGAAATGATAGAAGAGGATTTGTGTTTTTCCATGTGCAGTGTAAAAGCGGACAGTGCATCTTATTAAATTAAATTATAATAACTTCAATATTGAGGAAAAGTTGAGGTCACTCATTTGCATTAATGTAATTTAAGTTTTTATTTTAAGTATTAAGATTGCAATTCCACTGAGTTTCATCAGTTTCATCTTTAAATCGACTTGATTCCAATTGGCAGTTACAGTATGGTTCAAGCAAAATTATTAATTAACAAATTAACAAATTAATGAATTAAGGTATTTTCATTGTTTCGATTTTCAATATTATACTGTCCCTTTAATGATTCTGAAAATGTTTGACTAAAATTAAATTTTATTCAAGATTTTAGTTTTTTATCATTTCAAACTGTACACTCGAGAAATAACAAGAAACAGTGTGATTACTCAAATATTTGTTGAAATTAAGTTATTAAACATGAGTGATTTGAGGCATTCAGTGTTCTTCAGTGGTTTGAGTTGAAGTAACTCATCATGTTCTACAGTGTTGCTTTTCGATCGTTTTTTTTTCACCTGAAAAATCTTTGAAGTGATTATTAGTTTTTCTGAGCGTAACTCCTCACAAACACCCACTTTCAGCAGAACTGGGCTTCACTCAAAAAGTAGGTGGGAGAACAAGCATTCGCTTTTTTTCCGATTTTTTTTTTTTTTTTATATCAAGTGTGACATAACCGCCGCTATGAGCTGCATGTTTTAGAAATCGCCAATAAATACTCCTGATTCGAATGAGCGGGATATAAAGAAGCTCCTGCAGCATTTCATGTAGGGTTAATCAATAAGACACACGTCCACACACGCGTTGGAAATGTTCATAATGGCGTGCTCTCTTGTTGAGGCATGAACATAAAGCGTGCCGGACGGCTGCTGTGTCGTTCATTCAACCTCCACAATAATGCAGTGAGCTGGACTGAAGGCAGCACAAAGCACGTGGGAGTATGATAGTGTATAAAACTTGTCAAAGAATCAGATGGCGGAAGCAGATATTCCTCCGTTTTCACACACGGTGCTTCTGAGGCCCGACACATCTGGTGTTTGGTCCTGTTATTACTGAGAATCCAGAAGCTGATGTCCTGCTAGCTTTTTCTGTCTTCATGACTGTTTGATGTGTTCTTCTCTCCCTTATTGTCCTTATGTCCACCTTTTTAATGTCCATCAATGTTGTCTTGTCAAGCCTTGATGCCCAATAGGAGAGGGGTGTCAGTGCCCCTAATGCCAGCTGGCAGCACTGTCAGTACCTCAAGTCTCGTCTCGAGGGGGGGGGGGGTCAACGCCGCATCATCAGGGTCTGAGTAGTTTGCAAACAACATTCCTTCAGGAGGACTTGCCTCTGCTTGGCTCCACATCTTTGTCAAAGAGGGGTTCCTGGAGGATCTGCCCTCGTCTGTCCCTGCTCCTGATTGGCTCCTGGGTGACCCTCCAGTCCTTCATCCGATGACGTTGCCTTCCTAAGTGGCCCATGGGGGAGTTGTTCGCCAGAAGCCTTACAGCCTCCTACATCTTGTTATTCCTGTATCCCCCTAGTATGTCTTCCCACATAGTTCCTTGTGTTTCTCGTGACTGAAGTTTATTGTTTATGGTTCTGGTTTTATTTCTCATAATCTTCTTTTTACCAAAGAAAGTTGGGTATTTATGCATTTATTGGTATGTATATATGCATGCATGTACAGTATGTATTTTACCAACGTTTCACAAAAGCTATTAACTCGAACTGCATGAACGGTGATGGTTTGATTTGTCATCATCCATTAGATTTTGCGAGCACACAGCTCCCGGAGAGGTGAGATATTTACTCTATTGTCGACACGCTGGAGTTTCGCAATGTGCCGCCCCTCGCTGGGTGCTAACTCACTGCTAATTCTACCCAGCTGGGTACGTATGATGGCAGTTTACACCCAGGAGACGACAAAACTGTAACGGATGACAAATTCCATATTTAAACACTAACATAATCCTGACTCTCATCATCATTTATATTTTAGTTTAGTTTAGTTTACTAGTTTGGTTTACTAGAGTATAGGTTTTACACCTTCATGTCATGTTTTTCCAGCCAGTTTTTACATTTCAAATTTTTTTTTTTTTTGCACAAATAACACCGTAAATAGTCAACATGGATAAAATATAAATAAGGATTTAAATCTAAATGTCAATCTGGACTTTAAAGTCCACTATACATAAGTGGCACACATTTGTGTTCACATGGTCTCATATCTGCAAAATCACATAAAAACACAAATTGATGTTTTTCTTCAATTATTGTAATTTTTGGTCTTTCTATACTCCAAGAATGATGCCACCTAAACCATCCAGGAAAGGTTTTCAGGTAAGTGCTAATTTACTACCAGCTCCAGGAGCAATCTGCATGAGTGGAATTTCAAAAAAGGCTTCATACAAGTTCTCCAGAGCGTAAATAATGTTTTGACGCGAGCTCTCCTCCCTGTGGGGAGATGATACAGATCTGCCGTGGGCTCAAGACGAGGGAGCGAGAGGGCGGCTATAAAACACCTCGGTAAGAAGACAGGCGAGCCACCGAGAGGACATTAACCTCTGATCAGCTCCCTGATGGAGGGACTGTCAGGCAGACGTGACAGTACGAGGGAAGTCTCTGTGCGCTCTGTTCTTTCAGGTGCCTACGAGGCATTTACACTCAAGAAGAAATGTGTTTACGCTCAGCTGATACTGCCTCATCGTAGTAGAAAGAAAAACATTTCATACATGATAAAGTGACACTTTGCTTTACTCTGCTGTAATGGTGTTGTACCTCAGCAGCAGCAGCCAGTTATATTACAGACGTTTTGGTGGATTCTCTCTTGTTTAGCAGCCAACTGGTAGATTCAACATTGAATTTTCAAAAGCGGATATTCCCACTGACTTTGTTACGCAACTTAGCTACTATTTGACAAGGTTTTATCAAATTAAGGCCCCATTTACACGACAACCATTTAAAGTTTTGACACCTCTGTCATAGAGCATCTTCCCCCTCAAACTGTTATGGCCGCTCAACCGAAACACACCACAATAATACAACAATGTGCATATTATTAAAAGAGTCATATTATGCAAAATTCTCTTTCTACACTAATATGCGTTCCCATACCTGGAATGATGCCCCAGAAGTCTATTATCTCTCTCCCTGGATTGTTTCAGGTTTTAAAAAGTACTTCCTCCTCTTCCCAATGGGCGTGTGTGGGCAGAGCCAGTCCAGCTCACACAGACACAGCAGATTCTGAATGCAGCTCCTATGGTCCAATATTCAAATGGGTGAAAATCAAGGAAAAACTGGATTTGAGGCAACAAACTTTGATTACAATGTCTTTGGACCAAAGGGACCCATGTGAAAGTATTGAATGATGTACATCTTAGGGAACTAGTTACTTTCTCGGAACAATAACTGATAATATAACTAATTTATTCTTTCAACACGATTTACATGTTCATGAGCTTCAGATTTTCTGCACCTAAAAAAAAGCTCTAAAAACTGTTTTTTCTGAACGTTGTCACCTTTTGTGCATTTAGCCAAAACCTGCTGCATTGAACTATTTCTCAGATCAGAAAACTTTCCCCCCAAAAGTAGTTGTAAAAAATCACATTAAAAAGTTTAGCTGCCAGACGCAGACAGAAGAAGACGTCACTTTGCCACCAGCAGACTGTTTTCTGGGAGCTGCAGTGCAGAAACAGCAATCATTCATTAGCAGCGAGGACAAATTTAAAAACTGTAGATTACCACTTAAAATCATGTTCCTGGTGTGTGTGACAGGATATAATTATCAGACCGCCAGCGGGATTCAGACGGCTGAATCAGATGAACCACATTAGTGCCCTTCTGGAAGTTAAATAACAAGGCTTGGCCTGAATTCATCGTAATCAAGTGTCAAAACAGGCGAGGTGCAAAGGAGGGACACATGGAGGACGAGTGAAGTTAGCGTTTACAAGAGCAGCGCAGCGAGTGTGTGCAGGTGGAGGCAGACACAAGAAACTTTCTGCCTCATTAACTTTCAGCACAATAAAAAGAGGCTGTGCTGTGATAAAGGGACTCTAATATCCATTATAACACCCCTGGACAGGAGAACAACAGCTACGAGGGGTGGGGTAATTGTAGCCCTCCCGCCGCCTCAGCTTTCATGAATAATTACATGTGTAATAAACTGTGTGGAGAGACTGTTAGGGGAGGAAATCCTTTTTTTTTTTTCTTCTTTCTCCAGAGACAGTGACGGGTAAATAAAAGCACAGTTGTGCCATCATGCAGCTTTAGAGATAAAAGAAACTGCTGTGAAGTTCTCAACACCAGATTAAGGTGACGTTGGACGTTTACAACCAGCTTTATCACAGCTGATTAGAAACTCTATTAATTCCACGTGGACGCAGAGAGAACATGCAAACTGCACATAAATGGAATCAGGTTCCCAAGCTGTGAGAACAGAAACCAGGTTGAAATGCAGAAACACCGACATCAGAGCATCCCCCCCCCCCTCTGTTTACACGACGACGTTTCTGTGTTTTCATTTCTAAAAAGTTTCGCATTTACACAGCAGGGTTTTCAAAGAAAAATGTCTATTCACATGGAAACGACAGAAACACTGAAAACAATGTCATTTTCATGTTGCGACCACGAGTGGGCGCTGCTGTTTGTTTTGGTAATCAAACCACACATCCGCCGAGAGAACATTAAGCTATTAACAATGAAGGGTACACAGATATCCGCATGAGCAAACACATATGAAACTATAAAATCCCAGAAGAATATCGACTGGGAGTCATGGCACTGCAACTATTGTCATAAATCTTTGCTAATAATCTAATGACACACATTATTAAAGTAGCATTACAAAACCATTTCAAAATGTAATAACTGCAGCCGATAATGTAATAATAAATCAGTGGTTTGCCTGATACCACTGATTTTCTTGTAAATAAGACCTTTTTGTGGTTTTTTTGTGCTGTTTGCTTATCATAAATCGGTACAAAATCGGATGGCGTAATCATCATATTCATTCAACGAGAATATATACAGGAATGTTTGTCAATTACATTTGCATTTATTGCACTTTGGGACTTGGTACAATTAAAGTAGATAAAATTATTATTAGTGATTGCTCATTATTATTATTATATATAATATAAACCTTCCACAATCTGAAAGTTCAGGATTAGGATTGTCTGTAGTGACCCTGAAGTGAAAGAAACTGCATATGATAAAAAACAACCAATGACATATACATTTTTCTTACATAACTGAAACTTAAAAATTAACAGCTAAAGCATTTCCCCGATTGAGCATCTCTTAATGCCTCAGGATGTTGGCAGTGTTTCGACCGCTGCCTGCAGAGAGACGAGCGTATGTGCATGACATCCATGCCTGTCTAATTACCTTCCCTCCATTTGCGGTTCCCATCAGCGACGAGACTCCATTCATTACCCAAGAATGTGCAATCAGCTCCGTAACGATTATCCTACACAACTAGCCAGCAGGAAAAAATATGCGGCTTTGTTTGCTTTAATTGTTTAATCATTTAAAAGGCGCCAATTACACCTGCAGAGAGGAGCGGCCTCATCATGAAGAGCTTTAATCACAAAACCTATTGTTGTGGGGTTTCTTCTCTCCAAGGCCACAAAGTTCTTCTCGTAGATAAAAAAACAAAAACAAAAACAAAACATAACTCCCTTATTAGATAGATAGATAGATAGATAGATAGATCTACCAGAGTTGTACCTCAGGAAAAAAAAAAACCAAACTCAAAACTGAAAGATGATTAAAGATGATTTAAAACAAAGACTGCATCATGTAATAAAGTAAGTTAAATGAACGATCACTAATCAAGACACAGTTTCAATTCTGATTTGATGCCATGCGTCACATTTATGGTGGGGAAAAAGGTGGAGCGGAGAGATGGAGCAGAAAGAAAAGATAGCAGAGGAATGAATTCAATAAAGTCTGGCTAAATGTCATGAAGTTACTGTTTTAGTTGCACCATCCATCATGTTTATCCATCCATCTTTCAAACCCTTGTGAGAAATTTGGAGTCACCAACTCTATTGATCGATTATGCATTCTGACTGTCGGAGGAAACCAAGAAGATAAAGAAAACTCATGCAATGAGTGAGAAAATAGAACTTTTGTATGAACAATATAAAAGTAAAGTCCACTTACCATTTGATGTTACCGCTGAATAGGATATAACTAAGCTGTATGGTGGTGTGAGTTTATAACCAAGTTTAATATTTATTTACGCCTCAATTTAAAACAAAAAAACAAAAAAAACGAATAAACAAGGAGACCTTCAGGCTTATACAGCTGCACCAGCACTCGTGACGCTCACAGGGATACATTTAATGTGTTGATCAAACTAAACGTACATCACATGGAACACGTCAACAACGATTCCCTGAGAGTGGAGGTAATAACAGACCTTGGCTCTGTCACAGCCTGCTGTTACACTGATTCGTTCGTCTTTGTCGTGCCGATTGCTCAGATTGACGCATCGTTGCTGAAGTGGTTTGGAAAACTGTGGGTTATTAAGCAGAGAAGGTCTGAGATCTGCTCGTTTCTTCTGTGTTATGAAGCATCCAAAGATTTCCGGTCTTGAGTCAGACACTTTACTGTGAAACATTCACATCAAAACTTGTCATTTTGCACTCAAACTGTGTGTTTTGATAAAAATACTCAATTTATAGGAGGAAATCATCACCATGACTTCTTCACTTCCTCTCACACTTCGATTGAGAGCGATCTCGCCCACAACACCGGGAACCTGTTCACGCTCTGTCAACTTTTAAAATTTAAGCCTGTGAACAATTTCAGTTGTTGTCTGTCGTACTTCAGCTCATGACTTTGCCAAGAAACAGAAAAACATATATTATTTATTATATAAAGTAATAAGCTGAAGTCTGAGAGACGAGAACTGAACATGTTGGAAAACAGTAGACGTTCAAAGTTTGTAATTAAATGTGGAATACTCAGACTCCAGATGAAGTTCAATCGAACTGCAGCAGAGTACATCTGCAAGTGTTTTTTTTAAATGATATGTTGCATTCAGCCGTTTCTTCCAGATGTCAGAAGATTGACTGTAGTTTTGTTGGCTGCTCTGTTCGTCTTTCTCGTCGTCCTGCGGTAACTGACCGCGCTGAAGATTGTTAGAAAATATTGAGTGTCAAAGCTGACCATGTTGTCGTGGTGATATATTCCATTGTTCAAGATATTCTCTCGAGTCTAATATACATGTACAATCATTGGAGTGACACTTCTGTTGAGTGCTTTGAATCAAAACTCATTGTAATCAATTTATGACAAACCGCTAGTCATTAATCAAACTAATTGAATTAAGTTGATTGCATGTTAATTAAACAGAAACTTTCTATGGCTGAGAAGCTAAGGTACCAAGGGGGAAACCAAAGATAGCCATGTGTATAATAAAACTATACGTCCAGATAAAATTAGTCAATGGAGTGTTTATAAACACCCTTCTGAATCTTTGGACTTTTATTAAAAATAATCACGACAAGTTAATGGTAAATAATTAGCCTCAAATCAAATTAAAGTAATTAAATCTACATGTTAATGACACCAGAATGTGGTACGACTACGCCTGGTGAACGAGTAACACCGTCAGTATATTCATCTGTGGGACTGAAATGCGTTTAGCGTCGCAGAAAATTGACTTTCCTGGTGAAATACGAGTCAACTGCAACTGAGTCTTCTTTGTCTCGGGACACCTGATTTTTAATTTAGAGTCAGATCAAGTTTCCTGACCCTGCAGATAATCAAACTTATTCACAAGAACGATTCGATTTTTAAAGAATAGTGAGTGTCAACCTTGAAAATAAACATCCACGATGTGCCGTTTACCTGACAGCAGCAAGTTCAATCACTGTAGATACACGGTTCACTCTTCCCCCCCATCTTCTAATTCCCCTATTTTGTATCCGAGTAAACACGGAGACACTAACAGCTTTGACGGGCTGCCTTCAGGTAATCTTGGGATTCTGGTACAGCTAATAAAAACAGGCAGCGTGGCCTAATGCAGCTGCCCGGCAATAATTAAATAAAAACAGAGCAAAACTGGATTTTCCCGAACAAAAACAATGAGAGAGAAGAGAGAAGAAAGGCGATTATCCAGAGCTCATTGTCTGACTTGGTGGAGTAAAGAGAGAAAGCTGAGGACACAGATTGCAGGCAGGCTTCACAACATCAACTGCTCCGGCACAACAAGCAGGTCAGCTCACACAACAACAACAACTTTATAAAAAAGTGTGTTGGAGCCATCCTGATATCATTTCTCAATTTGGTAAATTTTACTGAGCATCTAACCCGCAGTGTCTGGATTGTGTTTATTGATGAAGTGCGTCTAAATAGAGAGCATGCAAAGTCCACACAGAAAAGGCTGGGACCGAAAAATTGTTGAGAATCATTCAAATAAAATTTTATATATATACATTCATTTGAGATCAAATATTTTTTCATGGTTTACATTGTAAACATGTTATAAAAGTAATGTTATAAAAAGATCATGTTATAAAAAACCACTCTTGAAATATTTAAAAGTACATTCAATAAATATATCTAAATTAGATGGGAGTATTTAATTTTCCATATTTCATTCATATCTGGAAACTATTGTTGCTTTGTTAATTGTGCAGAATATCTTTTCATTAAAACTAAGAAAAAGAGAAGCTGCACAGAGGATTGCGAGAGGCAAAAAGACATTTACATGACAAAAGCTTTTAACACCCTATTTGCTTCATTTTTACGTTAATGTAACATCATTCCAAGTTTACCGTTTTTAAGATGTCAAATTTCAAATATTTGGTAACACATTCAACTTAGATTACATAGTTTCCTACATCTTTGTATTTATATATTGATTTGACTACCGTACACTATTTTAAAAAGGTCTTTTGTCAATTAGTTTAAATTGTATTCCACCTCGTGTGACTGCAGGTGTTAGAAAAACAATAAAATCCCTTTGTTTCTTTCAATGAATCCCATTTCATGCAACACTGAATATGTGATCAAAGTTAAAACAAGAGTGTGTCCAGTTTGGTTTTTCATTTCCTTGCAATGTCTCTTTAAGTCTTGCAGGATGCACAAATAATTGAGCATTTAAACCTCCTAGAATGTTGGATCTAATCCTGCACAAACCTTCAGCATTCATGTATTGATTAAAACAAAGAAAATATCTTTCAACCGAAAAGAAAAAAAATGCAGCAGCAAAACCTTAAAACTGTTTCTTTCTGAATGGAGGAAAACTATCCCGGTGAATGAGCACGGTATAAATACGAGGCAAACGCTGCTCCTCTTGTGTTTAACACCTCAGGAAATGTGCAAAAATGTCAGACGTGAACTCGTCTCCATCATCCATCTAATTTACTTTAATACCCCAGTGGTGGAAAAAAAAAAAAAATCAAACTCCCTCTGCTGCATTTCTAAATATACTCCTAATGTGCGTGTCGGGTTTCTATTTGTTCCTTAGCATCAGAAAAAGGAAGTTAAAAAGGAGGGAAGAAATGCATTGGTGAATGATGTGATTGCACTTCAGGGCCTCTTGAGAGTTTTGGCTTCACCTCCGAGTGACTCGTGTGAGACTGAGGCGCATGTGGCAGAAGCCGCGTGATGTGTGAAAGCAAGTTTATGGAAATTTATGGAAATTAATATTCGCCTCTTTCAAATTGTCATAGTAATGATCGTAAAATGAGCCAAGGAGAAGGATTTCCTCCAGTCCGCCTGCCCACACACGCCGTGTGACACCAGGCTACAACCACTCGGGTTTCAGTGAGACTCCAACAGAAAAGTCGACAATTTCATCAATGAATTCAATTTCCTGGAAATACAAATGCCTTTAATAAAGCGGTGAGCTTTAACCAGGCTTAATAAATGTGTATTTTCAACAATGAGGACGCTGCTCAGGTGAAGCAAATATGTGATTGAATTAAATGAACTCATTCGACTGAAGAAAACCCATTGCAGGAATCATTTATTTTCATTTCATGTCTTTAGGAATACAGTTTCATCTTTCTGGTTCATATACAGGTTCACATTAGACTAAATGGACAGATGCTTCTTTAGTTTTCACATCAGATAACAAGTCTTCACTTTGGAATGGTCATGATCTCCGGGGGTAATGAGATGAAAATGTAAAACTAACAAGAGTCCCAGATCTAATTATTATTGACCTTTAGAACAAAGAGATTAGCCGGGGTCAGGATGTACAGTCTCTCATTGGTCGCTCTGAAGCCCAGGATTGGTTTGTCGGAGTCCAGGCTCGCCACCTGTTGCTTGGCAACCTGTCCTACCTGGCGGCCCTGCTTCCTGTTGAAGAGGACGGTCTCCACCGGCGCCGGCTGCCGGTAGATGAAGGCCCGCCGGAGACACTCGCACAGCGAGGCGTAGGAGAAGTTCGGGGGGCACGTGGCGAACTTCTTGTCCCGTTTGGACGCCTGGACGTAACCTGCATTGAAAGCAGAGAGAGAGAGAGACCGGGGCATGCAGAGTGAATAAGTGATGTCCCAGGAGGACGGTGGCTCTTTCCCAGGGTGCATTTTGCCCGAGGGCTTCGGTGGATCGACACCCTGGAAAAAGCTGTTGTGTAAACGGGGCCTCGCATTTCTTTTTATTTGCATCACATAATTCCATTAAATCCCACTGAAACATGATGTTGTAATACTTAATGAAATAATAGCTTAATAGCTTAATGAAAGTATTGCTTTTATCACAAACGTCCTTAGTCTTGTAATTTTTAAAACTAAATCATTTTGATGAGAGAATACGTGGAGTTTAACAATATTTAATCAAAACACAGTTTCCAAAATGAATAAGATGACATGTTAAAAGGACTGCGTTGTATTTGGCATTATATAAATAAAAATGAATAGAAACCTATTAATATTACAAAATAAGCTATAGTGCAAAATCGCATTGCCTCGTTTATAAAAAGCATCACACCCTGGATCACAGTAAAAACCTCAAAACCAGCCCCTGTTCTAGCTTTTTTATTTCTCGTGAATCCCAAAACATTTAAAATGAACATTCAATAATGTGAGATAAACAGGTTGTTTGACGTGCCTTTGTAAGTCTTGATGTGACTTTAATTCATGTGAGCAGGAGACAAATTTCAGTGGAATTCAGCAGAAGGTGGGTAAGTAAACCAGAGGGAGTTCATTCCTCTCGTCTTCAGCGCCTGCCGCCCAGCGAGACACAGACGGAGCGTCTTTAACCGATATTTCATCCAATTGCAGTGAGAGGAAGTCAGAGAAATTGCTGTAGCTTGACATAAATGACACATTTGTGTAGCCTGTTTTCGCACCCAGACATACGCTCCCGTCAGCCTTTTGCAAGCAGTGGAATTTATTTCCTCCGACATCTTTTTAGTGTTGTTTTGGAGCTCTTCATCATGTCTGACAGCAGTGATTCCCCGCTGTACGGCGGCGGCTTTACGCCGCACTAGATCAAAGAGAGAGAAAAATGGGCTTCTCATACAATTTAAGGGGCTTGAAAGCAAGAAAATAAAGGGGAACTGTCAAAAGTGCAGTGTTATTGTTACTATCCAGTAAAGAGAAAGAACAATATATTCTACTGAAAAGTGTTTTTTTTTTCCTTTTGTGAATCTGTGTGAACAGGAGCTTCTTTGTGGAGATCAGTCACATCCAAGATCAGACACTTCTACTGATCTACAAGCAGAAAAGGCACCAGACCAGTGTCGAGACACGTGGAGGTAGGATGTGATACTTTTAGGGAAGGATTAAAAAAGATTTTTGATAATTACACTGATTTTATGGATTAGATATTTAGAAATTCTGTATTATTTATTTATTTTTTATATATATTAGCCAAGATTGTACAGAATCAAAGCTTAACAAAGTTCGCTTTTTCTGTCATAAAACTAATGTATATGAAAGTTTCACATTAGAATAAATGATGGGAATACATTTTAGTCCACTTAAAGTCCACGATGAAAGGCTTAAAGTGAAGTAAGATTAAATAAACGTGATAAAACATCAATGAGACACAGTCCAGTCCCTGTGTCTTGTTGGGGTAATCTAGGTGAAGAATGGATTTTCTTTGATATTTTTCAAAGCTTAATTTCTTTCTTTCTTTTCAATAGGAACCTCCACTAAACTGTAACTGGCTGCAGTGGTGGGTTTGATTTTCGGTGGCAAACTTTCCCAGTACAAACACAGCAGCCGGAAAATGACTGTACTTGGGTTGGAAAGACACTGTGGCACAAAGATGATTTCTTTTGTCTCTGCTGCACAGAAAACAGTGAACAAACAATAAGGAATTTGTTGATGTAATGCTTGAATGAATAAAATAGAAAACATTGGCTGGTTTCTAATTGTCAAATCTGACGGGTTGGAGAGTCGCATCTGCTTTCTATCACTGATCAGCTACAACAGGTAAGTCGGTGATTCAAATGTTTATCTGGGGATTTAAATGAGGTTTCTCATTGATTTATGAGATAAAGGGATCAACAAACAGCTGCAAAGTGCTTCGCTGACAGAGTGAAAACATAAACCAGTAAATACATTACATATAAAGGTAGGATAATAAAACAACCAAAAAAAAAACCAAAGGCAAATATCACCAAAAGACAAAGATTGTTATTAGTGAGCTTTTATCTGGTTTCTAACTTTTAGAAGATAAATGAGACAACGCAAGTCAGTTAACAAGGTTACATCAGAAAATGGATGGATGGATGGAAATAGAGACAGAGAAATACTGGGAGAGATGACAATGAATGAAAGCGAGAAAGACACATGCCAGATGAATAGAGATATGATAAATATACTATATATGATCAAACCTAATAGAGTACAGCACATGTATACAGGTATGTATATATGTGAAACTTTAACTGTCAGAGAAAAGATTTTTCCTATCAGAACTCCTTCCTCTTCCCCCCTCAAGTAGATCTATTCATGTGAAAAACCATCAACAGAAACAAGATATTTCAGTTCGGTTTCTACAGCAACAGAGCAACTGTCTTTATGCCTGACAAGGCGAACCGCCTGTACGCTGCTATATTTACTGTCTTCCTGATCACACTCACCATATCTCCAGATAACTTGTACCAACACTCCTTTTTTTTAAAACTACCAGTATAAATATGCGCAGTGTTTCTGTGGCCGCGTCTTTTATCGTGAGGTTGGCGAACCCCAGCGATCGCGACTCCACTGCTGCTGGAAAGCAGATTATCTTTCACTCTTGAAATGTGATTAACCACATCCTGCGTGCTGAGATTTCCCATACGACACCGGGGCGTTTCAATAACGCGGAGACGTTCCTCTCTGCTTCAGCTCAACTTTGTCCATCAGGCTAATGAGATTAGCGTGACAGACTATTGTTGCTCGACAGAGCTCTGACCAGCTCGTTCAATACTAACCACTTTGTTGGTATAGAAATTCAATCATTTCTCTTAAATACTTTGTTTGCTGTGAAATTGATTGTCTAATGTTTATTGACATGAATCTGCCTGTTTATACTCTTGCTGTCTTATAGAAGACTAAAACTATTGAGATTATATAAATTCTAAAAGGGGGGGGGGGGGGCTAATTTGAAGCAGTTGTTTCTAACGCACCTTAACGACGCTGCTGGCGATGCTCAGACATGCATCTGCGGAGTCCCTTATCCCCTCGAATCTCATTTCAATTCACTTCAAGTAAGGTGTGAAAATACCACCTGGGATCCAGCTGGATGCTCAAATTGGATGATAGATTCCAAACAGAAAACGGGCAGATTGGGGGGTAAAAAAAACCCTCAAAAGACAAATGAAGATGTCAAAGTAGGAAATTGAAATTTAACTCGTTCCACATGTCGGTCTTTGAGACGAAAAGAGAAAGAAGAGGAGACAAATCAGCTAAAGTGAGAAACTGAAAGCAATTCGACGACAAGCATTGGTGAGAAACGAATCCAACAGACACAACAACAACAAGAAATCACTCCGAGATCGAGTATCAGACCAATTGAAGGTGTTTGCAAGGAGCAGAATATATTTCTTTGTCTTTTCATCCGTTTAAGCTACAGCGATGACAACTGAGTTACGGCGTCAATTTAAATGATCCGTCGTGTATTTATGGTATCGAGCGCGACGCAATACGCAGCAGAGCGACAACGGAGGTAAACAAGGTTGATCATTACAAGAAACAATAATTGAGCTTTAGCCGTCATGATTCATCAAAAATTTAAATCAAGACCGACATCCACTGAGTTCACATGCTGTGACGAGAAACTTCCAACTCGACTCTACACATGAATATTAATACTTCTGATATCAACACAGGTAATTCAGCAAATGATACATTGAGTGGAAAAACAACTTATTGTGCGAGAAATCAATTTACCGGGATTTCTAATTGGGTGGCGTCGTGTTGTTGCCATGAGTAGAAAGAAAGTTGATCGTTTCAAGTGAAAATTATCGTTTTGTTTTTGTTCCAGAAAGTTTTGCATTTCCACAGCAATGTTTTGAAAAGTTCCAAATACTGACAAAAAGATGTGGTTAAGCACGGCAGGCCATGAGTTGTTTCTGCCGTTAAACACAACACACACTGGTAAAGGGAGTTTGAATACAGTAACGTGTTATTTTACAATCGTGTTATTCCCAGCACTGCTCCCCTCACACTCCGGTATCCGTCAGCTGGATTCAGAAGCAGCGGCTCTGGAGGACACTGAAGTTCGCAGACTTCATTATGTGCCTGAGACGCCTTCGGCTTTACGACCTGGTGCACTGCCCCACTCACAGGAGCCATTAAGAAGATTGTGGCCATAAAGGGATACACCTGGTCGCCAACAATACTCACATAAACCCTGACGCTCCAACCGATCATCGATTAGCATTAAGTGGCCTAAAGTGTGCCAAGGACACTTGGCGATAGCAGCAGCAGCAGCAGCCTGGACTGTTGACTCAAGGCAGGCTGGGTTCATGGATACATCCAGGTGAGTCTTGCCATCTGCAGCCACAGCGGGAGCGGCGATTAAACTGATCGAACTGCATTTTACAATCTTAACTGCACACTTTTGTTGAGCAGCTTGAGATTTATGTTCCTGGGAAGCAGTGAAGGTTGTTTTCTGTCGATGTCTGACTAATCCACATCAGGGTTTTGATCTGGGTCACGTCTTTCATCTCTCACCCCCGACACGGCAGTGACATCTCTATTCAAGGATTTTTCTCTTTTCCTTGTTCAAAGTAAACACGAGAGACGGTGCTGCGTTACAATCTCATGAGATCGGCACTTTTATAACGACTTCAACTTCACAACCGACCACCAATCATCACACCGCAGTCGGCGTCGCCTGCAAGTTCCTGCCCTGCACTTTCAATGATTATTCACAAATCCCAAATGCGAGGACCATTTGGTCACATGTGTGTATTGGTGTGTTTCTCTTGTGTGTGGGCACATCATTTTCTGTGCAGCTTCACAAAAGGTGAGCAGATTCCACCTGTGCAGATAATTGGAGAAACCTGAGGTGCACTAGAATAAACCAAGGCAGCAGACACCATATTCCTCTCGCTTTCAACATCTAAACCAAACTGCACTGCGTATTTGTTTGGAGCTTTTTGTGTTCGATTTGACTTGCGATGGTAAAAAAAAAGAAACAAATTCATCCAAAGCACTGGACTCAAAGGTTATACGGTGTGACATAATAGTTTCAAAAGTCAAAGAAAAACCCATTGGGCTCTTACCCAAAGCATTAAACGTGGCAACGTGCTCCCACATGTTGCCAGGTTGGTCGGGACGAGGTTGCCACACCAGAGCGTCCACGTCATGTCGGAGGCAGAGACACGGCATCTGGGACGGGTCGACGTGAACTGTAAACAAGTACTGATTGCTCCCCAGATTCACCTGAAGAGAAGACAGACGAGAGGAACAAACGTTGGTGAGAATCACAGTTTCTGGACTCAATTTGACTGAAAATGACCAGAAATCATCAAGCATGAAGACAGAAACTTTGTGGGCTGATGTGGGATGAGGGAAAAGTTTGGGATTTGGGATCATGAGCAAATATTTGTTACAATGATGAGGAATAAATAACAGACAAAATCCATCCAGATCCTTTATATATTTTTGTATTTTATCCAGATTTAATCCAGCTTATCCAGACTTAGAATGAACTGGTCAAGTTATCCAGTTATCTTTTGTGACCAACAGTAAATCTCTAAATCAGCAGCCCAATAAGTTAAATGGTGGACAAGTAACACAATCATCATCATTATTATAACATAACACATGGATGAAATTAAATATCTGCAAGGAGATTTTTTTGCAGAGTGCAATCATTTAAAAAAAATATTATTTCCCATATAGCCAGACTACAGTGTGAGGTAATCACCACTCTGAGTTGAACTGGGTGATTTGGGTTCTCACAGATCAATCAGGACCTCTATTAGCATTTTAAGGGCTAATCAATTTTCACCAGTTATTGTCTGAGAAAGTGATCGACACATAATAATCACAAGGTGATAACAGGAGAGATTTTCTGTCTGTTTGCATATTCAAATACAATTTCTTTCTAGTTAACTATAATTACTTTTTTTCCCTTCTATTTTCATGCTGAACAGTTGCAACAATTATTGGTGCGTTTCACTGTTGACAAATGTGTGGTTGTTGATATCAATGACTTCATTTTGGAGCAGATCTTGTTAATAAAACCTTGTGTTCATCTGTATGTGATAATTACATTCCCTCATATTCACTTTCCTCTCATCAATGTGCTGATTAATAATTCTGTGTGTGTGGTTTGCTGCTATTCTGGTCGGACTTCATTTGTCTTGGATAGACAAGGATTGTCACTGTGGCGTAATCGTGACTCGGCGGACAACTCGCACCGATCCCTCACTCAGAGTCGACCCGTATCGCGCTGATCCAGCTGCCAAACGCGTCTCAGACGCTGTCAGGCAGCGCCGTCCCTCCTGTCACAATACACATTTGACAAGCATTGAAAAGACTCCACCAACCAGCCTCTGTGTTCTCTCCGCTGACAGTTTTGGCACAATGAAAAGCCACTCAGCGAGCCATCATCCCTCCTCGCTAGAAGTCACTTTCCTGCCACTTGTGCTTCGCGACGAAGAGGCTCGCTCACTCTCTGCGTTTTTGTACGCTCGGTGACGGACAACGGCGCAGTCCAGGTCATGATTTGTTAATCGAAGAAAAACAATGTGTGCTGGGTTAAATGGGCTCCAATCAGAAGTCCATGTGCCAGAGGGAGGATATCACAGCATTGTATGTAATGTCAACTAGTAAACTAGTGAATCGACTCCACTCCTGGTGAACAGTCACTCAGCGAGTGATGGCTCCTTCATTAACATAAAAACCCAGCTTTAGTTCAATTGAGTTGTTTTCATTAGTCCTTTTATTTGTGCACCAATTACAATCATGTGAACGGTTGTGTTTGCTTCTGTAAGCAGCACTGTCAATCACCTCTGATTAAACTGCACTCTTTAACCCCGACTAAGTTTTGAGCGTTAATCTACAAGCAAACTATTCATGAATGCTAAATGATGTTTTACCTGAATATTAACAGTTAGTGAACAGTCCGTCTTCTGTAACGACCCATTTCGGTTTCAGACATGACGGTGGATTCTCACGGTGCCCGTTCAGACGTGCCGTTAACGTGCGTTTCGGGTGAGCCAAAGCAATTTGAGGCGGCCAGTGCGAACAGCACGGGTCGCCGAAAACGCAGGTGGACGCCAGGTGTGATCGGGCCCACAGTCGTGAACGTGTCATCCAATCAGACTTTTCCTCTGTGTTCCGGTGTTGACAGTAGTTCGGTGTGTGGCTGCTTTCACACCGACTTCATTAACAGGGTGCAGTGTCACGTTTCCATGACGACTGGATATGACGACAGGGGAGCGTCACGGTCACATGGTTACAGAGTGGAAATGTTTTGGCCTTGATGCAGCATTGTTGTACGGAACAAATATAGTCGCTCTCCGTGAGGAGTTTTACCAAACATAGCACACACGTCACTAATCTTGTATTGTGCAGACCGCAGTGAATTCATAAAGTCATAAATGTTCCCTATAAATTTGTATTTTGGTTAGACTATGTCTTCACTGTCCAGGGTGTGCAGGCATGATGTACACTGACACATGGGATCGACACACCTGTCCATTGATACAGAAAAATGCTCCCTTACCTTCAACCCATTGATTTTTTTTTAAAGTCTCTCAATTTCAGTAATATCCTCCTTTTATGGATAACAATTATTTAAATAAATAAAAAAGAATAAGAAAAGCAGCCAGCTACTAAGGAAAAAAGCGACCTTGAACATGGTCTGAACCTCAGTTGATCCATGTTGGGAAGAAAAAAAAATAGGAGTTTATGATCAATTTGAAGCGGACGGCACACATAATCAAACTGTTATATACTGGTCCTGAAAGCTCTGTGTTGACCTTGGAGGCTGCAGCTTCATGACGAAACATAAGTACATGTGAACATATATTTTTTTTCAAAATCTTTCAAGTATGTCCTGTGTCTTTGTCATCGTATTCAAATCCAACTGCTGAGGACCATGAAATGTGGCTGTATAGCTCAGAGGCGACGAGCACATAGAATGTTCTTCCATTACGATATTTGAACCTCTATACAGCCGCTATGAGAGGCAGCGTAATGAATACAACAGGAAGTATTCTGAATTGTACTCCATGTTCTGTAGGGAAAGTACACAAATCACTTGTACCTGCACTCACTTTGGAAAAAAAAAAGAAGCTTTTCAGCGAATGCTCTTTTATTTCTATCAGAGATTTGAAAGGCTTTGTCGACAGAGAGAGGAAGTGAGAGGATGGAATTAGGAGGGAAGAAAAAAAAAACCAATGCGTCGGTCTATAGAGGCCAGAGGTGTGCATTAACGGCTGAAATGCCAACTCCGTCACCGTCACAGCTGGCGTCACAGTCCTGTGAGGCAGCTGATCAAACGAGAAAGGAACCGAATAATTGTTTATTTAGGGTGAGTCTTTACTTTTAAAACCGCCTTGTGTATTTTGTCTGGGTGTGAAGAGATCAGCTGCGCCACAGGCCGGTCAATGACGGGACGGAAATTCAATTTTGTTGTTGGCAGGAACAACAGAAAAAAAATCTCAAGTGCAAATTTTAAGCAATCGGCTAACAGATCACTATAAAAACCATCAAGTACTTGAACTATACAGTTTATTAGCTTTTGCTGCAATACTGATGGCTTTGTAGCAATTTAAGCCTAGCTGCAACTAAGAATATTACACCACAGCAATCAACTTACCAAAAAAATACTAATGTAGTAGATAAAGTACAGCAATCTCAGAATGAAAAATTGAGAAATATGTCCAAAGAAAAATCTGTAAAAAAATAAATCCAGTATGAGATGATCCAACAATCCACTGAGGCACGTGATGGGGAGGGGATTCCAAATACATGGTTCTGTTGGAGTCACAGTCTTGATTTCAACACAAAAACCAGCACAGTTTCACTTCGACAGATGATATGAAAAGTGAGCATTCACAAAACCTGCAGAAACCTCTGCTTTGACCGACACCAGAGACCAGAGACGACAACGTGGAGCCACTCAAAGCTTCATGGTCTAATTATCATAAACTGGCTGAGAGCTCAGCCAAAAACAGACATGAAAAGATAAATCTGACAACATTTTGAATAAAGAGAAGCACTTAAAAGATGGCCGACAAGATTGATTTTTTTTTTTTTTTTTTAGGAATAAATGACAGCTGAGGTGGGAATGATCCATTAAGCCATCCGCCGTCTACACCATTTTATCTAAGTCAGGGTCGGGCTGAACTGGAGCCTTTTCTATCAGAGGGCAGGCACATGGGTACATGCTGGACAATCCATTACAGCGCCAACACAGGGAGAAACATATACTGTGACAGTCGCTTATTTCAGACTCACAATCAACCTAACAAGCTTGTTTTGAGGAATTATGGATGGAGTCTGTGTACCTGGAGAAATCCCAACTCAATGACTGAAAACTTTCATTCAACTGTTGACAAGATAAGTTTCTTCTCATTTTTTTGTCCGAGTATGATGCATATTGAGTGAGTGTGCACCAACTATATTATTTGCAGATAAGTAGACGTGTGGGAATTCCCACACGCAATTTTATTTCGTTTAGTTTTTTCCCACTATGGCTACCCCGTGGCTCCGTAGACTTTAGATCATTTCTCTTTGATTTTTGTGCTCCTGTCGCTATAGAATATAGCACTTAGTCCCGTCAATTGATTCAAATTTTTTTCATTTATTTAATTGCATAATGATTGTGAATGAATCGTGAGCACTGCCACATTTTTTTCCACATTTAAAATTCATCCATTTAGGATTAGCAGAGCATGAACAAATGGAAAGAGAAAATGTCACAGTTAAGTCTTTGGCAATATGTAAATTGTGCATGTTGATATCATGATCACATTCAATTTATGCTAAATTTGCAGCCCTCGATTTAATCTAGTACTAAATCAAACTCTTATTCATCTTATTGAATAAGCAGGTGAACGTGATGCTACCTTTATGTGATGATCTTATGCTTACCCAACCTACATCTCTTACGATCAGAGCTTGCAGACAAAAATAATGAGCTCTGAATCTGACTCATTATTCTGCCTTTGCAAGGCAGGAATTTGCAGCCAAATTTTGCAGCTGATAGATGGCCAGCATCTCACTGTTGATTGTGTTTCACAAATAGAAATTAAAAGAACTACCAAAAAAACCCAGCATCATTTTTAATCCCAAAGCTGGAAATCAATTTGTATTAGTGACAGAATCACAAAATGGAAAACAAGTGTGGCTCAATGTCTCAAGACCAAGAAAATCCTAAATCTAATCCACTTTTAATTAACTCAGTTTGTTTGGGTTTTTTTTTTTTTTAAATATGATGTTATAAAGTTACCAAAATCCCATTTTCTAAGGTATGCATTGATCACCAAACTCGCCAGATGTTCTTGTACACGATGACAGAGACCGAGGATGTGACTCACACAACG
Source organism: Blennius ocellaris (assembly GCF_963422515.1). Taxonomy (NCBI): domain Eukaryota; kingdom Metazoa; phylum Chordata; class Actinopteri; order Blenniiformes; family Blenniidae; genus Blennius; species Blennius ocellaris. The sequence goes on from NC_137669.1 coordinate 18,622,574, forward strand.
ACTATTCTCCGCCCTTTCAGACAAAACCATCAACAAAAGGTACCAAAACTAAGAGGGCCACAACTCTGAGCCGAGATGTTATGTAAAGGAGGTCGTCGTGAGTTTTTGACGGGCGGGAAGCATTAAAGCAGATACAATGAAGCTGCAGACTAAAGAACAGAGCGGTGAGGCTTCCTGGATGAAACACACACATGTCCACACACACGTGTCGCAAACGGATGTCCTTCAAAAGGCTGATGGAACCGGTAACACTGCAGTCCACCTTATTTCAGCGCAGCAGCTTCGACCGGCTGCTCTATTTGCCGAGTAAATGGAGGGAGAAACATTAAAGGGCTTTTATTCACATTAAGCCCTTCATCACGGCCGGGACAGAGACACAGTGTTGTACACTGAATGCTTATCATTAGCTTTTCATTGCATAATGAAAGGCTTCATTTTTAAAAATGTTGTGATAGTTCTTGTGAAGGGATTTTTTTTCTTCCCCCGTCATAAACACAGATATTATTCTGTGCAAAAGACAGTGAAAGAGGAACATCAGTGAAAGACTTGCATTCACAAATGAAAAGAGCACTCGCATCCGGCTTCATTTCTGATTTTCAAAAACGTTCATTTGTGCTTATTATTAAGAATTTCCCAAGAGGTGAGATGGAAACCTTGACTTTTCGTGGTATGTGCAACACTGACTGGACAATTAAAAATTATTTCCCCCTGAAAAACTCTTTTGCATTGACTGGTCAAAAAATAAGCTCCTATCTGACAAGAATAGAGACAAATGCAGCCGTGATATTGTTTGAACGAAATGAAACAAACCATTACCAGGGCTGGTGGATGAAGTTCAAGTTTCTAAATAATGGACCAATCTGTATGGTTCTGCGACACATGAATATTCAATCAAAGTTGTAGAAACCCACAGAAATTGAACAAAACAAAGCCTGAATCGCCTTCAGACATGGATTAGAAATGGGATCATTCAAACACTGTACCGGTGTAAAAGTGAAACCTTTTGACATGACCTATACAAAATATCGACAAAGATTATAAAAAAAATTGCTATGAGATTCCATTTTGTACTTTGATATTTTGTAAGTGTTAATATCAAACAAAATGCTTTGCTTTAGAGAAGCATGCATACCCAGGTCAAAAGGACATGACGTAACATTATATGGATATGACAAAGAAGTAACAAATGTACATCTATGTATATGTATTTACTGATGCTGCATTTCTGTATGTATGTTACATACATATATCTCTTTCTGGAGATATAGGGGTACATAGTTTGTGTAATTTGTGTTCTACTTAATTCAAGAAACGACAAAAGAAGCATTGGAAAATAAACTTTGATTGATGTTGTTTTTCATACATCCGCACCAACCTTCAACTTGTTTTTCTCGTTGGAACACATATATTCCGTGCGGCATAACTTTTTCACCAGAGGCGAGTTTCCACCGACAGCGGGATACAAGGACACCGGTTTTTCACACGTTCATAAAAGTTAACCTCCCGAATCTCCGAGATGCTCTAAAAAAACTTGCAGAATGATTTAACCAGAGGAAGAATACTGCTTGTTTGATGCACCGAAACAAAGAAGATAAATTGTTCTCCTTTTTTTTTCCTTTTTAGATATTTAATCTATTATTTACAAATCCAAGATCCTCGTCCATTTTAAAAGAAATCAGTCACTGACGGGTTACTTTACAGTGCAAATACTCGAGAAATGACACACTATAGCTGCGCCTAAAAAAAATGCGAGAAGACAAAAAAGAGGTGGAGTGTTTGTTGAAAGGCAGTCGGAACTCACGGACTCTTCACACAAGGCTTCTGCTGGGAATCGAGGCACGCATGAAAGTCTGACCAAACACTGCAGGGGTTTCATTTCAATGCTTTTTTTTTTTTTTTTAAGCTTTTCACCTCTTTGATACAATTTATTCATTCAGTGGATGAATTATATATATTTCTTTTTCGGTATCTCCACACAAGTACAGGCCTTCTCTCCATATAAAAAGAATGACTTGATATGAGCCTCAGCTGTGACCTGCACAACAATGGTGGGGGGGGGGGCCTGGGGACTGGGGACTCGCGAAAGAACGGAATGTAAGAAAAAAAATAATAACGTGGACGTCAGAAAGCAAATATGAGCTCTAGTGCATGACAAGTGATCAGCCCTGTGGCTTTCTAGCCTCCTCTCCAAACCCTCAGACCCTACTTGATGAAAATATTCTCCACATGAGCATTTGTAAAAATAGCTGTCAGCTCCAACGGCCCGGCTTCTTCTGATTCGAATCACGAGGAAGATTGATGAAGTGGGGCTACCTGTTCCTCTTTGCTCGGCCTCTGCGGAGCCCTGCGAACAAGTGGCTTGTTAAAGGGCAACGCCAGCCCTGGCTGGCCGGCTCACGGGGAGCACGGCCGACGGGAAACGTGCCCTCGTGCTCGCAGTGGGAATCAGGTGGGTAACGGTGTATGTGAGCGGACGGAAAAGATTGCAAGAAGTGCGAGAAAACGCCGAAAATTTTATGAACCCTCAGGAGAGGAGGATTGACGAAATCTGTGTGTTTACCAGTGGAAGGGGGAGCCATGTTACTCACCACTTGAGTGGGCTTGAGTGATTCTTCATCAAAGTGTGTGAGGCTGGAGCTGTCGTCTGGAAAGCCATCGCAGTCCTCCAGCTCCTGGGAGTTACAAGGGGGCTTGTCCCTGTCTGGGTTTCCATTCTGGACAAACAAACAAAAAAAACAAGCAAGAAGAGGAAAACATGATGGGCTCTGTGGTTTCACTTGTTTAGCATTTATTAACATGAAAAAGCCACAGAGAGCCTCGAGTGGACCCAGATGATACTAATAAAGAGAACGAGACAGGAAGTGGCCAAAAATGTCGAGAGCGACTGAAAAACAAAAAGGGTAATGATGTGAACACGCCGTCGCGGCAAGAGCTCAGAGCAGCTGAAGTGGAGAGCAAGAAGAGAGGCCCAGGAAGAGGAGGGATGCTGGGAGCTGGAAGGGTCGACGGCAATAAGGAACTTAAGGTCACCAGAAAACATCCTAAGAATAAAAACCCATCATTCAAGTTTTTTGTTTTTTTTTTATTAATCCAATTTTCATACATATACTGCTAACTGACAAGACTTCAAAGTGATCAGGCCACACTTCTGATAAAAAAACATGATGATTGGTCAAGTTTGGAGCAATGTGCTAGATTAAACTTAAACCCAAAATCTAAACAAAAGAAAACAAGCAATATGTTTAATTAAGTAAATCACAAATATTGTTTGCTATTGATCTTTCATAATTTATTTATGTCTCATCAGCCCATGTTCAAATCAAAAGAAACATGCAATATATCGATATATCATTTCAACATTTTATTTCCAGATTTGTGAGATGTTCTTTGTTATGTGACTGACCTGTTGCCATTAAACCAAACTGAATGTTCTTTCAAACGTGTCCTTTCAAATTATGACATAAAATCACGTGATAACCAAACTAAATAAATGAATAAAGGCAGTTAATGTTAATCTGGATGTGGAATGTGTTCCATTTCCCTCTGTCCCTTGGAGAAGGTCAAAAATCTGTGATTGGTCTTATTTTTTCTGGAATTAAACTCAAACGGAGCTTTTTTTGGTGACATTTAATCTACATTTTACACCAACTTTTTGGCAAAGAGCTTGTAAGTATTTCATGATGAGGTAATTACTCATTTGCATTTATTTTTATTTCTATACTTGTGGGGGTATAAAACATGTCTGTAAACTAATAAACTGACCAAACGATGTTGTTCCATGGAAAAGAGCCTTTAGATTTTTAACTGAACTAAACTCTGTAGGCAACATTCACACCCTAATCCACCATTTGAATGAATGAATGTCTATTCCGAACATACAAACAGAACATTGATGTATTTTATGTGGTTTTGTGGCTGTGTTAGGAAATCATTACACAGAAATACAAACAGTACGAGACAACTCTCATAGGATGTTAGTGGGAGAGATACAAGACATTTCTCATTACATGTAGCAGAGTAATTTAAGGGTGAGCCTCACCAGGTCCTCAGAGGTGAGGTGGGTTAGTCTCTCATGGATGAGGGCGGCCTGTTCCTCACTCATCACGTACTCCCCCCTCCTGTCGCCCATCACCAGCTCCGGCCACATGGGTCCCTCGGTCCGCTTCTGCAGGGTCACCTCCAAGCTGGAGACACATTTAAAAAGAAAAAAATAAATAAGAACTATGTCTAGTGTTGTTATATTTAATCGCATACAATCAAATACTATGGAAAACTTGGTCATCTTAATGTTATAACTATTTTTTTATTTGAAAAATATTAAAGTGTTGGTCTTTAGTATTCAAATTGAGAAAGAAATGCACTGAATGGCATTTTTTTTTAGCAAAACATTCTGAAATGATTTGATCAGTTTTACCTTTAAAACTGGTTTTGTGAAATATTAGAGAGAGAAAAATTCCAGCAATCTCTGGATGAACAACTTCAGAAAATCTGTCTTATTAAATAAACTGGAGAACCTTTTGTAGTACTTAAATAAAGATGTATTCATTCAGTAAACATCCAATCAGTAGCAAATTAGAGTATAAAAATGCAGAGATGATGATTGGGGTCAGACAAGGACCACGAAGAGCTTTTTTTTTTTTTTTTCTATAAGAAATTTATCATTTTCCTATAATACATGTTTTTCATAACTCCAGATGTGTTTTTGATTAAACTGACGTACCTTAGCAGAGGAATGATCTCAAAATCATTTTAAATGTGATCTTTATAAAAAAATTTAAATTTCCCATGACAGTGAAGTCAAAACAGAGTCCCTGTACAATTCCTGTGACAATAGATTAAAAGTGTGCATAAGCACTTCTGACCTCTGGTGCAGGTGTGGAGTCTGTATAAAGACTGTTACGTTTGTGTGTACGCTGAGAACCCAATTCTATTTTTGCCGCGTTGCATTAAATCAGGGCAATAATAAGTCCCAATGAGTTCAAGAGAAATTGAATAAATCTGAATAAAATCAGAATACCAACATGCATATTTCTTCCAGGGTGATACATCCTCCACGTCAGTGTGTAACTGTGAGACTCCACACTCACAGTGTGCAGCTCAGTATAATGAAGTGTGGTAAGCCTGGTGCTTTATCATGCATGCCTTCATATATTCTCCACTGCTTGTTACCCCACTGACGAGGGCTGAATTATGACAAACATACCGCCAGCACCACCATGAAGAAAAGATGATCTCCTCAGTAAAATGGCAAAAAACTCGTTTCCATAATTACTTTCATCATTATTCAGTTTGCATGAAAAAATTATCGAGGCAGCAAATCGTTCATAGTTCCATTTATTGTGACTTATCTGTGAATACATCTCAATTAATGAATGTATTATACATGATTCTGACTCTTTCCTAACATCATCATCATCATCATCACTGGTTATGCAATTCAAAGTTACAGATGTCATTCAGAACTTTCAATCAGCCCACATAACAATAAGCTTTTCTTCTTGTCTTGAGTACATAAACTGCACTTTTCTTTTATTCTCTTTAATGATGGTTCCTTCAGAGCCGTCAGTCAGACAACTGAAGACAAATAAGCTAAAACTGAAATGTTGCAGCAGCCACAGGGCGCGTGTGCAGTTTTCACTTTCCTCTGAGTTTGTTGCTGGTTCAATTCCCCATCTTGCACTGTCCACATGTTGGCGCGTTCCCGAACAAGGCAAATGCCAAATTCGTCGTAAATGGAAGTGGAACGCCTCACATGGAAAACCAATGGCAGCCAGCACTCCTGCTGGGTGAATGTGACTAACACTGCAAAACTGAAATCAATATTTCAGTGAACATCGTTTTATTTTCCCTTCTATTGTAAACGTCATTCAGAGGTAAACATATCAATTCAATCACATCTAATGAAAAACGCTCCTGAAATAAAAACTGTCAACCTTGAAAAGTCCAACATGGAGGAGCGACCATCGCTCACGCAGTGCAAGAGAGCTTCAACATGACATCCTGTTCAAGTGTTCCTTCAATCAGAGAACGTTAACAAGGGCCTTCCAGAAACGACTCCCCTATTTGCTGGGTTCTACCACTGCACGTTATGAAACTGGTCTATATTTAGCCACTGATGAGAAGATAGAAGAGAGACACAAAGGGAAGCTTCTTAATTCACATCCGGACGCAGAAAAGCAGGATGGTGCTCGACTGCCCGCCTCTGAAGAGCATTACCCATTGGCATGGAAAAACACGCTCCATACAAACAAAAGGACAACAGTGTCTCTCTCCAGGTATTTACATTGTAAAAGGCCATCCAGATGCTATCTGCATATACGGACAGAGACAAACACAAACTGACCGTATCTCCATCTGAACGGCTTTTTCCCGTTTTTATTTTGCGGGGGAAAAAAAAAAAATCAAACCGAGTACTTTGTTTGGCTGCCATAATGCCCTTATGGAAAAACACAGTCACATCCAGGAGGAAGAAGAGTTTTCTTTGAGATATTCACTACTTTAAAGGGCATTTGTGTGTATACAACACCCAGAGAGCGGAGATGGGAATAAAGGGTCGCTGAAGCTCAGATGTGAATCTGACATATGAGCAAGCATCCGCTCACAGAATGGAAAATAAAGACGTCTCATCTTTAGATATTTTTCACTGAACACACACAAAATCAGCCATTCTCTCTCTCTCTCTCTCTCATGCACAAGGGCCTTTAAGCTCAGCAAGGATCATCAGGGACACCAACAGGCTATGTAACATGTTTTCACACTGAATGGAGCACAGGAGGACTCGCATTGAAGAAGCAGGAAGCGGAGACAGACGCGCATATAAAAAGGTCCGAAAACAGATCGCATGACTCAACTCAAACGGATGAGCTGATCAATTGTTCTGTTGCTTATGAAAACTACCGAGTCCCTTCCGCATCTCTGCACCGTATCGCGGTGACTCACAGGATGTAGTTTTGATTATTAAAGACCAACAACGTGCCGTGTCGTGGCTGCCGAGATAATCCGTGTTTCTCCTCATGAATAAGTCACATGTACATTTGGGTGTCGATTACAGGGTACAAAAGAGACAAAGAGAGGCTCCTCGTTCACAACCGCGCTCGTCGGTTCTGTTCCGTATGTGAATAGCATCACTCATGAATACAAACATGTTTACCTGGTAAAACGTGCAAGCCACGTCTTAAAAGAAAAAAGATGAAAACCTTGAAAAGGCAACTGAAACAAACTAAAGCTTAGTTTAAGTCTTTCAAACAACAACATGCGATACAATTGTAGAGGCCGTGTAACCCCCCCTCACACCCCAAGACTGATACATACATTTATTTGACTTATTTCTCCTACATATTCACAAGAGTATGTTATGTTCTAAACATTTGCAATGGGGTTGGTTTTTTTCCTGAATGAAGTATTACCAAATGTTTGTCATGATACTGATCATTCACCTGAGTTTCAGTTGTGTCGCTCCTTGCAGTGCAGCATCACCTCATGTAGAGAAGAACTCGGTTTGATACCAAACCTTTCATTGTCTGGTTTCTATGCACGCATGTTTTTTTAATGTCGTTCCATTTCAGTTGTTCATCTGATCCTATTATGCTTCATTACAAAGAGCCGTGTTTATTGTCTTGGATTCAACTCTTAACAAACTCTTAACTTGGATTCAACTCTTAACAGACTCTTTATTTTTTTTATTGACCAATGTTATCCCCAGTCAAGGTCATCACTCCTCATCCTCGGACGAAAACCTTTCTCCGAGACATTCCCCCGCCAGTTCCTCTGTGAGCCTTATTGAAGCCGTTTGTCAAGGCGCTGTTTTCCTACTGGTGTTGATTTGATAAGCAGGAAGTCCTGAATCGCTCTGGGTCTGGCTCATTACTGGGAGCACTTTGCCTTGAGAGATCATCATAGGAGCTGCTGAGACCGACACGCAACCACACATAGGCTGCCGGTCAATGTAAAAAAAAAAATTAAAAAAAAATCCCACATAGTGTGATACAACAAGGAAATCATGGCTATATTTAGTCCCAAAACAGGGCTGGATGCTTTCTTTTGGGGGAAAAAGATGTGCTTTTTGATCATTTTCACTGATTTTTTTACTTTTCCCTTTTATACTAAGATCTTTTCAAGGTTGAATGTCTTATCAAATGTCAGGCTACATTAGATTTTAAGAATGTATCTACAAAACACGGAATTCAATGTTGGAACATCAAATCAAGAGTTATTGAGACCGAAATACACTTATTTGTCATAACAGTAGAAAACAAATGCTAATCAATGTATTTTGTATTTTTGTCAGAACTGAATACTGGTAAACATTTCCAGCCTATTCGGTGGCTGCATTGTGGACTTGCTGGTTGTGATTCTGACTTGACACATCAATTGTTTTACTGCTAGGATGACTGAATTTCTTTAGATTTTATGGCTGCAGGGATGTCAAAATAAAATGTGCAATAAGTGAGCACCTCTGCTCCTTATTCAAAGATAACTTTACCTTTCAATAACTCAACATTGCTGAGTTTTGAAGAGTACGTTTGCTATAAATGTAAGACACACTGGTAAACCTGTAAAACTAACTAAGAGTAACAAAGGTGTAAATGGATGACAGCTTTCCAATGTTTTATATTTCTTAAAGGATTTCAGTAGTAAGTAATTGAGAATATTCAGATAATGTGAGCTCTACACAGAATTCATGTGACATCTGTGCTTCTTACTGCAGGAGAACAAACAAAAGGAGTCTGCAGGTTCAACATGTCGCTGAGAGGTAACGATTTCCTGCTTCAATCACTCAAAAGCACTATTGAAAACAAACGGAAACAGCACACCACGTAATAGTTCAGCTAAAACAAAGAAAGAGGACCATATTACATGATTCCTGTAAGTGCTGCTGGCATCATTAAGAATTGATTTTGAAGTTATTTTATTGGTTTAGAAGCCTAAAATGGCCCTGGCTGTTTCTATGAATGGATGATTCTATATCCCACCCATGGTCACTACAGTTCCTCTTCATCTTTTTATTTTTTTTTAATGTATTGTAAAAGTATTGATGAGGCAGCTTTGTGATGGCTTTTAGTGTGCTTGTTTTTCTCAATCGTACTTAAATAAATGTGCTCATTTTGGAATAGAGGTTTTGTCGACTTGATCACTGTAAGAGGACCCATGTTTGGCTCCAGGCGCAAGACTTTCTGAGAGGAGTTTGCATGTTCTTCTCCTCTGCATGGGTTTTCTCTGGATACTCCAGCTTGGACTGACTTGAAGTCCTCCCCCAGAAGAGCTGAATAACATCAGGGTACAAGGATGTCTGGGCTTTGTTTTCTATGTTTCTATAACATACATTATCATGGACTAAAAGTATCCTGCACCTGGCTAAATCTAAATTGTGGTAGGCCTCGTCTCTTATAAAAGATGAATTGGTTGGTTAGTTTCTATACATCCAGGTCCCTTAACTGTGCACAACCTTAGGTTTCAGATTTGTATTCAAAATATGATATAAACAAAGCGTAAGTTGAATGCTGATGCAAGGTTGCCTCTGTCACAAAAAGGTTTTGAGCATCTGAAAACCCTGAATTCATAGTATATTTTAGATTAATTCCAAACCTTTTGTCATTTTTGATGATCCAGGCGCTGGCCTCGGGGTCGACGGCTGCATACAGCTGCCCTTGCAGCAGGGCGGAGAAACCTCGAACACCGATGGTCACGTTGTCGGGGGTCAACCTGAACTGCACCTCCTCTTTGGTGATGCCTTCGGGCATGCGTACGCACACCGTGATGTCCTCCCCAGTCTGCTGCCAAAAGTAAATGGGATCTGAATCGGGAAAAAGAGAGAAATGCAAGGGGCAGAAGTTAATGACAGTCCTCGGCCAGCTGTCACTGAGTCGGATATGAAAACATCCGGCAACAGTGAAGGAATGGCACTGAATATTCAGTGACACTGCAGATGGGAGACGATTAAAATGAACAAATTGTCAAACCGGGGTAAAACTACAACCGAGCTGACAGTGATGCTGTTCAGTATGGAGGACTAAATGTTAAATAAATGCGGCGTTAAATAATTAATTAAATGTGTTATTAATCAATAAAAAATATGAATTTGTTATTAATTTATCAAAATACCAATTTATTTTATGTAAAAAAAAAAAAAATACAACTAGTTCACCATTTTATTAATTATTTCATGGACCGGTGTTGCACTGCTTCATGAATTTATTTTATCTGTCCGAAACAGGACCCCAGTAACAATGATCACAATACTTGAGCTTACTTCTGTCTGCTACAAATCAAGTCTTCAAACAGAAACTTGTCACATGTGTGTTGGTGGATTGAAAATGAGCTTTCACATCCCAACTTGCTTTCTTGTTAGATTTTGGAGTATAAAAAGAATAAAGAATCCATAATTGTTGAGCTGTGCAGGGCTCCACCACAAGGCTACATGCTGTTGCTGTAGGGCAGATTAGGAACAACTGTTAGGAAGCTTTTTCATTTTACTGAGAGACTTTGAGATTTTACTCCGACCTGCAGATTTCTGCTGCGAAAACAGCATCTGTAAAAGCATGACGTAAACGAGCTTATTTATCCTTTCTATACCAATATGTCGAAAGAAAAGGGAAAAAAAAGCCTCTGATCTAGGCAGATATGTGGAGCCTTATCCTTATTTTTTTTTTATCCTTATTTGTCTGCGGGTGAGCATGAGGTCTGCTCACACCTGCTAACAGAGCTCAATTAAATGTAGTGCCATGCTCCACTCGCCAGAAAAAACACGTCGGCCACTCTTGACATGGATCTGAGCCAGGTTCTGATTCATCATATTTGTTTTTAATAGGATGACTCAGTGTTGCTGTGGTAAACAGGACTTCTATCAAATTGTGGCTCTTAATTAATTGAAAAAAGAAAGAATCTCTTATGATAACAGATCACCTGTAATTATGAAATCCATTGGTTAAATGATGAGGCAGCTGGGCGTCTGGCACTCGAGCTACTCCCTTTAAAAGACAGAGTTCATAAGTCGAATGGAAAGAAGTTGCTTGTTAACCGGGAACAAATCTGTTCTCACGTCGCTCTGGAGCCAACTTTCTGTTGCCTCCGGCTCATCACCTCTTCTGGCCTGTTAGTGCCTTTCTGATCCTCCGACAAATCTGTTCATTTTGTCTTGGAGCTAAAAATAACACCTGTGGAGTGGGGGCGGCGCTGAAATGAGACACATACACCCAGCAGAGAGCGAAAGCTTTTGAATATGACCAACACTGGTGGGATCATGCGTGTGAAGAAGAAGCCAGCGGGCCATGTTTGCTAATGGCTTTCCTGGGAAACCAATGACCAGTGTCCTTCTTTAACTCTTAGTTTTGCACGGATGCCTGATAATGACTCCGAATACCAGGCACACTCAGAAATAGAAGAAACAATCTCATTCTAAATATATTTTCCACTAACACCGGCCATTGTATCTGTATGCTTATTCGAAGGTAGACTGATATGCTTTTTTTGTTCACAATACATATTTTTAAAAAAATTCTGCGCTGTCGAGTCATTTTGAAAACATGCCTTAAAACTCCCCTTTTCTCTTTGGCCTTCGATACCATGTGAGCCGTTGGCATTTTATTATACACGGCTTTTACTCATCGTTTCATATCTTTCATATTACCCATGCTTGTATCCCTTTTGAAATGGTCTTAACTTCATTTCTAATATTGTATTGCCTTCTTTTTTTTTTTTTTATCTATTCATATTGTTTCCTATTAGATCGCTTTAAGTCAGTTTCGTCAGATAGTGAATAAATGCATTACAAAGTTGGGAAGCAATTGAAAGCCGCTATATATGTGGTTTAAATGACATATACAAGTCAAAGAGACCATTTTGTCCACAGAAGAGATTTAAAAGCACTTTAGTTGACAATAGCTGTAGTTATTGTGGTTAAATGGATCACCATGTTTTTTTTTGTTGTTTTTTTACATTTGTAGTTAATCAAGAGATTGTAACCTGTAAAACAATAAAGACCTGTGTTATTTTACCATACCTGCTCCATATGTGGTAGAGTTGTGAGGACCTGAAATATGCACACTATTATTACCTTGTGTTATGAAGAGATGAGAACTTTCATTTAATTTAGTCAATTATCTCTTTTCTTCAATGTTGATATTTCTGCAAAGAAAGGCCTTGGTGATTTAATACACAAAACATCTTTGTCCTACAAGTTCTCTGGAGATGTTTTTCTATCTTTACCCGAGGGTCCTTCAGGGCTGCAATAGTGTATGATTCCATCGTCTCCCTGCTCACTGAAGTCTTTCATTGTCACCTTTTCCATTTGATAATATAACCCTCACTGGATTCTGGTGTGCTGGGGCGGGAAGACATTGGAAGCACGCAGCCTCACAGCCCTGATTTACACAATGTAAATACATTTTGCATATCTGCATCTGTTTTCCCACCAGCACGGCACACAGTCACCTCCAGCGGTCACTTTAACATTTCCTCTCTCATCACTTACAAGCTTCTTTGAAGATGCCTCCCCTCTTGACACCTTATCCACTTCTCCCTCTCTCAAAGAAGAAGAAGAAAAAAAAAAAGGCAGAGTGCCGATAAAAGGATTGGCTGAAAAGCTGCTATTATTTTTGCTTCAGCACCATCAACAAATACCCTTGCTGGTCTGGGTCACGTTGTGTACGTGTATCTGTGTGGACTTGTTTGCTTATCTATTTGTTTGGAGTTTGCGAGCATTGTCAGGCATGAAAGAAAGAAATACAACATAGATATAGATAAATAGATATAGATGGTACGGCTCAGTGGCCTTAACTCTGTTTTTTTTTTAACTCCACTTACATAATATTTGATGCTCAGAGAATGAGGCAGTTCAAAAACTCATTAAGGGTTTGGAAAAAAGATTTTCAAATTTTCTTTCATGCAAGCAAGGTAACTAATTAAATGTACCTGCCAACATCATCTCAAAGTGTGTTGATCCTGGGGCGATGCATGATAAAAACCAACTGGTGCGACTGCTGTGTTGACGTCGTCTATTCTCGCTGTGTAAAAGCTGGCATCACAACCTTTGAGTGCAACAAAACTGCAGCCTGGGAGCATTTCAATAGCGGGTCTTCACCTGCTTCCATACAAATATTCAGGGTTCAGCTTGACTGAACTCCGAATGCGGCAACAAACCAAACCTGTTGAAACCATTTTGATGCAGGTTGCGATGGCAGTTTTCCACCTCTGTGCAGTAACAGAACGGTTCCCGCCACTGTTTCAACCCCCTTCAGACATTTTATGAACTGGTGCCGAGCTCGAGGTGGAAGTGGACTCGTGGGGATATTACCAACTAGCACCATGGAAACATTAGAAATACCACGCATATTCCGAATGCCACACAGAAAGTCCTCCTAGATTTGAGTGCAAATGGCAAAAATGAGCCTGGTTTAGGACAAAATAAATTAAATCCACCCAGTATTAACTCTGTTTACTGATTCGCATCTGCAATTTCCAGTCGTGAAGCTGAAGTCCTCAACTGAAATCAATACGTGACACCGAGTTACCATTTTAAACTGACGCTGAGGAAACAAAGTTTCACTAAAGGTTTTTAGGGTTAAGAAGTGAGGAGGTCTGAACAAAAACATAAACTATATTCTGTGCATTTATCGTACTTGATAAAAAAATATATACTTTAGAAAACAAGAACAAAAAATGTTAAATGCTTAATTAATGTATAAGCCAGCTATTTAAATATAACAATTCAGAAACAGCACTTGATGTCTGCTTTACCTGCTTAAAATATAAATCAGCAACAAATGAGCTGCCTCAACACCCTGTGTACATTCCAATTGAAGGAATCGGATTCTGACTCTGGAGAGCCCAGAAATATAGCAATTAAATTGTATGAGAAATCCCAATTTATCTCCTTCAACGTCCAGATATAAACATGCGGTGGTACAATTGTAGAGCCGAGGCAGAATTAGCAACTACGAGTGAAATATTGAGAGCACAAATGTGAGCGAGCAGGCAGAAAGCAATGCTGCACAGCTACAGAGCCTAAAAATACATCTGATCCAAAGGAAAAAAAGTATTTCATCTGAGTCGCAAATAACTTTTGTGAAGAATCTGAAGTCACATTCGATTCCTTCAATTGTTCCCATAGATACGAGATGCTTCTCCAGACGAACCCGGTCATCATGCTCCGTGGACAATAAAACATCTGAAATCCATTCAAGCTTCCCGACATGGCGACACAAGAAAAACATCCAGAACTTGTTGAAAGGAATTGATTTGGGTACAGTCTTGAGAAATGATTAATCATCTTATCTCAGCTTAAAACTGCATTTTTGTTTGTTTTTTTTCATTGTGAAATTACAACACACACCTGTGTGTCTGTAATTTAACATAAAATTTGACAAAAATCCCTTTCATGTCTTTTAATCTCACCAGGCACAAGCTTTTAAACTCAAACAATCTATCATACATTTTTTAATGAGAGTATTTCAGCTTGTAGTGTATCTGTGCACAGACAACCCAACCTCGCGGAGACCCTCGGGGACCTCGCCTGGTCTGATTGGGAATATTCTACTTCCCACTTAGACGTTTCTATGACGACCACCCAACTCGTGAATTTGTGCTTTCAGCTCGCAGCTCTTAAGGATAATGAGTGAAGGGAGATATATTTCTATGCCTCAAAAAGTAAAAAAAATAAAAAAAAATAAAAACTACATGATGCAACTGCATAATGACCGGAACCACAGAAATGATGGATCGGGTGATTTGTGCCTCTGGTAGACGGCTGCAGCCTGGTCGGCGCTTGTTGTTCCACCATGTGTCTTTCTGGTCAGACTGTGCTGCTAAAAAATAAAATTACTGTCAAATTCTCCTTTAGTATTTCCTGAAGTCTGAAGGAAACAAAAAAAAAAAGTCATCAAATATGTTCAACTCTTTGGACAGATTACCAAGGTAACAGCTCCCATTGTTTAGTTCTGTATTCATAGCTTGTTCTTCAAGGTCTACCTTGCGTCTCTAGTTCTGCCTCGTTAGTGATGTGCTGCGAGGTTTGAGAGACGAGGCAGCGACTCCTTCAGGAAAACAAGCTCCGTTTGCATGGGATTGTGCAATCTCAGGGGCCTGACCTCAGTCGTTTTAATTGTCCTCTATTAGTATAGAAAACGCAGAATGTGGTGACAGTAATATCTACCTTCCCTGACGATACACTTTCCACACAGATTCACATTTACAACTCTGTCTCATTTGTCTGTCCCTCAATCAAAAAAAAAAGAAGGAAGAACTTGAGTGATGGACTTTTTTTTTTTTGCGCCATTTTTCCCCTCATGGTCAACAGTGATTATGTCCCCACCTCCTTTCAGCAGTGCTTTTTTGTCTTTTGAAGTTTTTCAGTGTTTTTGGAACGGTACAGTGGCTTGTGGAGGAAAAGTATTTATCTGCAGAAATCCGGTGCACTGACGTTCATCACATTACTGCAGTCAGCTGTTCAAAGCTGTTTTCTGAGTCACTTAATCTGTGTTGTACGGAGGAGAAATCCCAGAAGGCAGAAAGGCGATGCCGTTTCCTGGGAGATTTCCCTGCAGCCTCTTTGACCCACCTGCTTTCTCCACCTCCATGGGCTCTGGACCGGGCTGCTCCACGGGAAGGCCGTCCACGTGCGTGAAGACAAAGGGTCTCTCCGAGGCCACCATCAGCCCCTTCCCGTGAGGCTCCACGGCTGCGTAGTGAGGCACCGTCTTTCCCCTGAGGACCCTCCTCTTCCTCACCTCGTACTTCTTCTCCTGACCTGCATGCCAGGGAGCGAGAGCTGCCGTGATGAAGGCGCACAGTCGTCGTGTCCTCTATTAAACTCGGCGAGAGAGATTACGCGGTGGCATTCCATGTCAAGAAGTCCTCCACGCGGAGGGGTCGCGGTATTTTACCTTTCTCACGGTTCTTACACACAGAGCTCAAATTACTTCCACCGTGATGTTTTGCCTCGCCTGCCAGTCTGTTCCGTTTTATAATACATCGCATACGAACTCGTCAACTGCCTGCAAAAGTGTGCAGTCTGTCTCAGGTGATTTTCTTGCTATTAATTAAAACTCTTGTGCGATATGTATTTGTTGCTTTAATTACTGCAGTTTTATTTGCTCACCATTTCATTAGGAGCACAAAGCTGTACAAATACTGTAGCTCTGTTATTTTGCCTTTAATGAAGGCGTAATGATCGGCTGTCATTGGAGATATTGATTCAGCTTTACAATTATTTTCGCCCGTTACTTGCACGTCTAGTCATTATTTCAACATCTGGTCAAGAGCCAATTTGTGGAATTTCTCAATTTCTTAATGTGTTTGAGGCCATCAGTTGTGCTTTTTCCCCACACAGTGATTAGTTTTCATTTTAACCCTTTATGATAATAACTATTCTCCTATTTATTGTATCGCAATCGGCATAATAGGATTATGTTTGTCTTTTCCTATCAGATATCACACCAGACCTTCTTTATAGTTTTTTGTTATTCGCCCAGCCTGAAGCCTTTTTGACCATCTTTGCTCACTTAAGAAAAATACATTTCCTTTAACTTAAAAAAAAAAAGTCAGTTGCTTTTAGACCGCAGCGTTAATCAACATTAGGAGTCGGAAAGGAGTGTACATATTTTTTTACCTCGACATCGAGGCACAACAAATACTTTTAAGTGTTTATTCCTATTTGCAGGATTTGATTGACCGAAAACAAACAGATGAGACTTCTTTGATTGTATGCTTGCATTTGTGAAAGTGTGAATGTTTTTCAAATCATCTGTTTGGTTCAGTCTCAAAACAGTAACAACTAAAAGACGTCCAACTCGCCCACACAGGATGCAGCAGGCATCACAACCATCGTCTTCCCGCAGCACAATTTCCTACGATTGAGAAATTTGGCGTTGAGCAGTTTCTGCCTCGGATTTAACTCAAATGAAATAACAAGTAAATTAAAATATCTTCTGATGTTTTTGATGAAGACTGAAGCGCACTGTCAAAACATGTCAGTGTTTTTTGGTATTTTTGTAAACCTATGTGCCTGAAAACACAAAAGCAAAAATACATTTAATACAGTTTCCAAGGCAATTGCCACATAATTAAAAAATATATATATCTAGATGACTTGCATTGTCCACCAATATGATTTAAAAAAAGGGGGTTTATTAAAAATTCATGACGATAGTAATTGTACTCGAGTCAATGTGAAAAGTTTTACTTTTGATAATAAAGTATCAGATGAAATGTTCCTTGTGATACTTGACAGTTTTACTTGTCTGAATTTGTTTTCCAAGCCAAATTTGCATCTTAACTGACATTTATCTGACTGAATTAATAATGAATTGGGAATTGAATTGAATCAGGACCTTGAAAAGGTGAATTGATTACAAACAACCAACTACCACATTAAAGTGGCATGATTCCTCCTGATAAAGTATAAAATATGTAAAAAAATAAATCTCCTAAGATGGTAATATTAATAAGATATGACTCATGAACTACAAAATTGCATTTTAGTCGTTCATTAGTTTTGCCAATATGTAGATTTTGTGACAGAAAATAAATGATTAAGCTGCGGCGAGTAGATTTTAAAGAGCTGCAACTTTAAATCTGCCTAAATGAGGCAAGATCTCTCAAAAGGCAGCTTCTGTTTTATCGTTACCATTAGTCAGAGCAGCTCTCAACAAACGCCAGGAACTTTAATGAAGATCTATCTCGCCAATATTTGCTTCAGTGTCCCCTGATCTCATTTGGGACGTAATAATTAAGCTTTCATTATAAGAGAAGTATGACTAACACACTTACGTGATCTAATTAACGAGGACTTCAGTGGGATGAGAAGACTGTGAAAATACACTTTGTCATGTAATGACAGGCTTGAAATCCGGATCCTAATTATGTGCCGCACACTTGCCCGATCTTACTTCGCGCTCAATTAGCAAACTTACAGCAGGTCAGCGAGCCACCCACCATGTCCTGCAGTGTTGGAGACTGTGATCCACTCCAGAGACACGGAGTATCCGCTCCCTTTGGTTTCCTGCGGGTCTTTCTGGACGCGGAGCAGCAGAACCTCCATGGTGTGAACGCCGGCCTGGACATGTGAGACACTGTGGAGGATGGTGAAAGGCTCCTCCATGTCTTCAGTGAACAGAGGCTAAAAAAAAAAAAAACAGAAAACTATGAGAACATCATTATTTATCATTTTTAATTGGATGCTTTTGAGAGGAAAAAAAAAAAGTCAACTGTGTTTTCTTACATACGCTTACATACGACATTTTCTCGTCTTCATCAAAAGCTCTATCCCATAATCCAATGTGGACACTTTAAGATGTACCAGTAAAGAGTAAAGCTTTTCAGGGAAAGTTTTGTAATTAGTTACAAAAGAAGCCATTTTCCTCAAGTTAAAAAGAAAAAAAAGTAATCATCAAAAATGTAATCTGCCGTCATCAAAAAGCTGCTAAATCTCTTTAAAGCCTCTCCAGTGGCCTCTGTGAGGGACGCATTTGTCTTTATTTTGCCAGTGAAATGCTAATTCAGACTAGTCTTTCTCTATCAGTGTCTGCTTGAAGCGATGCTGAGGAGCCTGACTGGAATATGACTGCATAAATATGTGTTTTGGGAGGCGGTTTATTATTAGTATGTCTTTACAACACACACGTACGCACAGCAAACGGAGCCAAGCTGTGAGGTTTTGGCTGCGATTTCCGAGCACTGAAACTTAAATTCAGAAAGATTTTCAGCTCCACAATTGTAGGGCTCGAATCCTCATTACAAACACGACTGTTGCTCTTTCAGAGTCACACAGTGTGTTGGTTCAGAGAGGGGGGGAAACTCTCATTTGTCACCAATCCCAACTGTGTGCCTGCTAATAGGACAAAGTGCACAAAGACTCATCAGAGACTTCCTCCCTTCATGCTGCTACAGCCAATTTCCAACGGCTAGCGGAGTCTCTCCAAAACAGGAGCTGGCTCCAAAGCTTTAATTTGCATAACCTTATAATTTCATGAGCATTGTTGTCTATGACTCATACTTTTAATTGCCCCTTTGAGCTGAAGTTGTCATTTGGTGACGGGTGGCAAGGATTGTATGTATATATTTCCAATTGCTCCTGATCCACAGAGACTATAATAAGGTCCTGAATTGGCCTCCAACTGATACAATATGAGTAATATTTGGTGGTGGCAGCTAAAAAATCCTGACTTTGAAGATTGACTGGAAGAATTGTCTTAAAATTAGTCCATGTTTGCACTTTAGCGGACTGGCAACCCTTCTGATCCCAGACTGGATGAAACTGGCGTCGGTGAGGAGAAAAGCATGGAGGTGCAGACGACTTCTACACGCATCTTCCCTGTCAAACACTTACTTCCCACTTTGCGCAAGAGCCGTCTCCCCTCTTGCCGGTGCGCAGCAGGTACAGCCTCCCACTGCCGTCGGACAGGGCGGCCCAGGTCGCAGAGGGGAGGCTGAGGGAGGCGCAGAGACGGTCCTCACACCGGGTGGACTCGGTGTTTATACGGAAGACCTCTCTCGGCTTCCCCAGAGCCGTGTCCTGGATTTACATCACGGGAAACAAAGAGATATGAGTGAACGCACGCTGGTTCTGCATATTGACAATCAGAGGATTTATTAATAGCTGAAGCTGTGACAGCACTACTGATCAAGAGTGGCCAGGTTGATTGAAAATTGAGATGCAGCGGTGTTCTAGATTAGACGTTACGGGTGGCTGCTCAGCGGTCTGCACTCTCACATGTGTCTGAGTGTGCATGAGCATACAATGTCCATCTGATTACAATGTCGAGCCATGAATATTAGGTGGACTGCCTGTAGATGTGACGGTGTGGACTGGTGACCTGTGTAGGGTGGAACCTCCCTTTAGCCATCAGCTGGGACAGGCTCCACTGTTTGAAGAAAATGGAAAGGAGGATGGATTTACATGGACAGTGACAATGACTGTAAACTGAGTAATATTAATTACTATTATTATATTTTATTCAGACAAACTTTATATCTACAAACTTGTCATAGTTGTAAACCATTGTTTTCTATGCAACTTGCATAATCTGTCTAAGCAAAAATGCCTGTCATACTTTCCAAAATTAGGTTTTTCCAATTAACATAACTGATTTAAATGAAGGTAGTCCGTATATCATCACTGGTGAAGAAAAGCAGCAAATCTTTTCCTCTCATGAACAGTTTCGCTTAATCTTCTGCTTCAAAGGTGCAAAAAGACTAAAAAGAATTCAGTGCGACAATAACAACTGAAGAATTACTGTAAACGATCTAAAATGCTCATACAGCGACCAACTCAATGATCGTGACACAACAACAATCCGGACGTGATTCGCGGACGAGACTTTAATTAGACCGAAGCTTTGAATTGAAGAGATCAAGTTCACCGCCTCAGTCTCCAATGACCCCTCAGGAATTTCAGTAATTAACGCACACCATTAAGAACTCCTCATCATCAGGTTGTTACTGTTAGGACCACAGAGAGATATGCATTCCATATAAAATCCAGAGAAGAGAAAACAACACGAGGTCATCGGGGAGACGTTGAGATGCCATGTGGCCGCCCATGTGACTTCGCTTTGTGTGATTGAGACAGTCTCAGACAGTCTTGAGAGCCTTGTTAGTAATGGACCACATGAGGATCACTCATAGCATCAAGTCTTTCAAAGAGAGCAAGCAGCCGCTGCCCAGTTGTTGCCATGGAGCATTATATCAATACCTAATGTGTGATGCACCTTTGAGATCATTTTCTCCGGCAGCATCGCACCTTCAATGCCCCAAACGGAGCGGCAGCCACCTCTGCACAATGTGTCGAGCCACAAAAAGCCTGCCAGGGATGGTAATTATCATGCGATCATTGTAATTAGAATTGGAGTGACACATTTCCGTCCAGAAATGCTTAATGGCGCCACTGAAAGCCAGAGAGATCGTGTCTCAGGATTATAGTCTGATCATCATCACTCAGGCCGGTTTAGACATTAAAACAGCACAAATAAGGCCTCAATTATCTCTAATTATGGCAATGATAGCTTGGACATAAAAGAAGTCTGTTGGAAAAGGTCAGTGAGATGATTCTTCCTCATTTTAACATCTTGGTATGAGGTAACAATCGTGGATCAGAGGGGAGAGATAGATTGATAATCACTCCTGTGATTAACGACAGAGGTCATCCAAAACTTTATCCACGGCAATGAATCACACCGTCAACAGAAAATAAAAACGGAAGCTCTGACTTCTTTGACATGTATGTAATTGATCTTTTTTGGCACATAAGCATAGATTGAAAAATCATATGAGATTAATTACATTCCATTAATATGATGTTTCTGAAATTGCTTGGGTTTTTATGTTTTTTTTTTAAACAGCTGTGCATTTTTTTTCCATCTTTATATGAGCTCCTGAAAATTCATCAGGGTGCTGCTGTTCCACAAGCATTTGGCCACCACCTGCTGGTGCGTCAGTTAAAAGCAAGAAATAACCCCACTGTCACAGGCATGTTTTCACTGTGGTTTTTGACCAATACAACACCGGTGGAGGGACAGGAGTGACTAATGCACCAGGCCAGTGAAAGACTCACCAAAGTGACGGTGAGACTGAGAACACGTCCTTTGCAGTCCACAAATAAAACGCTGTCTTCATACCAGGGGTCCAAGTGCAGGTAGTTGTACATGCCGAAAGCACGCATGTGCTCCAGGGTGTACTGAGTGTCTTTTAACTTCACCTCCTCCACCGCTGCAGCCGTGAAACAAAGACAACATCAGAATGTGTTCATTAGTCGGGTGTTTTTTTATATGCATGAAAACAAAAGCTAGAATAATGTTGAGGAGACTTACATCTATTTAACATCATCGTTTAAAGTAACAATACAACATTTTAAAATGCCACAAATACAGAAATGAGTGATCATGAATGAAAAAGAAACAATATATTCCAAAACAGAGGAACAAACAAATTCTGTGTGTTGGTATGTTGTTTGGTGCTTTATTCTGTGCAGGATCGTGGGACACAGCATGCAAACTCCTTGCAGCATGCCCACAACACAATGCAACTTAAATGTCATGTCAGCTCTTTTGCAACAAAACATTATATGGTAGCTTTAACCCAAGAAATTAAAAACTTTTTTTTTTAGAAGAAATTGAGAATACAATAAATGCAGAATAACTACAAAGCAACTTCATACAATTGTAGCAGTTTACCTTATCATAATCCCGATTAAATATTTCGCATACAATATGCAAATAGGCATGTATTATTACAATAGACTCAAACAATTGCAAAATTTAGACCTGAGTAACTAATCTAAATATTTGATGGTAAAGGTTTTTTGTCTTTTGCAGTTGCAAGTCGTGCATGCATTACAAAATATGAAGTATGAACTATTGTCATGAGCAGCTGTTGTGTTATTTATGATAGAACATCTCAATTAAGTTTGATCCTTTTCTGAATGTCCCCCGGCTTGAAACGTAAGGCCGTGAACCTCACATTGAGCCACCAGGCTGCAGCTTCGTGTATCTTGGACATCATCGATCCGGGTATTTAGTTTAGTTGACAATTAGAGGTAAACTCAGAGTGCTATGAGCTAACCGGACAGTAAGCAAGTTAGTTTCTCTCACCAGCATCAAGCTCTACGTTGTACGTCGGAATGCCGTCCAGAGATAAGCGGTAACTCTCAAAGCTGGGGTCCAACAGGTCTCTGTTGACCTTTAAGGAATAATTAAAAGACGCCATGTCTCTGTTTTTGATGAGACTGCCTTCAGGTTGATGGCAGCTAAATAATCATTTGAAGGAGAAAATACACGCGTTTCCTCTTTTGTTTCAACACGGAGCGAATTACTGCGGACAACGATATTCGCAAAGGCTCATGGGAAATTTAGTTCTCAGTCCTATTCAGCTATAAAAGTAATTGTTTAACTTGTATTAAATCTCTGTTTTAACTGTGGAATAAATTTTGGTTCAGTATTTAAACGCATCTTTTTTAGCTAATAAATAAAAAGAAAAATTGTGACAAATAGTCAGGTATAGTGGATAAAAAGGCTGTTTTGTTTCGCTGTCTGTAATTTGTCATTAAATACATTTTGGAATATTGCTGAGATGCAATATTGTTTTGCTAATAATGACATTATGTAACCAATATCTGTCGGTCGGTATTGTAGGACCGAAAGACAGTTAAGATCCTGTGTTAAGTCGGAAAAACATGCCACAATTCTTATAAACAACACAACAATCTAAAAAGTGTGCTTTTGCAACTCATGGTGAAAAACAATTGTTGGCCCATCTTGTTTTAAAACTAATTATTGGAGAAATTTTTGTTTTCAATCAACATTTAACTGAATACTTATGTGAAATAATTAGATTTTATAACGTGTATTATAGAGTAATTAACCGGGGCCGGAACCAACGAGCATTGTTTTGTTGTCGACGGAATCTTTAAAGAGGGGGAACGTGTGTTCCCCAGCTGATCCATCCTGACAAAGGTAACATTAACCGGGTTGGTAAATGAATTAATCCAGTCTTCTTACGTCGATCTGTCACTGCCGCCGTTCATCTGACTTCGCCGTGTTTATGTGTTTATGTTTGTTTGTTTATGTGTGTCTGTTTGCAGGCAGATCATGAGCAAAGACTCCCAGATGAGGGCTGCAATCAACCAGAAGCTGATAGAAATGGGCGAACGGGAGCGGTAAGCCAGCCTTTCTCTGCGGCGAATTGTCGGATTGGAGATTTTTTTTTTTTTTGATCCGATCAATAAACATCACGTCACCTCGATGTGTGGCCGCAGGTTGAAGGAGTTGCTCAGGGCGAAGCTGGTGGAGTGTGGCTGGAAGGATCAGCTGAAAGCACACTGCAAAGGTACCGTGGTCGCCTCAGTGATCTGCATTATTGTCTCTGCAAAGTGCATCACGAAAAGGAAAACGACTCCTGTGTGCAGATGTGATCAGAGAAAAAGGTCTGGAGCATGTCACAGTGGAGGATCTGGTCACAGAAGTCACGCCGAAAGGCAGAGGTATGACACAAATACAATCCACGTCCCAACGCTTCACCATTAAAATGACCATACCCGAGTGTTTTCTGGATGTTACGGTGGTGTAAATATCCTGTAGCGCTTTTCAACTTCACCCTATTGCCACAAGGAGGCACAACTGTCTACAAACCAAACAAAACCCACAGTAAATCACAAAAAAACATTCATTTAGTTGTGAAATGACACCAAGTGCTTTCAAACAAACAACCGTGAGATGCAAAGCAGTCATAAAGCAACGTCAGTCAGAAAATAATCATAAAAGGATACAAAAGTATGGCAAAATACACAAATGACAACCCAGACATGCAACTCGACCACAGAGACATTTAAAGGAACTGTCCAGAAAAAAGTCACAAATGGCATTAAACAAATGCACTTGATGACATTTAATAACAAGTAGTTACAGAATGACCATATGGAGAATTAAATCAACTGAAAATGGAAAGTAACCATAAAAAATAATAAATTCACAGAAAAGACAGTAAATAAAGACAAAGGGAAATCCAACTTATGCATGTTAAAACTAAACATACAGCAATCTTAAAGACAGACAAAAAAGGGAGAAAAACTAATATAAAAAGAATATCAGATCATAAACAGGTCTAGAGTTGCTGCAGTGCAATGTAAGCCCAGAGGACCATAAATCGGTTGCAAAAGGCAACAGATTTATGCTAAATAACTACAAAGAGTGACATTATCACATGGAGATGCACAGCAACTGACATGGCAACAAAGAGACAAAATCACCATAAAGTGATGTGTGAGAACAGACACAACACTTCGAGAAAGAAATAAAAAGGATAAAAAATGTGGTAAAACATAAATTAGCATTTAAAAAATGGTCAACAGAGAGATCAAGTGTACAGAAAAAGATGTGAAAATCACATAGAAAATGTAAAAAAAAAAAAACAATAAAATCAAAGAGCAGAAAATGACCAAAGAAAGACATGGAAGCATAAATAACTAAAGTTTTATTACAGTCGGGCAAAAACGGCAAGAGCTGTAAAAAAAGACGACAGAGAAATGGAAACTAATGAAAAGTTTGAATATATTAGACGCACTTCCAGTTGTGTGTAAATAAATAATGTGATGTCCTGTTGTGTTCATTGTTTGTGTGCAGCACTTGTTCCAGACAGCGTGAAGAAAGAGCTGCTGCAGAGAATCCGAGCTTTTCTAGCTCAACATGCAACCTTGTGAACGAGCCTGTCAGGACATTTTTTCTTTATTCTTTCTTTCTCTCTTTCTTTTTTTATTCTCTGTAGAGGCACCGTTAAAATCGAATCTTAATTTTGTTCTCATTGTGAGCAATTCTGAAGTGTGTTAATTTTATTTTGTATTATGTGTTTTAATATTGATTTAAGTTTGTTATGCTGCAGTTTTTTGGAAGAAAAAAAAAAAAGCCCCAATGAAATAAAATCATGCCTATTTTGGTCACTGCTGCTTGTGTCATCTATTTAAGGCTGAACTGCAGATTTTACTCTTTTTTTTTTTTTCTTTTTTTTTTTAACAACAGACAGCGTGATGAATAATTTGTGCTCATAATAGGAAGCACCGGTGTGACCGAAAGGTCATTTTCTTACCCTCTAACATTGTGAAACACTGAACTAGTTTATGCATAAGACTGTAAGAAATATTCCCAAACACGTCACCTGAAAGTCAGCAAAGAAGATATTACATTTCTGAAAGAACACATTGAATTGTGTGGTGATGTGGAAAGTTAAATTATATGAATGTTTTTTATATTTCAGAGGTTTGAAGGTGCTTTGAAAACTGTTTTGCACAGGACAGAAGAGCCACCTCCGCACCATTGGATGACTTTGCAAAGTAAATAAGTTGAAGAAAATGCTTTTTTCTAATTGAGCGCAGTTTTCCACTCACATCAACTGAGAGATCAGTGATCTGTAGTGAAAATGACTGTACTTGCTTTTGAAGTAGCATATACACTGAAACAAACCTTTCACTTGTATGTTTTCTGCCTGCGACCTTGAAAAGGATAAAGCCAATCAGAAGACGGATGTTTTTCAGAGATCAGCAGTAATAAAACCTAAAAGTGCATTTACATACACACACAGAGTACTTGGTAACGAAACGCATCTGTTGTCTTTTCATAAATGAGGAATTATCAGATTATAATAGATCACTTCACTGTCTTCTCCAGTTGTTTCCAAATCTGTTGTGAAACATGAAGAAAACATGAGCATGAGCTCACACACTGCGGCACTTCTGCAATTTCTCTTTCTAAGAATAGTGTGTGTGTGTGTGATCACTGTTTAAACCTGCTTGGTTATCCGCCCCCCATTCAGATGAAGTAGCAGGGGTGTTTGTGGCTTTTGGGCAGATATTTGTTGTGTGGGCAGAGTGAGGGCTTGTGTGTGGGCTGTGTATCTGAAACAGTGAGTGTCTGATTTTACCAGCAGCACAGATCCAACGCTGGCCAGCCTACGGGAATGCATTACTGATCATCATAGGTTTAAGCACTTCTTCACTCAGGACTCAGGTTTAAATGGAGAAAAAAAAACCCAATTCATATGAAAATTAAATCCACAAATACAAATTTTACCATTTGACTTTGGAACACTTCCTATGAAGAAAGTGCTTTCTCTTTGAGCTTCATGTTTAGAGCTGAAACACCTTAGTTATTAGTTAATTTTGAGAGGAAATCTTAAAAATGAACTATTGAAGAACTATTAAGCAGGTATTTGAATTGAGTGGCGTTTTGCAGTTTGTTTGTTTTTTTAATGGCATAATTGGCAACAGTCACTTTTTGGTTTTGTGAAGACAATATATATGTTAGCTGAGTGTAAAACATTAATCAAATATATAAACCAAAGTATTATTTTATTGTTACCAACCAACTTTTGTCATTTGTACGACTGTTGCATCAAGCCAATAGTACACTTGAGATGTATTGTATTGCATGAAGTCACGAATATTAAGCACCACAACTCTACCTTCAATGTAACATTTCTTTATTTAATTACCTGTAGCTGTATCAAAACACATTTGCACGTGCCTTCAGGTGGAAACGATGTTTCCTTTAAGTAACTGTCAAGGCCACATAACTCACTGATAAACACGATAGCGTCTATGTCTCTGGCATTGTTTTTAAACAGTGTGATTACTGGTTGGAGCTAAAAATAACAATGAAAAGAATGTTTTTTAAGAACCACTACTATCGAGTTACAGACATCTTGATTTTTCTCATGAACGTCATGTCAAAATGTTTCACATTTCTGGAGGCAATCACCTTTTCCTGCCCGGAGGCGCCCGAGTGGCTCGACTCCGTCATGTCATGAACACATAATCTGTTTCTGTGAAATGTTGTGTAAAGACTGACAAATCATGGAAACACAACACGTGTGGAGATTTGAGGAATCTACCAACAAAAGGCTGTTCATGTGTAGCAGTTAGTGAACAAAGCAAACATAATGAAGCTAAATGATGATTGACGGATTGGTTCATTCTTTTTTTTTTTACTCTCATGGTTCCACTGGAATCCTTCACTTTGACATCCGTCACTCCTATTTCACACCTTCTTTATCTGACTCAGGTGAAGCTGATCTTAATCGACTGCAGGTGAAAGCAGAAGAGAACATGCAAACTACTTGCAATTCTTATTATTATACCAGATAAATTAGGTGTATTAAAAAAAAATCTGAACTTTGAACTGGAAATCACACATCCAGTGTACAAAAGTGAAAAAAATGCTGTGTTATACAAAGGATTTGTTCAATAATAAAGCATTGTATGTGTTATATAATGCTCAGATTGGATCTGATCTACTGTGTTGAAGTTTTGAAAATGCATGTAGAACAAACATCCAGTCAATTTTCATGTTACAGAAAAGAGACATAAGAATAATCAACGGAAAACAGAGATACAACAAACCCACTATTCATTAAATTAAAATTTCACAACAGAGTGGATTATGTTATTCTGCAAATTATACATCAAGTTAATACATTAATTTTACCAGATAATGTTGAGAGCAGATTTGCCAAAAAAAGATTGAAGATTCTTCTTGAAATCAAGATTTGGGACCAAATAGCGAGAAAACAAAAGAATCAAGTTTACATGATTAAAAAAAGTGTTTAAAACCATCATATATTATTCAAATACAAAGAAATTGAGAGTGAGTGTTATTGTTATTGTCATTTTGTTTGTTTTTAATTCTTATTTTATATTCTAAATTGATTGTTTGTTACAAAGGGGCAAATAGGTTAATTTGTCCTTCTGCTCCCTTTCATTGATAACTTTGGAAACGTTTGTTTTGTACTCTATATTGAATAGTTTTTTTGTTGTTGTTTTTTCAATGAATGAAACAAAGAATACATCTGTGTGAATCATTACTTTTTGTGAAGAAAACCCATTTTTTTTGTAAGAAAAAACTAATTATAGAGTAATTCTTTGTGTTTTAGTAAGTGTTTCAGGACGGAAAAATGTTTCATAGTTAAAAAAGAAAAAAGAAAAGGCGCTGAGTGAAGATCAACACTGTGGTTTCGGTAAAAGTCTGATTTCTGTCCCGTTGTGTTGTAAGTGTGAACTAATAATACCACAGACAGGGTGAAGTCACACATGTCTCATCTTGTGTGGGATGCGCTAGGTGGATGCTGACACACACACACACACAAAAAAGTGTTAAAATTATACAGCTGTAAACATTCCGGAGGTTTCTGGTGTTCAGGAACAGGTTTGCATTTGAAGCATATTCACTGCCAGAGGGCCAAACTCTGCACTCTTGAATCAATAACGGCAACTAATCTCAATTTAATGACTGATTTGATAATATTTCATAGTTTTCTGTGTAAACTATAGGAGGAGGCCTGCATTTGACCTTTTTTCTTTAGTACCATTAACTCAAGTTTCTTTTCCTTGTCACCAATCATATTTTCTGAAAGTTGTAACAAAACATCAACACTGATTTGATCCAACAGTTAAAAAAAAGAAGAAAAAAAAGATGAAGTGAAATAATGTCATAAATATCAGATTGATGCTTCAACCTTTCTGCTTCCTTTCATTACATCCTCTTCAATTATACGGAGATCTGAAAGTTCCTGTTGAAAGTTCTCTTTCATCACAGTTTAACTTGTTTGGACAAAGAGATGTTTGAGTGTATTTTCGACTAGTGTAGCAACACATTTTGGACACAAGGTGACCTGATAGTCTCCACCTATAATAGAGTGAGAGGCGGGACTTCTGGACCCTGAACGCCTCATAAATAAGAGGTGGAACTGCAGCCTGCACTACAACAGGACATCTCTCTCTCATGCGGTCATCAGGTGAAGGACTGTTGAAAAATTCAAAACAGGTGGGCAATTGTTTTTTGTTGTTGTTTGTTTTTTTTAACTAAATCATATAATATGAAGATGTAACTGTATTTATTGATGTGTGGAGAAACATGTGCATGACAATGGGTGCAATTCAGCAGATCATATTGTCTTTTTTATTGACTTTTTAGTGTTTTTTACTGGGATCTCCTCATCATGATGGGCTCTGCAGTCCTCACTGCAACTCTGCTCATCTCTCTCTGCTGGTCCTCCTGTAAGTTTCATCAAACCTCAATAACTCCCCAGAGTTCATGCAACCGGTGATAAATCTCCTGGGAATTCCGATTTCAGGCTGCACTTTTGCAGCCAGGCTCTTTCACGTGGAGGGAAAATGTGTTTAATGTAGATTTTTGTTCGGTTTTCAGGCGCTCAACGCATTGACTTTGTGAGTCCGAGGAGAGGAAGCTATAATGGAGCAACACGACTCACTGTCTCCGGAGATGGTAACACATTCACATTTATTCACTTATCTAATCACGCGCAGTCATTTCTATCACTTTATCAATTAAATTCTATATGACCAGTCATTATGGCACCGGGAATAGTTGGTGTTTTCTCGAACCATTCTGTAATTTGAATAGAAATGATTAAATTGAACCAAAATTGTGACGTTAATTGCTCCTAAGCCTTAAGAACAGTTGATTAATTATAGTTGTAATTCGTTAGTTCCACCTTAAGACTTAATGTGGAAGTAACGAATTATGACGTTGTCTTTATTCATTTAGCACTCGTAAAAGGAAATAAGTTATCTGCTTTACTATTGTTTAAACGATATTTCATTACCGATAATTATTAGCAAAACATTTTTATCTGCAAATTTGTCGGCAATATTTTTTTAAACAAAGAATCTTCATTTGGATACCAGTGTATTGTTTTCAAATACTTTGTGGTTTGTTTGAATATCTTTGATTTGATTGATTTGAGTATTTGTTTATATTTATGGACAGTTTATAGCATTCATGTATGGTTGCCCAAGTCATTGATTAGTCTCCCGATTTCTACAATCTACTATTTCTCAAATTATCAGTACAAAATAATGTATAAGCATTAAATATATTAAGATCACATTTAAATTCTTGTTAAATCTTTTTGCATTATTGACCAGCTATTACATTTTGGATTTTATTGCATTTTTAAAATGATATTTTGGGTTCAGCACTTTTGCTACATTATCAAGCAGTCATTACATTTCAGGTTTTATTAAATTAGATTTTATAACAATTTGGGTCGTCGTTATATATCAGGCTCTAACAAACCTTCCATTTACGTCATCTATTTTGATTTGTTCAGACATTTTTATGAGGTGAGATGAATCTGTGTTTTAGTAAAAAGTCAATGTTAATGTGTGGTCACAGCTACATGTTTGTTTCTGCTTTGTAAATAGAATAGAATAGAATAGGATAGAAAGTAATTTCTTAGTCTGTGTTCAGGTTTTGCCCAGGAGGGACAGTTCCAGCTGAATCCGAAAGACGACTCGTTTGGAAACCGTGTGACTCTGGTGTCCAGCACGCTCTCCGTCCCCTGTGACGTGGAGAGGGACTCCACACACGGCAACCAGATCATGTGCTACACCAGGTGCTCATTCTAAAGTGTTTGAAGTCATCTTAAAGAAATGATTTCTCTGTGACAAGAATGGACGGGCATTGTTTGATGCAAGTTCACCCACAGTGGCTCTCCGTACCAGTCTGAGTCAAAGTGTGTTCATAGAATACGCCTGTGTTGTTGCTCTTCAGGGTTGGTGATCTGCTGCACTTTGAATTTGCTTGTTGCTTTAGAATTAACGCCGCCTTGCCTTCTGATAATACCCCGTGCTTACAGCCACTCTAAAATATTGATTTTTGTTCCTCACAGACCAATGCCAAAAGATAAGTATGTGATCCACGTCAGCATCGACGGCGTTCCCATTCCCGATGCCAAAATATGCCGGGGAACGTATGGCCACTACCACTGCAGCTTCTATGTGAGTTTGCAGCACTTAAATTCTCTGAAGCAAATGGTCGATTTTTGTTTTTTTAAACAATGTTTTTGCTGTAAATTCTCCCAGACTGTGTGGTATCGCACACCCACCATATCCAGTGTGAGTCCATGCACCGGTCCCCCAGGTACAGTCTCCACAGCGTGCCGCCATGTTTCTCAATACATTCGGAAACTTTTGTACTAAATACAGTTTGGTAAAAACACTTCAGGCACGATCGTGACACTGAGAGGGCGAGTCTTCACCGACGTGTACGGAAGCAACACGGCCAAGAGCTCGAATGGCCTCGACGTGAGAGTTCTCAGGTAGAAAACTCAAACACTTGTGCATTTTGTTTGAGCTAAAAAAAATCTGTTGATAACATTGAGAAGAAGCTACGAAAACGTACATATGTTTGACGAATGTCTGTGTTTAAGATATAAGGTTGGAGTATTATACGGCTCTTTAAATTAATAAAATGTCACATATGCCCAGAGTTGTGAAGCATTAATTAGAAACACAGCCGTGAACAATCCTCAGTAAGCATTGAATCGTTATGGTCTTATTGCAGATCCTACATGGGGGGGATGACTTGTGAAGTGCTCAAAAAAGGCTCAGATGATTTGTAAGTATCTTTTTTCCCATTCTGAAAGTACATAACGCTTCATTGAATGTTACACGTACATTAATTGTTTGTGTGAAATGAAGCCAGAAATAACCAAGGGAGCTGGAAATTTGCACTGAAAATTTCAATCTGTGAACATTAATTGTGAAGGTACCGACTGCATCTGGACCATGAACGTTCTTACAATGGAGTCTTGAGCTGCAAAATGACAGGAACTTATGTTGGTAAGATGGTTCTGCTTTGCGGTTTTTTTCTCCCAATTTGATTATAGCAGCTTTTTGAAATGCTTATTTAACAGTTTTACTTTTATTCCTACAGGTCACCACAATTGGAGTTACATTCTTGATAATGACTTTGGAAGGTAAAACACTGCAATAACATTTATCTCCTGATTGTTATGTACTTCAATGTAATATTTATGATGTTGTAAAAAATAGTCTTTTCAATGCATATTGTAAAAAAAAAACAGTTTGAAATGAGCTTCAATCTTGGCTCAAAATGTGAAGTAATTGTACCAACAGTTGCTCATCATGAAAATTAGTGATCAAGAGCTCGGGCCACATGATGTTACATAAATATGCAATATGAAATAATGTCACTACTATTTGTGTTTGTAATATTTTCTTTATTTTGTGATTTCAGCCCAGTATGAGATAAATGAGGTTGTCAGTGGATGGAATTTGGATAGTTATCGATCATGCAATATTGGGGAATTGTTCACACTTTTCATTCGTATTGCTAATTTATCACACTTCATTCAGTCTTTTTGAATATATATATTGCTCACGTTAAAATAATAATGATAGATTTGTGAGACACAAACCCGGATGTTTTGGCTTTTTGAAAAGCACATGTTACTAAACATTCTATGTATAATTTACGAGGAGAAACCGCCACAGAAAAACATTTAGAAAGTAAAGCCAATATTCTTCTAAAGCCATTTATGAGCCGCCGATACTGGAGATACTGGCTAATAATGTTGGTATTACTTCTCATGTTGCTGTCTTGAAGGTTTATGTCGGTCAGTATCATGGAAGCACTTATCCTTCAGTAAACAGGAGCTTGATGAAATGGTCACAGAGCTGTAACTTGTTACCCTCAAAAGTAGTTTTATTAAGTTTGCCTGTTACCAGACGATATTACTAACCACAATGATTCCGTTGCTTCTTCAGGAGTTTGCCAGAAAAGAAACTGTACAGGGTTTCAGCTGCTGGGAAGCTCAGCATGTTCCAGACGTACGCAGGTACCCGACACGTCGCATGTTTTCTCTTCTCAAATGTTTGATCCCTGGAACTTGTTTTCCTGAATGAATGTTTCTGTCTCCCACCCAGAGGTGACGGGGGTGTCTCCATCAGTGGGGAGCGTGATGGGCGGGACGCTGCTGACCGTCCACGGGCGCTTCTTCGATGAAACCGATCAGCCAGCTCGCGTACTCGTCGGAGGTAACCGTCGGCCTCCGAGGCTTCGCTGTAGTTTTTCACCCACTGCACCGGTTTGTGACACCATGACGACTTGGTGGTTTTCACGCGACGCAGCGGCAGAAAGTGAACGTCTCCCTCTCAAAACAAACCGTGGCCCATTGTTGAGGCGTCAAGTTGCGCCTCGTTGATAATCCTCAGTCAAAACCACAGCTTGCGTGCATACTTCAAAACAAAAGACCGTCCTCGGCGGCGTCGCACGGGAGACAAAATGATGTTCCAGACGATTGAAGACAAATGTAATCCACCATCTCTGAGTCATGAGTCCATACCTGAAGGATAAAGATAATGTTTCCTTAATGTTTCTAGTTATTCATAAACGTATTATATTTTCACCTGCATTCTGACTCATTATCATGTTGACCACTGGAAAACTGAAAGTAACTGTCAGATGAAACAGGTGCATGATGAATTAAGATATGCGTTGAATCCTCAAGTGTTGTTTTTAATCACATTATTGTAAATTATGTGTTTTACGCCATCATGTCGTTAGAATCAAATAGATCAACCAGGTGAAAAGTGATGGTTTCACCCTGATCATTTTATTCTCCGATCTTTGACTTTGTCTCTTCAGGCCTGCCTTGTGAAGTCCAAAGTGTCGCTTCAGACAGAATTACATGCGAGACGCCCAAACAGCCGATGGAACGCAACATGACGCTCTATCCAGGTGAGAACCTGCTTTTTTAAGCTTTTGTTTAAAAACAGAAGTTGTCATCGTCCATCACGGGGCTTTGTGTTGTACCGAGTCATTATCTGTTGTCTGCACGGAACGCATCACTTGTCAACTCGACCAGTGGAAAAATTCCAACTATCTGTCGTTTTACCTTTGAGCAAAGCTGCAGTTTTGAAGATGATTGCCTGCTAATACCTGTCACAGTCCATCGAGAGTCTCGGTTCTTTGATGTTTTCTGCCGTTTCCAGATAATCTATGTTGTAACTGTGACCAAGGATTTAATCAGACGTCATACAAAAGCCTTTGAGTGGAAAACAACAAAGTGTTCATTCTCTGTATTGTCACGTCAAGGGAAGATCAGACGACGCGTTATGACGCAGCTTATTCAGAGAAACAACATAAGACTGAATGTACCTGATGAAATCAAGAGATATTTAATGGCATCAAGTTTTGTCACACTTAAAACATGCAGGCATTGTAAAATTTGGCTAGGAGAAGAATAGACTAAAACAAACCTGTTTCAGGTAAAATGTGTATTTTCCTTGTAATTTAAATAGTGAGACTTGCATACAAGTTTTTATTTTTTATCATTTTAGCTCTGAGGTAAAGACAGTTCTAAATAAATTTGTGAAATACTATATTTCATGAGAACAAAAAAGAAGAAAGAAATCAGCAAAAATAGAATAGTATAATAATTTAGTATAATATAAAGGAAAATATCAACCGTGGTTCAATGTAGATGGTGACCGGCTGATTTTCTTACACTGCCATTGCAGTTGCTTTTTCTATATGTAAAGTAAATCAAGGTGTAGCTACCAGGCAACAAAAAAGTGAAGGTGAACGATCTAAAGAAATAAATAGTAATTTCAGTGATGTGTTATAGAAATGTTTGTGAGCTTCTTCGGTCGCAAAAATGGCTCTTTTTGTCAATTTTTTAAATTCAGAATTTGATGTATCTGATCTATGATTGTGTTATATTGTGAGATTTCTTTAAACATCTCTATGTTTGTACTGTATAATAAGAGTCATTTTTCAAACAGCATGAATTAGTTCTGCACATTTTTTAAAATGTAAATATGACCCACCTGTGTGCATTTATTTTTATGACTTCAAAAAGGCTCAAAAGTGAAAGAGTAGAACAACGGGTTATACGTTTTGGCTTGCATGTATCTCTGTGAGTGTCCTGCAAAGGGTTAATAATGTGACCTCAGCACTCATTTCTGCTTCGTTCAGGCGGGAGAGGCTTGAAGATGCAGGTGTGGAACAACACAAGGCCCCGTTACTTGAGTGACATTTGGAGCTACAACGAGAACACGACCGGATTCTGGTCGGAGTGGATCGACTGCCTGCCCCGAGGGTTTGACAATTCATTTAATTACTTCACCACACGAACCACCGGCTTCTTGGTGCCCCCGGCCAGCGGCAACTACAGGGTGTACCTGCAATGTGACGACCGCTGTGAGCTCCACCTCAGCAACTCCAGCCGGCCTGAAGATATGGTGAGGGGAAGGAGTTTTAAACAGCTTGTCAAATCTATGGCAAATCATGTTGACCTGCTATCATCTGGAATTTGTGAAAATAAGACAGTTCTGCTTGGTTCCTAAATCACTTTTTAAAACCCTTCAATATTTCAGGTCAAAGTTGCCCACCAGCCATATTACGTCCCAGACTACCGACTGGACTCGCAGAAGTCAGACGTCATGTCCCTCGAGAAAGGAAAACCGTGAGGATGTGGCCTTTATAAACGCATTGCGCACAAGTA
Organism: Blennius ocellaris; assembly: GCF_963422515.1. NCBI lineage: Eukaryota > Metazoa > Chordata > Actinopteri > Blenniiformes > Blenniidae > Blennius > Blennius ocellaris. The sequence goes on from NC_137669.1 coordinate 18,658,379, forward strand.
TACCTCGGGATGAAAGTGACAGTATGTTGTCTTGTGTTGAAGATATTACTTGGAGATTCTGCAACAGGAATATGGCCATATCGCCAGCTTCAAGCTCGGCCTGTTTGGCGAGGACAGTCAGTTCACGGAGGCCCAGACAGACGACGCCGTCAATGAAGTTCAAGTCATCGAGGCGAAATACGACGTGTTCGACGAGGAGCAGGTTGGGAGTGCCCGATATTAAACAACAGGAACGGTTCAGTTAATGAGACCGAACCTGACGAATGTGAAAACATCCAGAACGATGGTTAATATTTGTCTTATCTTTTGGGCGGGGTGTGTCACCGTGCTTTCAGGAGCTGACCTTCAACATGTGGCCCACCGATGCTTCTGGAGAGAAGGAGGTCCAGAAGTTGAGCGTAGTGAGCAGCTGCCCCAGCCATCTATGTGCGAGCACCTTCTACAGCCTGGGCTATGGACACGCCAGGACTGGTAAAAAGAGGATGGGATTAATTAGCCTCTATAAACCAGGAAATAGTGTCAGACGTTCAGAAGTGTCATCTTTATTTATTTATTTATTATTATTTTTTCTCTTTTAGGTCCGATCGCAGTCGGTGCTTCAGCACAAGTGGTTCAAGCAGCTCTGAACAGTTTGTGGAGCATCAAGCCCGACACAGTGGCGGTCACCAAGCAGAAAGACGGCCAAAAGACCCATTACACCGTCACTTTCAATTCAGACAGAGGTAGGCAACGTTTACAAGTGGTTGGTAAATACATTGTGTTAACATGACAATACTTGTGGAATTTCAGTGTTACTTTCACACTTTGCTCATGCAGTCTCATGCCAAGTTGTACATTTGCAAATTTTTATGAATAAATATTAATTTTGATCTGCCTTTATTACTACTTATCATGATGACAATGACAGAAAATGAGGCATGCTGGGAGATTTTAACCCTCCTTCTACTATTACTTGTCCTCTTTGTTTGCAGGGGACTTTTCACCGCTTCATTATCAGGCTTTTGGTGACGTCAACATCACTGTTGCTGAGGTGACAAAAGGCAAAAGCACCATGGAGTCCTTCACTCTGCTGTGGGGGGGAATCCCGACGACGCCCATCGCCTTCAACGCAACTGAGTCTGAGGTCTGAAATCGGATACGGTCCAGCACTGATCTCTGCTTGTACACAAATGCCTAAATTCACAGGATTTAAATTTCATAACCTCCGAGAAATGAAGAGAACCATATTTGTTGAGACATTTTAACATGACTTTGAAATATGAGCATTGAATTGGCTTTTTTATTACTAAAGATGCAATGCATGTTACAATTTAATTTCATTTAATTTCATTTAATTTAATTTAATTTCATTTCATTTCATTTCATTTCATTTCATTTATAGTTGGCATATTTTGTATTGCCTTTCTCATTAATACTGTATTTTTTTTCCTTATATACACAATTTGAAGTTTGAAGTATGCATGCTCACGTTCAGCGTACGTCTGCGAACAGGTGCAGTCAGCTTTGGAGGATTTGATGACGCCCGAGTGTCCGGCAGACATCCTGACGACTGAAGGAACCAACGTGAAATACTTCAATGACTTTGAAACTGATGACACCAAGGTCAGTCGTTCCCAACAACAACAACAACAACGTCATTCGTAATCCTCCATCGTGACAGAACTGTGACATTTTCATTCGGTTGCTTGAAGAGTTTGATTTTCTGTGATTCCCTGCCCTCTCCAGGTTTGGACTCCAGAAGGTGATCCTGGCACTCCAGTGAAATACTCTGGTTTCTGTGGCTCCTGGTCGCTGAAGAATGCGAAATCTCTTTTCAATGAAATTCACACCAAAAAGACTGGAGCCGCCTATGGACCAGTTTTACTTAACCAGCACCCGATGGTAAACCACTCGATTTTATTCAGTGGTGAAGAGTTTGTCCGTCTCATTTGACTGATAGTGAATTCATAAATTTTATTTTTTTTTAACTCAGCCACTGTAGTACACCATTAATAATTTCATCTTCCTCTTGCTCACATTATGTCATAATATAACATATCCTACCCTGCATACACCAGTGTCACCACAGGACTGTAAATCATGTATGTTTGATGAAAAATATCTGAAAGAAATCAAAAAGTGGCGCGTTACATTTGTCACATGTAAGAACAGCTTTCTCTTTACATTGAGTGACGGTTTAGTATTAGCATTATTTGAAGCTGTTTTGTCCAGTGGATAGCAGCACTGGTACTATTTCGCTAAACCTCTGTGTACTGGATGAGGGTTTCATATGCAGTTCATATGACAAAATCATGAAATCTATCTAAGTGAGTTCGACTAGCATCAAATTTTATCCACTGTAGTTTAAAACCTTATGTAAATATTACTTGTTTTCTTTCATTTCTTCACTTATTTCCTTCCAGCTTTGCTTTGCGTACATGGGAATGATGAAGGATGAATTACAAATAAAGTTCCAGTATCGCACCAGGGAAGGCAAAATCAAGGAAGAGGATGCAAAAATAAACACCGTCTTCACCAAAGGACCCAAGTCAGTAACATTTAAAAAGAAGAATTGCCTTGGTAGCATGTCTTCAGCTGAGCTACAGTATGTAAATGTATTTATTTCCTCTTCTTTTGTAGATGGAGCTACAAATGTGTGAACCTGCTGAGCTCTCTGCAGACAGAGTACATCGGGAGTCGGTACAAAATGAAGAAGGTCTCCCTCCTCAGAGACTCTGGTGGAGATTTCTATGTAGATGCTGTTCACCTCGGAAAGAGCGCCACCACATTTGATGAAAACGGTAAAATCTTGACCGTATTAGTGTTTCTCCTCAATGTTAATGTGCTGTAATTGTGAATTTTAATAGCTTTATGTTTGACATTGTTTTGGGTTTTTTTTCCCACCAGCTGTTCCCGGTAAGAGGAGGCCCGCTCCTTTTGAGAGCGCCGGTCTGAACATCGACATGTTCTCGGTGAGCAAAGACACATCGGACGCCTTACATGTCAGCTACACGGTCAAAGCGACGCCTCACGAGTGTGCGTTTGGGTTTCCACTTCTGGATGTTGGCTTCCTTCAGGTAAATCATTAGTTTTATTGTATGTATATTAAAAGACAAGGAACATAGACTCTCGGGAAAGCATCTGTGCAAATCCATATTTGGGTAGACTTTATAAAACAGTGCCAAAAGGTCCTCCTTTTTTTGTATTTGTATGTTGTGTAATGACATTTTTGGAGCTTTAAATTGAGGATTTAGCTTCTCTCTTTACATGTCTTCCAAAAAAAATAGGTCAGGATTAGATAAAATACAACTTAACATATATAGAGCTGTCGGATTAATCACTATGACATTTTTAAACAACCAGAAATTAGATGTCATTTTCAGAAGACAGTGCATGAGAGTGAGTCATTAAAAATGAGGAAATGTATGACAGCATCTGGCTTCCGTTTTTCCAAAGAAGTTGAAGTCTTCGGTTTCCCGACAGTTCAGTGCAGAGATCAGACCACTTCCAGGAACTGGAAAGGAAATATGACACAGACCGTGGGATTAGGGAATAATTGTGTTGTCATTATTTGACCCATATCTAAATCAGAAACACTCAAAAAAATGCTCAATTTAAAATGAGGACCAATGTCATCATGAATTCATTATTTAGCTTATTATTTAATTAAATTCTATATGTAATTGAGACAAATTTAAACTATTGAAGAAGCTTTAGTCTAAGTATTACACTTGCAGACTATATATGAATAATTATGTATAAGGAATTAAAGGTTAATACTTCATGTGAGACGTTTCCAAACAGTCTTGTTTCCTCCACTGTCTGTTTGAAGAAGTCCAACAGCGCTGAGGACATGGCGGAGTTCAGACAGGGAGCGTCCAGCGCCAGAGTCTCCCGCCTTCACGGCGCCACCGCGCCCCTGACGGGAACTTTCGACGTGGAGATTTACGGAGGAAGAGCTGAAGGTAGTTCAGACGAGCTTTAATTGTATTTGAATGGTGCCAACCTTCTCAGCCGTCCCGACGCCGTGCGACAGGATCCACGTGGAGGATTAGCCGACAATTTCCCTTTGTGTCGGTGTTGTCACTCAAAGTGTTGACAAGCTAAAAAGGGTAAAATCTGTGCACGGGACATTTGGACGCTCTCCAAGGCGTTTTAATCCTCACACAATCAGTGTTAATGTCCTGCTCAACACAAAGAGAAAGACAAACAGACAGACAGTGATTTAAAATATGTTCGTTGTGAAAAGAAAGCTTGTGAAAAGAAAATACATCCTACAGTCTAACGTCGATATTAGATTATTCAGGTATGGTAGAGGAAGTTTAACATGCTTTCAAAAGTTTTTTTTGTTTGTCAATATTGTGTCTTCCCAATATAAAAGAAGCAAGCTGTTTTGCGACTCTTTTGGGGTTTTGTATTGCAAGGCTGAAAATACTCACGTTACAGTAACTTAACACATAAATGACAAAACTGCAGTTTTCATTTACTTTATTGTTTGTCTGACAAAAGTGCTTCGAATATAGATATTATATTCAAGAGAAATAATTTAATAGTATTTAAAATGTGTCATCAAAAAATAATATTTGACAAATATTTTAGAAGCGTTCTTGTCGTTTTACTTGTCCCTGAGTACCATTTACCAATATAATAGTGGCTGTACTGTCTTTATTTTTTCGACCTCTGAAAAGAGAAAAGCAGAAAGAAATGGTATAAATTAGGACAGCGCTATCAGAATAGTTTCTTCTACATGGAGACGTCTTAAGAGACCTCCGTCCGTCCCTCAGGCCTCTCAGTTGACATCGACCCGGATGACCTGAAGTACGCTCTGGAGGGGATCGAAGGAATGGGCCAAGTGAAGGTTTCATACAAGAAAAACTGCAGAAATCCCAAGTGGAAGGTGGAGTGGCAGACAGTCCCTGGAAACCAACCCCCCATGAAGGTCTGAGTCGTTTCTTTACTAAAATAACTACAATTCATTAGCAATAACAGTTGTTGCTGTCAAAGCGAAAAGTGCTATCATCTATGATATATTGTCAATCGGATGTGATTTCAAAAGGCTTTCCATCAATTCAGAAAACTGATCTGTTTCCAGTATTTTACTAATCATGAACCATTAGATCTATGAAAATGTTCATCAACATTAAGTCCAAAAAATTACAAGTGAAGGTGATGTTAACATACATTTTATATTTTCCCCCTTCTTTTTCGAATTTTTTTTTTTTATTTAGATCTTTGTTAAGTGAAGCTTGAAGACAACAAGTCTTGTGTCCTAGGCTAGGTTTAGCGAACTTCAACCATGTTGACGTTTCATTACTTTTTATGGGGGGGGGGGGATTTCGGTCATATAACAGGTCTGGTTTCAGATGCGTGTGACGAGTTCACGGACTGACATTAAACTTCTCAATCTATCTCTGACATCAGATTTAGTAAAGCTGGAGTCACGTCGTGTGGATCTTAAGTCTGTGACTTTACGTCTTTGCAGATCGATTTCTCCTCAGTTGTCGGTGAAAATGTTAACGTCTTCGCCCGTGAGGCAACCAAAGGTGGGCTGCTGATTCGAGGACTGACTGGAGATTTCCTCCGCGTCGCGGAATACGATCCGCAGGTACGGGCTTTACTGAACAAGCCTCCAGGCTGGCAGTGTAAAGTTTCAGCAGTAACCTCCTGTGATTGTCTGCTGTGGCCACTGTCGATCAATTACCGTGTTTGCCAACTATTAATCCTGTTCAGCAAGTCCTATTTCTGTTTGTATTTGTACCTCCGTTGTGTTTTGGATATTTGTTGCCTACCGCCAGGATTTAATTCTTTGCACGAGAGATGTTCTCTTGTCAGGACAGGTACAGGATTAACGTGACGTGCTACTGATGGATACAACCCAGTGTTATTCACACACAGTGAATGTTTGTCAATTTAATATTGCGAAACTTTTTTTGTGTGACATTGCCACCAGGCGGAGGTTTACATCAACGGGATTCCCTCAAAGTGTTCTGGCAGCTGTAGCTTTGAGTGGTCAGAAGAGAAAACTCCCGTTGTGACTGGAATCAGCCCGTCTCAAGGTGAACTTCAACACAAAACAAGACAATAGGACATTTCATCCAAGGATTACGGCGGCATAAGACACGATATAATACAACACCATGCAATAGTACACAATACGATCTGACACAATCTAATGCGGTAATATGACCTGATGTAACGCGGCAATAAGGCACAATGTGACACAACATTCGATAGCATGTTATACAACATGACACAACATAATACAAACCAACGTCATTACAATATGATAAAGTACAGTTTGGATCTACAGGCTCTAACGGCCTGGGAACTCTTCTGACCATCACTGGCACCGGCTTCAATAATGAGAATGCTTCCATCATGGTGGGAGAATCCAGGTGTCAAGTCCAAGAGGTTACAGGTGAGTTAGTTCAAATTGAAGATGGAAGCATTGTTTTTTTTGAGTAATTTTTTTGCAGGTGGAACTTAACAGATTTTGTGACTTATATTCCAGGCACCTCTCAGGTGTGCAGACTGGGCAGCGCTAGCGCCGGGTCCTACCCCGTGTGGGTGAACTTCCCCTCTCTCGGTCGCGCACGCTATGCAGACAACGCCATCCTCCACTTCACCTACCAGCTCATCGTTTCCTCCTTCTCTCCCCTGTCGGGGAGCCTCGCAGGTAGGACATTACCCAAAAATGCATCATTAAATGACACAGTATGACAAAGTATGATCATATTTACAACAAGGTTTAGAGGAGAGCGGCACCCTAATGATCTTATTTGTGTCATCTTGCACCCAGGAGGCACCCTGCTGACAGTGCAGGGCTTCGGTTTCAGCCAGAACTCCACAGTGACTGTGGGCGGTCAGGAGTGTCCAGTGGTTCATGCCAGTGACACTGAGCTGAAATGCAAAACACCTGCAGTAAGTGTATAAAATGCACACTACTGTTTTTTTTCTTCTAAATATTCAGCATTTTTCCAGCCACTATTTCCATTCCTGCTTCTTTTATCAAACTTGGGCTCACAGGGAAGCTGGAGTTAATCCCAGCTAACTACGGATGAAGGCAGAGTGCACCCTCTAACAACCAAAAATATAATAAAAGACACTAATGTTGTAACCTTGGCTTTTATAAATGCAATGAAGCTAATAATGTAATAACTTTCCAATAGTGTAATAACATATTTTAGCCATTTTCTAGTAACATTTTGCCAATAATCTAGTAAGTTATTATAGAATTGAAGTCCCATTAAAATTTCCTTTCAAACTGTATTAACCGCAGCCAGTAGTGTAACAATGCATATATCCTGTTCCTTCACTGAGGATATTTACACCACGGCATTCTTGGCCATTTTAAAATCCCGCACACTGATGTCGTGTTTAGTTCTCTCGCCTCACACTTCATACTAACATGTTTGACTCATGTGTCGATGTTCCAGGGAGCTGCGGGGTCACAAAGTGTCACAGTCACGATGGGAGCCATGAGTCAAACCGCCAGCAGCTCTTTCACCTACGACACTGACCTCACAGCAATGATCTCAAGCATCAGTCCCCAAAGTACCTTCGTGATTGGTGAGTTTATTTGCAATTCATTGAAGCGGGGCCAGTTTAAATAGTATATTTGTATGTTATTACCTTTCCGTGAGGTGAGATCATTCTGCACCTGAGGGCGAGGATTATGTTCTTTGACTAATTTGAATGAAGAGTGAATTTTAAAGAGGGAGGGTGAAGCTTTTCTTTTCTTTTTTTTTTGAAGTTGAGTGCAAACAAGCATAATAAATATTGTTTCCTTTGTGCAGTGAAATAATAGGAATACAGTGCATTCATTGTGTTTCAAAAGCTTAAAACCTTTCCTGCTATTTTTTTTCCTTTCACAAAATCATTTTAAAAAAGCCATTAAGGTCAAACAAACAATGGTGTAACAGACATTACTTTATACATGCTTCTGTTAAATATCTACGCATTCACTGTTACATGCAGCAACACTTGAAATTCCGATTTGGGAACATGATGTTTTATCTGTCCTGTGGGCCTCAGCTGTCGCCAGGAGAAATCTTTTGTTGTTGTGTTGTTGTCATATATTCCATGTTCACTCTGTCTCAAGCCTCCAGAATCTGACCCGCCCTCCCACCTAATTCTGAAGAACAATCTCAAGCCAACCACACGACAAGAACACGTGTTAACCTTCCAGACGACCTTTGCCATATTTTAAAAATACAGAGAGAGAAAAAAAAAAAAAAAAAGCAGTTGACAAGCGTTAACAATCTCAGCACTCGAATGACAGAAGCTTCCTCCACTGCTTTTGTTTAGGAGACCGAGTTCTCACCATCCAGGGCTCCAACCTCGGCGGACAAGACAATGACAGCATGGTGGTGGTGGGCGGGGAGGAGTGTGTGTCTATGCAGTGGACGGAGACAAGCATCACCTGTCGGCTTCCCGAGCTGCCGCCGGGCCTGCATGAGGTGGAGGTGCAGGTCGGGAACAATGGCTTCCCTCAGACCAGGTATGGCTGCAGCACAAGGCAATACCGGTACCATGTTTTTTTTGATGACTTATACTTTTAATTTTTTTGCTGTTGAAAACATCTGGAGGTCAGGAGGGGAGGCCTTTTCCAAAAATGTTTTTTTTTTTTTTTTAATCTTTTTAATTTTTTTTATCAAAATAATCAGAAAGAAAAATAAACAAAAGGAGAATCAAATCTATAATTATTTGAAAGGAATGCACATTTTTACAAAATGAAGGAAGCCATGTTTGCACAGTCAGGGGTTATGCAACATGTTTGGAAATCTTTCCAAGATTTATTATTGTCCCCTCGCTATAAAACGATTTGACTTTAGTGTGACTTGTTCGTATTGTGGCTCTGTTTGTTGTTTTATTGCAGTGGAGTGAATACAAGCATTGAATACGTCCTGGAGGTCCACAGCATCTCCCCTCTGTTCGGCTCGTTCACGGGGGGAACCAAGCTGACCATTTCTGGCTCCGGTTTCAGCAACAACACGTCTGACAACAAAGTGTTTGTCGGTAAGAAACATGCAGCCCGCTGACTCCCACCGTGACAATCGCCACGGCAATAATCTATGCTTCATGGGATTTTAGTTGGTGGAAATTTCTGGTGATGTAACAATGCCCGGAAAGTAGGACTGCAGACCGACTGAATCGGGTTCCTAACATGATGTCACCGTCTTTGTGGTGTGACAGGTGCCGTCCAGTGTGAAGTGACGGACGCCTCCGAGGACAAACTGTACTGTATTGTTCAGTCGGACGAGAAAACCCACATTGTCACTAACCAGGGATCTGACGTCGGTAGGTTTACAATTCCAACCCTTTGTGCAGACGTCAAACTAAATCTGAGTGGAAGAAGTAAAAGAAGGATTAACTTTCGGAAACTGCTGCAAGCGAGGAAGCTAGTAACATTTAAGCTGCAGCTTAAATGTAGAGGAAACCAGCTTGTTTCCTCTAAATTTGCTCATATTTAGAATTGATATGTCATTTGAATCTTAATTCCCTTTGCTTGAAGTTTCATGTTTTAATTTTTTTTTTCTTGTGGTTCAGCCAACAGACCGGGCTTTGCATGGAGTCCCATCTCACTCACAGTGCTTGTCGGAGACACTGTGACGTGGCGCTGGGAGGCTCCACCGTTCATGAGATTAAAGTACAGTATCAGTGGTGTTGCCACTCCGAGTGCTGTAGAATACAACGGAGGACCTCTCAACAGCGGAGAGCCCAAGGCCACAGGTAGCACAACGAAGCAGGCTCGTTCAAACCTCCACAGACTTTATGATCATTGTGACCTCACATAAGTGCCACTTTTTGTTATTTCAACTTGTTAACACCTTCAAGTTTCCAATAAAAGCTCATGCACTCAGGAATCGGTCCACTTAATTATTGAAGAAAATTCAAGTCATACGGAACTCACACAACATCTGCTTTATATCTTCATGTCTCTTGTTCCCGTCAGGGTTTTACAGCTACCGTTTCACTGTGCCTGGTGAGTACCACTACAGCAGTGGCTACATACGCTCTGGTAGCACAGACAAGCTGCAGGGAGTCGTGAAGGTGAAGAGTCGGGAGGAGGAGAGCAGCTTCATCTCCGTCCGCGTGAATGGCTTTGAGGCTCGACTCGTTCCAGGAGGTAAATTTAAACATGTAAAGACGTGTCAATATTCATAATTTCTGTATTGATTATTTGCCAATTGACGTCTCTTTTTTTTGTTCTGTTTGATTTTAAAATCAATAGAATGAGGCAATTTATACACTCTTAACAGTGCACTCTGCATTTACTTACAAGCTAGTAAATAAAAGAGGAAGGAAAGACAAACTAAATATGAGTTTGTGTAGACATTGGGAGCATCACAGGTAGAACAGAAACTCAGCTCTTTATGGTGGATGGATGTGTGTAATCTTTATAATGGTTCCTGATGGAAGCCGTTTGGCTCGGTGAAGTGAGCACCAGACATGCATGTGAACACTTGGCGGTTAAAAAGGTGACTTGACTTTTTTCCCCGCAGGGTCTCATCGTGTCTCCAGAGAGGCCTCGCAGTGCGTTGCCTCCCCTCAGTGTCCACAGACCAACCAGACCTCAAATGGGTTCTCCTTCACCGCCTCTAAATGCTCCACCCCCACAGTCCACTCCATCGCGCCCAACCAGGGCTCCTACCACCAAGTGATCCACATCCAGGGCAGCGGCTTCAGTGACGTCGCCTGTGCTCACGAGGTTCACGAAGCCGCCTCCGCCTGTCCACGAGTCGAAAACGTTTGATGAATGTGGTTGTGACTCCCTCCACTCTGCTTCACGTTCTCCAGGTCACAGTGGGAAATCAGCCCTGCCAGGTGATCAACAGCTCTCAGTCTGAAATCAACTGCCAGCTCAGCCCCGACTCCGCGCTGCCCGTCGGCGTCGCTCACGCAGTGGCCGTGCGGGTGAACAACCTCGGCAGCGCCATCGTCACTGTGCTGAACGAGTTCGACCGCCGCTTTGTGGTTCTGCCCGTGGTCGACTCGGTGTCGCCGCCCGTCGGCAGCACCACCGGCCACACGCGGCTCCTCATCCGCGGCTCGGGCTTCTCTGCAGGTCAGGTGACGGTGGCCGGCGAGCTCTGCGACGTTCAGACGGTCAACTACACCCACATCGCCTGCGACACCGCGGCCTCTCAGCCGCACACCGGGGATGTCGTTTTCACCGCGGGCGGGATCCGGAGCTCCTGCTCAAACTCGGACTGCTCCTTCATGTACTCCTCCGTCGTCATTCCCACAGTCGCCAGTATCTCCCCCGATAGCATCAATGGCATGACCACGGTAACTATCGCCGGCTCAGGGTTCGGAAGCCAGGTGGAAGACGTGGCTGTTTCTGCCGGAGCCACAGAGTTGGAAGTGACTGCGGTGAGCGATGGTAGCATCGAAGCGACGGTCAGCGGCCTGCCCGCAGGTGACCATCCAGTCAAAGTGATCATAAGAAGCAAAGGCCTGGCGTCTGGGGATATAACCCTGAGCAGCGAGGCTCAAGCCGCCCTCAGCCCCGATACAGGCAGTCTGGCCGGAGGAACGCCTCTGGTTTTCACAGGAAACGGCTTCGCAGAGGGAAAGACGAGCGTCACGGTCGGAGGGAAAATCTGCGCGATTCAGGAGGTGACGGCGAGTCTTCTTCGCTGCCTGACGCCTCCTCACGTCGAGGGCCTGGTGACCGCCAACATTAGGGTTTTCTCCGTGGAGTATTCTCCTCTCAACTTCACCTACTCTGCAGAACACACCCCTGCCGTCAGCTCCGTCAGCCCCACCACTGGTAGGATTAACACGCCTGTTTTAGGAAATGTATGCATGTGTGTGAGTGGGAAGGGAACTGTTTAAAGAAGAAAATACGTGCAGGGACTGGATGAAGACGTGTGACATTGTTGAAACTTATTAAGCTCAGACTAATTGAGCTGCGGTTGTCGTAATCTTCTTTTTTCTCCTCTGTTTACATCCCGCAGGGCCGAGTGGGTCCACCATCACTCTGACGGGTTCAGGATTCGGCAGCGACTCTGAGCTCGTCTCTGTCACCATCAACCATGTCCCCTGCAACGTCTCGTCTGTGTCCGACACACAGGTTCAGTGCACCGCTGGCAACAACGCTGGAGGAACCTATCCGGTTGAGCTGCATCACCAGGTCAAAGGTCACGCTCAGTCCGACGTCATGTTCATGTATGAACTGACTCTCAGCAGCCTGCAGCCTAATCAGGGTGAGCATGGGTTTATAATATTGCACTTTTTGTTATTTTGCTGGCCTTTAAGCATGCACAGGTTTGTTTTTATTCAATAGAGGTAAAAAAAAAAAAAAAACACGGTCATTTTCTGTGCAGTTTCAAGTTTTTGTCTTTGTTTCCCTTGCTGATTTAAGATTAAATATTGTTGTGCTGAATACATTCTGTGTCTCTGATTCAGGTAGTTTTGGTGGCGGAGCTCTGCTGTCCATCCACGGCTCTGGTTTTGACCCGCATCACTCCGCTGTGCACATCTGTGGGCAGGAGTGTGAAGTCGACAGAGAAATGTCGACATCGACTCGTCTCTACTGCCTGTCACCATCAAACAACAGTACGTCTGATTTATTTTACAATCATAACAGTACAGTCAATGTCTATTGACATACTTTTCATAATAAAATCTTAATTACAAATGTAACATGTTTAGCTGCTCAAGCAGACAGTCCGAGAATATGGTGAAAAACAAGTCATAATTAATAGTGCAAAACACATGCAGGTATAAGAAACTTATTTCACCTCTCATCTTGAATAGAAGGTGTGCATGTTGGGTCCTTGTTTGCTCAAACAAGAGTATAATTACAGTTATGGATCATTACCTCATACACAAGTATTGGTATCAGTGCTTCCGTAATACAAAGAAAGCAAATTACAAAGAAACTACTGAAATAAAATAAAATTTAACTTTTTAAGATTCTAAGAAGTCTGCTTCTATTAGTGTTTATGATCAGAGATTGTCAAAAATGTTTTAAAATCTTAGTGGCGGTAGATCCATATTAATATCAATAAATTATATTATATTTAATTTGATCATTGCCAACACAATTCAAAACTCAGTTTTTACCCCTTCACAACTAAAAATGAGTTCACTGTTTTGCAACGAGCCGAAATGATTATCTGTGTTCTGCCTTTTACAAATGACTGGATTTCAAACACTGCTTATCAGCAGCAGTCATACATTATCTGTGATAATCTCTCTCGCTGGTTTTTGATCTTATTTGGTTTTCGTGACAAAGCAGTCGCGTCCGCCTGAACTTTAAACACCCCGATGCGGACACAGATTAAGAGGAATGCTGTCGGCCCTGTGGTGCTGCACGGAGCAGACGTGTCAGATCAGACAATAACGAGTGATGGATGACGTGTTTGTGGTCACACGAGCGTGTTTCTCCCGCCAGGCACCGAGTCGGAGGTGAGCTGCGCCGTCGCCGTCATCAACCCGGTGGACGCGGTCAACACGTCCAACGGTTACACGTACAAATCGCAGCTGACACCAATGATCTCAGAGGTCTCCCCTCGCAGGGGGGGAACCGCCGGCGGCACCCGGCTCACCATCTCCGGCTCCGGTTTCAGGTGCGGAAGCAGAGGAGAGAGTCTTCAGTAGACAGACGACACAATGGGGAGACACTCCCAGATTATGGACCATGTCTTTGTTCACAGCAAGAACACTTGTCACTTTAGGCGTATGAAGAATATATATAACATATACTATGTTTACTTTACATAGAATAAACAATCTTTATATACAGCAAGTTTCTTGATGCACCATCAAAATATAACAAACCATTTGAGCTTTTATATAAACAGTTTTATACAGCATTAGAGGTACGACAGTTATTACTATCAAAATGCAATATTCGGATTTGAATTCTTCTTCATAACACATTTCTGTAAATGAGTACTGTATCTTAATATCCCTTTGTGAAATAAAAAAAAACACTCTACAATGCAAATTCATGATGAACTATATAATATACAATGGTTATATTTTTAATAGATGCAATTAATGGTGAGTTTATTGTACACGTGTTATACCAGTGTCTCAGGCTTATCTAACTTGTGGTATATACATGAGCTTACATCAGATAAACACAAGAGACAGACAGTAGAAGACAGTATGGCATGTCAACATACACAATCGAAATATTGCAAAAGACTCACTGAACTGTGAAAAATCATGTTTGCAGGCAATGTACAAAGAATGATGTGATTAATTGCGATTAATTAAAAAACAACAACAATTGCAATTACGTAATTTGTACTTATGTGCTTTTATAAAGCATATTGTGATGGCAGTACACCATATTATCACATTCTTTCAATTATGTTGTATTTCATAACAAGAATACTACAAACAAGTATTTGAATGAACAACATGATACACATTTGCTCTTTGAAACAGATTTAAACAGTTTTAAGTAGCATAGTTACGTCTGTTAAATGACTGCCACTTAATGTCCATTCTTATAAAAAAAAAAGTAGTAAACTCTAATAATTAAATGTTATTAAATGTTAAATGCATTTTCTAAAGGCAATGTTTAATGGTACAGTTGCTTTTCTCCATATTTACAGCGCCGATATGAACGAAGTCAACGTGACGATCGCAGGGTCAGTGTGCGACGTCCAGTCCTCTAACAGCACACACATCGTCTGTGTGACCAACGCCCAGAGACAGTCACAGGAAACCAAAGTCAGAGTCATGATCGGAGACCGAGGCATCGCCAGCATGGTGAGAGAATCAGGCGTTTTCCGTTTCATAGAAGGTTTCGCATCTGAAAGAAACCTGCCAGAATCCACAGAGCCGTGTTGTGTTTTACCAGTACTAACAGATTGATAAAACATGTTTCACCATCAAGTACTTGCGTTATTCTTCAGGAGAATGCAGATTTCTTCTACATTGATCTGTGGTCATCCAAGTACACGTGGGGGGGTCTTTCGCCGCCCGAGAAGGGCTCGTTTGCTGTCATCACTAAAGGGCAAACAATCCTGCTGGACACCAGCACCGCTGTGCTCAAAATGCTCTTGATTCAAGGTACAAAAAACACACTTTTATATCTTATTTCAAAATGAAATCCAGTCTCGAATAATTGAAAATACATCAGCATAGGTGTACGTTGTCGTTCCAAGTTTGTGCAATAACGAAATTTGTGCAAACCACCAAACAAAATTGCTATTCCTCCTAGATTTAAAGCTCATGTACATCATCAGTGTTTGAGGTGATAGTTTTTATGCTTAATCCTTTAAAGGTGGGCCTACTTTTCAGGCTTGTATTCAAGAATTATACAACCTTATGTGCTCATTGTGTTTGGAGCTGTAGAAATGGCTTTTATGTTCTTGAAGCTGAAGTTCTCCATGTTTAGTGCACCTCTGCACCCCACAGTTTATCTTATTCTTCCTTAATATAATGTCATTATATATTAAGACTCGTGCGGGTTTGATGACCTCCTGAGAAACTGGAGCTGTGTGTTTCTGCCTTCATGTCGTGACCTGCCGGTTCCTTGTGCTCAGGGGGAACGCTGGTGTTTGACGAAGCGGACATCGAGCTGCAGGCTGAAAACATCCTTATCACGGACGGCGGGCGGCTCCAGGTCGGTCAGGAGGGGGCGCCGTTCCAACACAAAGCCATCATCACCCTGCACGGAAACCTGCGCTCACCTGAGCTGCCTGTTTACGGGACCAAGACACTGGCGGTCAGAGAAGGCGTGCTGGACCTCCACGGTATGAACCTACGAAATCAAATCTCTACACAGGAGCAAGTGTTTTTGGAATGACACAAATTTTGCTTTGATTCTTATACATTATATTTTATTGTGGCATCTGAAAGTCATTTTTATACTTTCTTTCTGTGGTTTAAATTAGAAGTTTGACACTATTTGAATGGTAAATACAACGCTGAACGAAGGACACCTTTAAACAGCAAAGCTATTTTATCTCCTTTTTCACCAACCTTTACTAACTTCTCTGTGTTTCCTTTACACAGTCAGAATACTACACAAAATCACTTAGCAATATTTTTTGCCACATAATAAAATAGCAGTGAATTTCTCTGGATATTTTTGTTTGCATATCTTAGTAAGCATGTAAAATATTTGAATGTTGTCGTATTTGCACATTTAGTCTGCAATCAGTCCTGCTCTTTAGACCCCAGAGGCATCGGACAGATACAATACTGCATTTGTGGCCCAAATATTTCAGAACCTCTCCTTTCATGTTGTTATGTCATGTAATGGTATGTTGACCTGGTAATTTGAGTGTTTTTGTCCTGCAGAGGTGTCATTCTTGTCTGTGACACCTCAGGTGCAGCTCATTGTTGATAACCTGTTCCTCCAGGTATTCCCGTCCCCGTCCCCTGGACGCGATTGGCTGAGACAGCGACGAGCGGCTCTGACACTCTGACCTTGATGCAGGCAGTGACTTGGAAGGTGGGAGATGAGATCGTCATTGCCTCCACCGGCCACAGGTACATACAAAATGTTCATAAATCCATCAACAAGGTAAAGGTATATAAGAGAAATCTGGGATTAAAAAGGTCTACAAAAAACAAAGTCTTAAGACAAAATCAAATATCTGATGGCAAATTCAGCAGAGAAACTTCATGTGACCCATCATTGGCTGAGAAGGCAGAAATATAGTCTTCATTCCATATTTAGCAAAGCCACAGCAGTGAGTCGTCCTTGTTCAGGGACAGAATGTACGTCAGAGGACTGTGGATCGTGACTGCAGCTAAACACATGAAACATAGAGACAAAAGACAGAGAAAAATGGTACGATGAGAGATGGGCTGAATGACCTGAGGTCTCATTTATAAGTCATTGTTTGTGATCCACCCTAAAAGATTCTTAAACTAATAATCAGTTATAAATGACAACTATTAATGCTTTTCCAGACACAGTCAGAAGGAGAACGAGGTGAGGAAGATTGCCTCCGTTTCGAGCAATGGAAAGACCCTCACGCTGACCGAGCCGCTGAGCTACACTCACCTCGCGGTGTCGGTTCAGCTCCCCGGTGGCACCGTGTTTGAAGGTAGAGGCGAGGTGGGTCTCCTCACCAGGAACGTGGTGGTGCGAGGCTCACAACACCAGGAGTGGGACGAGACCATCAAGGCCTGTCCTGACGGATTCAACACAGGTCGGTACAACAGTGGATGATCGTCACACCACATCTGAACTTTGTAATCCATTCATTTCTGCAACAGTTTGATTGAAAATTACATTATCAAGTCAGGGTGTAAGCCATGAAGGTGCAGAAGTTTGTCAACAAAGGCATGATAATGTTGCAAGCCTCCATTCTTTCTTTCTTTTTTTTAAATTGAATAGGTTGCATCTCTGCATTAACTCCTGTATTCGTCACACAATAATGCATCATAGATTATTAATTCAAAAAAATATATTCTGTGTCCTGCAGGTGAATTCGCCACTCAGACCTGTTTCCAGGGGCGCTTCGGGGAGGAGGTTGGCAGCGACCAGTTTGGAGGCTGCATCATGTTTCATGCACCCCGACCCAATGAGAATTTAGCCATTGGCAGGCTGGAATATGTGGAGGTAACATGCTTAAATTCACTTTCAGAAAATCTGTCACAGCTTGACAAACTGTAAAAATGGCCAGTAGAATTTAGCGATGAATTCCACAATACACAGTTTACACAGACCGCAAGTTATTTGGGGACATTATAACAAATGAGCCGCTGCGATTTGTAGTAGTCGGAAGCAGGAGAGGGATTTATGATTCATTTCTGATAAAAGGGAGTTATAGTCATCCAGGATTGTGAAAATGTGTTTGAGTTAATTTCTTCAGGTTGGATTGTGTAATGCTGTTTAGATTTTTAAAAACAACATGTCTAAATAAAGATAAATTGCCCAGTAATTTGTATCTATTTGTTGAGTATGCACACTAAATCCTTTCCCTACACGTGTGCAACAGGTCTTCCATGCTGGACAGGCCTTCAGGTTGGGACGTTACCCCATCCACTGGCATCTGATGGGAAAGATCGACTACAAGTCCTATGTGAGGGGCTGCGCCATCCATCAGACGTTCAACAGAGCCGTGACCATCCACAACACCGACCAGCTGCTGGTGGAGAAGAACGTCATCTACAACATCATGGGCGGGGCCTTCTTCATCGAGGATGGCATCGAGACGGAGAACATCCTGCAGTACAACCTGGCTGTGTTTGTCAAACAGAGCACCAGCCTGCTGAACGACGACATCACGCCCGCCGCCTACTGGGTCACAAATCCAAACAACATCATTCGCCACAACGTCGCGGCGGGGGGAACCCACTTCGGCTTCTGGTACCGCATGCATGAGCACCCCGACGGTCCGTCCTACGACCCAAATATCTGCCAGAAGAAGGTTCCTCTGGGCGAGTTTTACAACAACACCGTGCACTCTCAAGGCTGGTTTGGACTTTGGATCTTCCAAGACTTTTTCCCAATGAAGGACGGAGGCTGTCGCTCCAAGATCCCCGAACCGGCCGTCTTCCGTTCCCTCACCACCTGGAACTGCGAGAAGGGCGCCGAGTGGGTCAACGTGGGCGCCGTCCAGTTCAGCAGCTTCGTCATGGTCAACAATGAGAAAGCCGGCATCGAAGGCAAACGGATTTTCCAGTCGTATGTCAGCGGCTTCGGCGAAGAAGGAGGAGCGACGGTGTCCAACAGCACCATCGTGGGCCACGTCGACGAGCTCCAGCTGGGGAGCAACTACTGCACGCAAAGAGGCGTCATCCTGCCCTTCGACGACGGCATGAGTGTCCTGAACACGAAGTTCATCAACTTTGACCGCGGCTCCTGCACGGCCATCGGGGTAACCAAGATCGACGGGAAGTGCTTAGATCGGTGTGGAGGCTGGGCCGCCCGGTTTGGTGGCATTCAGTACTTTAAATCACCCAACAAGGCCGGATTCAGGTGGGAACACGAAGTGCAGCTGCAAGACACCGATGGCTCACTGACAGGTATTTATGATTATTATCATGGGCTTACCTTTCCCGCTTTTTCATATTTATGACGACAATACAATTAGCAGAAAACTGTTATTATTGCTATGAAATCTCTATTAAACTACTATTACTTGCTTAAACTTTATCAGGGTGTAACAATTTAAAACATCAATTCATTATGTTAGACATCTGAGCACCATGGTTTATAGGAATAATTCTCTTATATAGGTGGAAATACATTAACCATTTTAGACTGTTTAAAACATCAGATAAAGTCAGTTTCTTTAAATGCTTGAAAAGTGATGCACCTATCCCAGCACAAAGTCCTTCTACAATGGTATAGGAGAGCGCAATGTCACCAGTCTCTCACTTATTAAACAATTAAACTTGTTTTAGGGCAACATCCTTCTTTATATTATTGTTTTTCTTCTGGTTGCACTTTTGTTTTAATTAATATTAAGAAATATTCAAAATAAAATAGATTATGAGAATACTTTATTTTTCCCAGAATCTAATTCTTGAAATGTGATTTATCGAAGATACATCCACATATTTATTTCAATTCATCATAGGATAATGGGTTCAAAATCATGCATTCGTAATAGTTTTAGAATTTACTTATATATATAATATATTGTAAAGTGTTGCGTCTTATTCCATTTTTTGAATTCTTTTCTAATTGTTGGTATATTATAACATCTCACAGAAAATCTCTTTTGGAAAATGCTGCAATATTGAGTTTTATTCAAACGACAGTGTAATTTATGACCATGGGATTCCTGGTGATGGTTTTTCCTCTCGTCTTCAGGTAACGTCGATCACACCGTTGTGCCCATGAGCAACCTGTTGGACCCGGCTCACTGCTCCGAGAGTCCCGAGTGGAGTGTGGGTTTCCCCGGCGCCGTGTGCGACCACACCGTCGGCTTCCACCGTTTGTCCTTCAACAACCCGCAACCGTCCTCTCTGGACGCCAAGGACACCATCATTACCAACTCACATGGTATTGACATGCAATCAGCCACAGCATCATTAAATACATGTCATCGGGTTTGGTATTTGATGTAAATTTCATTTGTGTGTATGAATAATTATAATGTGTCACAATCGTTCTAAACATTCAGCGGGAAAGTTTGGTGCGTTCAATTTTATTTATCAATCAAAAATCATCTTTCGATCGTGTGCAGTCAAAAAAGAAAGTTGTGGATGAGACAGAATTTGATTATTGCTATTTTACTTTCAGATCACTTAACACCACAGCATTGTTGAAAATAGAAGCATTGAGACGTTTAAAATATGGCTATGATGTTGTTGTAAATGGATATAAATGTTTACTGAAGTCTCTCCATTACCAGGCTGATACAATATCTTGCACAGAACAAGAATACTTTTATTCGAAGATATTCAATGAAATGACACTAAAACACAGATTATCATCTCTTTTTCTTCTACTACATGTTTCAAAAAGGGTTAAAAAAAAGTTTGGTACTCGATAATAGATATATACTGTGAAAAATAGGATGTGATAATCTGCTTTCACATTCAGGCACCACTGTGGTCCCGTATTTGAAGAAAAGACTGACTCACAAGTTCGGCTGGATGGTTCTGCTGCCCTCTGGACATACGTACAACTGGTACTTTGACAACGCCGACCAGATCACCAACATCAGCTACAGTGCAAAGTTTTACAGCTTCAAGGTAACAAAGACGATCACAGGATGTCAACAAGCAATCATATTTTCTCAGACCGGCTTTGATCTGATTTACCCTCTTTTTATTTCCCCTCTCTCTCCCACATGCAGCCGGATCAGTATGTGATCATGAATCATAACTTCACCCAGAGTCCAAACAGTTTCCGCGTCATCGACAAGAGAAACGGCTCCACGTCGCCTCTGAGCTTCAGCAGCAACGAGAACGGCGACTGGTACTTCGACGAAAACACCAACGACCTCTTCTACCTCGGTTAGAGACGCTCTCGTCTGACTGCTGCGGTTAAAGTGACGAGTTTGATGATTCGCTTCAGAGAAGAGCTGTGTTAGTTCTTTGGTGCAACTTTGGATTTAGTTTTATGAGTTCAGCCATTGTTCTGTTCCTGCAGTGTCTGGGAAGACGAACGCACGCAGGAGGCGTAACAGCGTCGACCGCTCCATGAGTGACGTCGCAGTGAACTTCCAAGTCTACCGCTGCTTCTTCCCGAACTGCATCCCTCCTCCTCCACCTCCCCCCGCCACGCTCGCCCCATTACCCAGCGGCCGACCGGATGACTTCATGTACGCTAATTGATTCAGTTTCACTCACAATAATCTGTCTTTTTTTTTTTTTTTCATACGTTCTCAACAATATCTACACATTAACTGAGTCTAATTTCCTCTTCATGGTGTGAAAATGTGCCTTTTTTTCTGTAGTCTTTGGTCTAATGCCTCTTTCTGGAGCGATTCGGCTGAAAACAACTTCACGGTTCCTGCAGAGGGCGCCGATGTGGTCATCCCATCTGGTATGGTTGACTTAAGGCACAATATGTAATAATTGGGTTTGATTTGATTGAATGTAATCTGAAATAATCCTCATAAGGACGTCTCAAAGAAAATGTTGTGATTTGTTGCCGACTAACTAACCATAGTCAGCTGTTAATATTTAACTGTTTCCTCTTACAATACCAGTTTGCACCATAAGGTGGTGTATTAAGTCACTCACTGAAGTAGCTGGACAAACATTGTGGCAATATAATCAAGCTCAATTATTTAGTCTACATGGTGAGCAGGAATACCATATTTACTTGCAAATATTTAACAGGATGACTGCATCACATCATAAAATATCAAAAATGGGAGGAAAAAAAAAAAGTCTGGACTTCTACAGCTACCAGCCAAACTGAAGAGCCAAAACAATGAAACTCAGACATAGATCACAATCTCTACCTCTAAAGTGACTCAATGCTGCCACCTAATGTACAACAGTACACATTGCTTTTACGTCCCCCATTTAATGCATTTTATCACCCCCAACCACAGGGAAGTGGGTTGTTTTGGACGACGACCCTCCTCCCTTCAACAAGCTGACGGTCATCGGAGTGCTCGAGATCCCCGACACCTTGAACAGCTCGTCCTCCAGACCGGCTCGCTCTGCTCCCGAGTACAGGACAGTGACGATCGATGCAGTGTACATCTCCATTCAGGTCTGTGTCAACTCTATTTTCTTCGTAATTACCCAGAAGGATATTTAACATTTTATTGAAAACCTGTTCTTTGCCATTTCATTGCATCTATACGTTTACACGTATAGATATTTGTGTGTCGTCAATGCATCACAGGATAGCTGGACCTTAAGATATAAAACATTCTGCAACAAAACTGCATGAAGCAGTGCAAATTGCTGACAAGACAAATATTTTTTGTATCATCATTTAACAAAAGAACTATGATGTTATACATAATATTTTTTTTCGTCTGCTTTACAGGGTGGCAGGATGATTGCGGGCCGGGAAGACGAGCCGTTTAGAGGCCAGCTGCTCATCGAACTGAGAGGAAACCACCGGACTCCTGACTGGCCTCTGCCCAACGGACCCAACCAGGGATCCAAAGTGTTGGGTGAGAACCGTAACCGTAACAAGGAAACCAAGAGTAGTCCCTCTGGACTTGTTTACACCGTGTAGAAGCGTAACAGTCATTTCAGAGTTCTTGGCATTGCTGTTGCATTTATTAACAGACTGAAGAAAATTATTTGACGTATCAATAATAATGTTAAAGGACTCGACTCTGACCATTAAGTCAATCTCAATAAACAAAAATACATTATAAAATCTAATGGAAATCCTAAAACTGAGCATTCGTGTTTTAATAAATGCACAGGCAATGTTTCATTTCTGATATATTTCATACAAAACATGCATTTACACCTTTTTCGCCATCCAACTTCTTCCTTAAGTGTCAAATCATTGCAGTAGCTGTTAAATTCTGGTATGAACTCACAAGGTCAGAAAGGCTGTTCAATCCCTTCTCACTGGTGCATTTTTAAGAAACATGCATTTTGTGGCAAGTATAAGTACAAGTATATAGATATTTGTAGATGACGGACTGTCTTTTTGTTGCTGACGCAGGCGTGTTTGGTACTCTTGAGCTCTTCGGTCTTCCTCCTGCTGTTTATCACACCAAACTGGCTGCGACTGCTGCTGCTGGATCAAACTCTCTGACACTGGCCAAATCTGTGGACTGGCAGGTCTGCTTCCATTTATTTATTTCTGTGTTGTTATAGTTTTGTTTTTTTAGGAGCACAGTGGTCAACTCTGAACTAAATAAGCTGTTTGTCCTCCCACATTTTTCTCTCTCTATTTTTTTCTAGTGCACAATTATTTGACACTACGGTATTTACATTCAAAAGTATTGAACGAGCTCTGATCTGCTGTTTCCGTGTGTTTTGTGTTTGCGCAGGTTGGAGATGAAGTCGTCATCTCCACGACCAGCTACAGCCCGTGGGAGACCGAGAAACATGTGATCGCTGCCGTGTCTTCAGATGGCCGCACTCTGACCCTGAACCGACCTTTGACCTACACCCACATCAGTCAGTTTGGTTTCTCGAGACTCAATTTTGGATGAAAGAAAACGACTGAAGTAATGACGTTTTCTCCCCGTTTCCAGGTGAGACTCACTCTGTGTCTGGTACGTCTCACTCCTACACGCTGGCGGCTGACGTCGGTCACGTGACCAGAAACATCAAGATCATTGGTCAGGAGTATCCAGAGATGGCGGAGGAGTCGTTCGGAGCGCGACTGCTGGTCGGCTCGTACTCCTCGGAGGGAATCGACTACAAAGGTGAGAAGATTTTTACTGAAAGGGAGTGTAATGACTTATGTTCCCGCTGAATACTTTCTGTATTTTCAATGTTTAGCCAGCCCATCCTAAACAGTGTCAATGTCTCCTGTAAAGAATCATAGTATTTTCATTTTACAATTTCAACCAAAAACAACTAGATTTTTTTCTACATTTAAATGATGTGAAACTGTACTAACCACTATAATTAGATATTATTAAAATGCCGGCACCATATCGGAACTGTTAAGATGTATAAATACATTAAAACCATTATTAAAAAATAGCCAGTGTGGCTGATGTACATTATGTATAATGATTTAACTAAATTTTTTCTTGAAATATAACCGCTATAATAATACTGTTGTTAAAAGTGTAGTCACAACACAAGGAACTGTGATTATTTACAGACTTTTGAGTCATTATTAGTTTCCTGTCTTTATTGTGACAAACATTCGTACATTTTAATATATTACACCTGATGACTCTGCTGAGGTGCTTTTAAAGCTTCTACTCTCCACCAATAAACTTGCTGCTTTACTTCCTACTTAATAGTTTTACAATATGAAAAGGCTTTAATGTTCCTCCAAGCGGTGTTCAGCCCGAGTAACGATACTGACTTTGCTCAGTAAAAGCAAGCAGGAGACTAATGGTTTGTGGGTTGTTGTTATTTTTTTTTAATGTTTCTTCATCATAGTTTGACTTTTTCTTCTGCAGGACAAGCTCAGATTAGGAATGTGGAGTTTTACCGTTCTGGTCAGGAGGGCTGGACCGATTCATCGGACCCACGTTACTCTGTGGCCTTCCTCAACCTTGGACCGGTACATATTCATATTACACTATACGTTAGGTGAAAGTAGCAGATCAACCCATTACATGAAGATGGAAGTCATATTGTTCCTGTGTTTCAGGTTTCTGGAGACTCGTACATCCAGGGCTGTGCCTTCCATGACGGCTTCTCCCCGGCCATCGGCGTCTTTGGAACGCACAACCTGAACATCGACCAAAACGTTGTGCACCGCACCGTTGGAGAAGGTAAACACTGTCCTCATCCTTCTTCTGCTCCCTGACTCTACCCGGCACTTCCCAGGGTTAGTGGATGAATGAGTGTGTTTTGCATCAGGCATCAGGATTTGGGGCGACAATATAACGGCAAGGTGGAACCTGCTGATGATGGCGCAGTGGCCCGGGTCCTACCAGGGCCGAGAGGAGCCCTTTAACTTTGCCTGGAATGCTGTAATCGAGGTCCTTCAACACAAAATACACACATCACACATGAATATTATAAATATTTTCTACTATATTTATGTTTTTTGGTTTTTTTTTTTTTTTTATTTCTCCAATACATCAGGTCAATGAGGGGACAAACACTGTGCTGCAGTATAACATCGTTGCAGGTTATGAGAGAGTCGCGTATCGCATCAATGGTGAACCATGCCCAGGTAAATAACTCATGGAACACTATAACATCATACATTGTATTTGTATGTACATGGAAAATCAACTGCTATTATATATTATACATTGTCCACACCCACCTATTTTTTTTCTGCCTGTAGGCGTTGGGAACAGAAATGAGAAGTGGCTTCATAACGAAGCTCACGGCGGCTTGTATGGAGTCTATCTGAACGAGGACGGCCTACCCGGCTGCAGTTTAATCCAGGGTTTCTACGTCTGGAGGAGCTTCGACTATGGCATCTACTTCCAGGTACAACAACTGAACTCCGTCTGTTTGTGACGCTGGATTTCTGTGATGTTACGCTCAATGACAGTTAATCTTTCTTCTGCTCGTCTCAGACGATCATGAGCATCGTCGTTTCCAACGTGACCCTGGTGGATAACGGGATGGGCATCATGCCTCTCATCTACGCTCCGCCCTCCCTCACACACACGTTGGGAGATAAAACTGTACACGTTCAAGTAAGAGGCTTGTTTCTTTCATTTGGATTTGTTCAGTTAGGTGCGTTGTTTGCAACAGATAATAGAAAACTTAGTCTATTCTTTTTTTTCCTCCAGAATTCTTTGGTTGTTGGCAGTAGCCCGAACTTCAACTGTGCGGACACTTTGAACAGCAGTGACTTCAACCTGGCCATCAGCTCGGGCCACCGAGCGCCCAGGCCTGTCGAGGGTAACGGACCACAAACACACCCACTGAAAATCCATTCATTTTAAATTTTGTTATGTTGTATTATAGAAACAATGTTAACCTGAACTCTTTTAACGCTAGATTGACTGAATTAATTTAGATTTTTATCGCTGTGCCTCTGCTTCTTTATCTAAGATTACTTTTCAGTTTCTGGTTGTTCTTCAGTATTACTGTGTTTGACGGAGGTTCGGGTTACAAATCTGTGGCATGCTGGTGAATCTTGTGGCCATAATGGCTACATGATGGTGGTTTTTGTTCGGAGAAATAGACGGGGAAAAACAGATTTATTTGTAAAATACATTTTAGCAACGATGCTAAACAATGAAATTCAGAAAAGTGGTTCACATGAACAAATATTTTGACAAGAGCGAGAGCAAAGAGAAACAAGTTAAAATAAAATAACGAAAATAAACTCAAAGCAATTTAAAGATACAATGCAAGATAAAATATATCGTCACATTATATACTTCGACGTGATTTCAGGCTAATTAAACCGATAAAATATTTTTTCCCCTCACTGTTTCTGGTTCTTCTGTGTGCAGGAGGTCGATCTGGATTTTGCTGGTCTAACTTTGCTTCCGGACACAACACGGCTCCATTTAAGCCTCATCACTTGAACATGAACTACAACGCCATTACAGGCTTGATGAAAGTCACGGGTGAGTTCAGGCTGCTTTGGTCCTTCAGTAAACCTTTCCCACCATATTTCTTTGTCTTGATTTTTTTTTTGGGTGTTCTTCTTCTGTAGATACGACATTTGTGAATTTCAAAGACGTTTGCTCCGGCGAGACGAACGTCATGTTCATCACCAACCCGCTGAACGAGGACCTGCAGCACCCCATCGAGGTTTCAGGGATAAAGATGGTCGACAGCACCGAGGAGGGCAAAGTATTCGTTCACAGGCCTGATGTAGGGTGAGTTATCACACCTTAATAGATGACAGGCTGCTTTTTTTTTTTTTTCCAGTTTCTACCTGCAGTCCAAAAACATGCCTCTGAGGCTAAATTATAACGCCCCCAAAATATACGGGAATAAAAAAGAAAACTCATGTTTGACAAATCTAAAGCCATAAAGTGTCCATGTCACAACCGGGTTTATAATTCGTCCCTTCTGTGCCTCAGTAAAGCGAACCCGGCCGACTGTGTGGACATGGATTGCGACGCAAAGAAGAAGACGTTGCTGAAGGACATGGACGGCTCCTTCCTGGGCGCCGTGGGAAGCGTGGTGCCTCAGTCTGAATACGAGTGGGGCGGAGACCCCAGGAGGGGGCTGGGCGACTATCGCATCCCCAAAGTCATGCTCACTGCCCTCAACGGCAGCCGAATCCCCGTCGAGCAGGTCGCTCCCAACAAAGGTGAGATGAGAATGAAAAGTCCATATTTGTGAACAAAAAAAATGCAAATCAGGCTTCTAATATTCTTCTGACGAATCTACAAAATGATTGTTTCACATTTTTATTGAGTTGAACTGAACATTTTAGTACAAAAATGCAAGAATGATTTGTTGTCATCTAAGCCATTGGCTCGATAGTTAATTAAATTCTGATAAAGACATGGTTCATTCTTACCATACACAAAATGTAATCTCCCAAATTGTTGTGTCTAGGTGTGATCAGGAAAAGCTGCACCTACGTGGCTCCCTGGCAGAGCTACAAATGCTTCGGGCTGAATTATAGGATGCTGGTGATCGAAAGTCTGGACGCCGACACGGAGACCAGACGTCTGTCCCCCGTGGCCGTGCTCAGTAACGGCTTTGTGGATCTGATCAACGGTAGGACGGGTTTCTACCTGTGGGACTTGAACGCTCTCTCCACAGTTTTTAACCTGACTGTGTGTGTTTGCGTCCAGGCCCTCAGGACCACGGCTGGTGCTCCGGCTACACCTGCCAGAGGAGAGTCTCCCTCTTTCACAGCATCGTGGCCACCGGTCAATACGCGGACGTCTTCTTCACCAGCGTCAGCCCGCAGAAACTTCGCCTCATGATGCTGGACGCCGATCCGTCTGAGGTCCGTGCCCTCCTCACAGGATGTCACTCTGCTGTCAATGCTTTAATGACTTTATGGTGATCAGTTTATCAGATGATTCTGGGATCAAGTGTCACGAAAAAAGACTTCATTTTGATGATTCCGATGAAGTGTGTGTTTGTTTTGAATTCATGCAGAGCGTTGTGGTGTCAGTCTTCTACTCAAGCCCTCAGCGGCTCGACGTGTACGTCGACAATGAGCTGATCGCACCGGCTAACGCTCAATGGAACGAAGACAAAAGCGACTACACCCTGAAAAAGCCCATTTATGCAGGTATGTACACACCCACACGTACACGCACAACTAAGACAAAAAAAATAAAAAATCCACAAAAAACAAGGGGAAGCATCATGACAGGTGGGTGAAAACTAATTTTAAAGGAACAATTAAACACTGTAAGTGAAGAAATAAGTGACATAACATACAACAGGAAATAGCTAGTTATTAAAAATAAACAAGTAGATGAAGAATTAAGGGACAGCAAGGGAGTGTCTTTGCACATTCTATATTCTAACATTCAGTTTCTGCCAACAAAGAGTGTTTTCATTACTGTCAGTGCAGATAAGGATGCACATGTCGTGCAGACAAAAACGTTATGCATTTTGGTTGGCGTAATTTCACATGTATTTTTTGCTCTCATTCAAACGGTCCAACTCGGTGAGGAGAATGTGCAAACCACTAGTCCTCCATGTGACCAATATCTTAGACTGTATTTAATGGGTTTTTTGCCATTAAAAAAAATTGTGTAATTAAAATACTAGTCAAAGCCACAATGTGTGTTCAAGATGTGATACAAGCTGATCCAATTGTTGAATACCTGGTGATGTGTTATTTCTCTTTTCTTTTCCAGGAGAGTACGTTCCTCAGCTGAACGCCACTTTGGGCACAAACTACTTCGACCAGGACTTCAAGATGCTGAAGGTCCTGGTGAGAGGCTCCACGCCGGTGGAGGTTCGGACTTCCCCCGTCCTCTTCCTCGCCTTCGAGCTGCCCGCCATGACCGAGGACGAGTTCTTCGGGGAGAACCTGATCCAGAACCTCGCCCTCTTCCTCAAAGTTCCCCCCAACATGATCAGGATCACCAACATCATCAGGGAGGACGGAGGCTCGCGGCGCAGGAGGAGATCCACGGGTCTGATAGTGGAGGTGGAGATTAAGAAGCCTCCAGTCAAGCAAACCACAGACAGCACCAACGGTGAGGAGGGAAGAGTATCAGGGGTCCTGGAGTTCCTCTGTCCTGCATGGTTTAGCTCTCTGAGCATCGAAAAAAAATTAAACAACTATAAAACCAAAGATAAAAACCTCAGACGTGTCTGTAAATTAACAGATGCAGAAATGCGTCTGACGTCCCGGTGCTTCCTGTGTTTTCTCAGATGAGGAAGACTTCAAACTGCTGGAGAACATTGCTGATGATCTGGGACAGGCGGCAGTTTCTGGAAACCTCAGCAGGTCGATCGGCTTCAACGTGTCGTCAATGGGAGTGATCCCGCCTCCTCCTTCTTCCTCAGACCCCGACTGGAATGAGGTGAACTTGAGCAGGAATTTATTTAAAAAATGTTTAATGTTTGGTTTCTCTCCCACTTGTACACGGATTCAGCAGGTGTCCCGCTTTAAATTTCAGGTGGCGACTGAAGAAGCGACGAGAGAGGAGCCTCGAGTCAGTTTTGTCACCAGCGTGGACGACCTGCTGCTGATGGTCCCGCCCATCGCCGGCGAGTATGTGGGTCCTCTCTTCCAGCAACCCAGTCTGATGGCTGTGGACGATCAGGTAAGATTCTTAAAGTTATTCATCAAATGATGACATTTTACCCACTATTTGTTAAGTCATTCAATCAAAAAGGAATGAGGCATTATAAAAAAAAAAAAAGACCTGGCACAAGGTTTGTGTCTGTTAACACCGACTTGTGTTGCCGCTGTCTGCAGGGTAACTGTGTTTCTGTGGGAGTGACGAGTCTCACGGCGACGGCCAGCCTGAAGGACGCCGATGGAAACGATGTGAGCGGACTGGGAGGAAATGCCACCATCCAGTTCAGCACCTGCTGGGCCAACTTCACCGACCTTACTGTACTCGGCAGTGGTAGGAGCACATTTCTTCACATATATCGCGTAATAGACCAAAGTCAGTAAACGTCTGTATTTCTGAAACGGTGTTGGAGGGAACAGACGTGATGGAAACTAAAGAAAATAAACAACACGGCTGTTATTTAGAGACGCAAATCTCAACACACAAAGACAATAACATTGTCTGCTTAAATCTTTTTGTTGTACACAAATAAATTCATAAATACACTTGCAGTTATGAATATACATGTATATATACACACACACACACCTATACATTTAACAATCATTTAAAATTTGATCTAGAAAGACAAAGCAGGGTTTGTGGCTTGTAACTGGAGGATTAATTCCTCCTCTTCTCTCCGCAGGCGATAACCTGACGATGGTCTTCATGTTGAAGGAGTGGAGCACACAGTCGAGAGCCTTCACGGTCAAAAACACCCCGACCACCCAGTCACCCACCAACACCACCACCATGCCAGCAGTAACCACCAACGCACCAATTCCCACTGACGAAAGCATCTTCGGCTCCAGCGCTGCCGTGTCTGCTGGCAGCCTGTGTCTGCTCAGCGTCATCTACACTGTGGCGTGCTGCTTAAATGTCATTTCTATATATTAGAGCTCCAGCTCCATGCTGTGAACACTTCTCAGGGTTTTATGAAGATGATTTCATTTATATTTACTATAACTTGAAGAAGCGTGCAATCATTCAGGCATATGAGGGTTGGGTATTTTTTTTCTGTTTCTTGGGATTTTCTTTTCATCATAGGTGGAAATAGGTGGAAATAATGCTGACATTAAATCCAAATTTGGAGTACAGTAGTTCAAATCAGAAATGCTACAACTTACTGAAATGTTTAACTGAAAAGAAGATATGGGTGTGGAATGTTTCTGCTGGTCTCAATATGCTCCTTTATAAACGGTTTACATCCAGCTGAATGGGGCCTAATTCTCCAAATCAAAGATGTCCCATTAAATAGGTAATGTTTTGCATGTAATGCACTTTTCACAATGTCACAATGAAAACGGCTGCCTAGAGTGGAAAAAAACCACACGTATGGGATAAAATGCACATATTATATATTTGTACTTCATCCCTTCCCACTTCTGTCTTTGTATCACGTGTGATGTTTATTGGTGTGCAGTTGCTATAAAGTTCATTTCGGCCTGAGGTAACTGGTGCTGGTCCTGCAGGTCCACAGTCCTGCATGCTATAGATTGTATTTTTAACAAACGCAATTGCCAACTTGAATCCGATGGAAAAATGAAGTTTTGCAGCCGAAATAAAAACAAGTTCCTTTGTGATTATTTAATATGTTTCTTGAAATAAAGTATGTTTTTCTCTGATGAATACATCTTTATCTGTGTTTATTTATTGATGCAATATTTGGCAACAGGAATAAACATGGAGCCTTTTCCCGGCAACTTTTTTTCTTATGCTCCTGCTCCAAAAAAATAAAATAAAATATAGGAAAGTCGAGGAGGGAAGAGGAGCACCAACACAAAACAAAATGCTGAGCTCATCAATAAGGAAGACGCCAGCAGGATGCAAAAGAAAGGGACCAATGAGTTCCGAAAGAGAAAGAGAGATGACAGCCCGTCCACCTCCCAGGCCAGCGCCGTCTCCTGTGCTAAGAAAGCCAAAACTCAATATGACAAAAAAATTACTTAATTGGCAGCTTATCAACAACCACGTGCTGGTCCTGGGGAGAACATACAAACTTCCAGAAGATATCATTGCAATACGAAAGAGGTGGAAAGTGACACTATTATTTTAATTTGGAGTTTACATGACGGCAGACAGTAGGACAGATGGATGACTTAATTGCTGTGCGCAGACGCTGTCCATGGTGCTGAATGACGCTGTTTGGCTGCGTCTCTGCACGTTTCATATTTTCGGACACTGTTCGTGGCGCGTCGCGAGAGGGCGCAAGACTCCGCAGTAAACTCCGACACCGCAGCAATTTAAACTCATGCTTGAAAAGAGAAAGTCACTTAACATAACATGCTGGGCTTTTAACTGAATGTTCGTCTGTGTTTATGTTGTACAAGCAGATTTAGTAGCCGCAAACGGAGACGGAAAACTTTCTCCGAGAGATTCGACGCACCGGCAGCTGTGGCGCATCCTTTGAGCGCACATCTGCCCAGCTCCCCGCGGAGGGAGGTGACGGACCGAACAGAGGAACAATTAGTTTTTACAGCCTTAATTTGTGCCCTCCATTTAGCCCCGACGATAACAGTACAATGTGGGCGTGTCCTCGCCTCCTCCTTTAGACTGCGCGCCGCCTGTCCTCCTCAGCTGTGCGCACTTTGCGGAGCGGCCACTTGCTGCGGAGTGGATGCAGAGTTCAGCCGCAGCCGCAACCAACAGCGTCAGGCTCCGGCCGCAGACCCACGACGAGTCCGGAGGATGGAGGTCTACCACTTCACCTTTCTCTGCGGGGCTCTTGTGTTTGTTTGGGAAGTCCCCTGTTCCCAAACCTACGCTATTTCACCTCCATCTGCTCCCAAGAGCAGCGTGGTGGCGAGAATATTTGATGGACAAGCGGCGTCTAAATACTTTAAGGAGTTTCGAGCGCCTGCCTCTCTGGACAGAAGCTATAAAGCAATGACCAAAGAGCAGATAGAGCCTCATGATTACATGTTGTCCATTTACAAAACTTTCTCCACTGCAGAGAAACTGGGATTAAACGCCAGCTTTTTTCGCTCTTCGAAAGCTGCAAACACTATTGCAAGTTTTGTGGACAATGGGCAAGGTATGTGTAGCTGTGTGTGTGTTTCTGTCTGTGTGTGTGTGTGGATCATTGAACACCCGTGACTCATATTTTGTCTCCCACATTAATTCAAGGTAGACAATAGAGGGATTTTTTTTTTTAAAATAAAAGAAAAATGACAGTCAGATTCCACATCTCTGTGGTGTGTGACTTCATCTCCGTGAGAATGTATCTGACCCTTGCTGTTTTTTAATGCTTTCCACAGATGACCTCCCACTCTCCCCTCTGAGGAGGCAGCAGTATCTGTTCGACGTCTCAACCCTCTCTGAGAAAGCGGAGGTGCTGGGAGCCGAGCTCAGGATATACACCAAAGTGTCTGGGAATTTCAGGATTTCGGAAACGGAGCCGGTCGACATCCAGCTCCTCTCCTGCCACGACCAGCAGCTTCTGGACTCCAAAACTTTGGACCTGCAGGATTCCCACAGGCCGAAGTGGGAGGTGCTGGACGTGTGGGAAATATTCCGAGAGCGGCAGCACCTGAGCAGGGGGACGCTCTTCTGCCTGGAGCTCAGGGCCACGCTGGACAACCCCGAGAGGGAGGTGGACATGCACCTGCTGGGGCTGCACCGGCACGGCCGGCCTCAGCAGAAGAAGGCCATCTTAGTGGTCTTCACCAGGTCCAGAAAGAGGCAAACCCTCTTCAGCGAGAGGAGGGAGGGCAGAGCGCTGCTGGGGCTGGAGAGGAGAACCAAAGACAGGAGCCCCGGGAGGAGACGCAGGACGGCCGCCGTCAAAACCCGCCACGGGAAGAGACACGGCAAGAAGTCCAAGTCCAGGTGCAGCAAGAAGCCGCTGCACGTGAACTTCAGAGACCTGGGCTGGGACGACTGGATCATCGCCCCGCTCGATTACGAGGCGTACCACTGTGAGGGGGTGTGCGACTTTCCACTGCGCTCCCACCTGGAGCCCACCAACCACGCCATCATCCAGACGCTGATGAATTCCATGAACCCCAGCAACATGCCGCCCAGCTGCTGCGCGCCGTCCAAACTCAGCCCCATCAGCATCCTCTACATCGACTCAGGGAACAATGTGGTCTACAAGCAGTACGAGGACATGGTGGTGGAGTCGTGCGGCTGCAGGTAGTGGTCGTGACGGGCGTGACGGGTGCATCTCAATACCTGCACCCGGAAGTCTGAGAACTCTGCGTGGACACAATGTGATGCCCTCGGAAACCTTGCACCCGACAACAGCCACCATCAATACCTCAAACATTGTTTCTCCTGCGTCTTTCCTGACTGAGGAACTGGGGGCCTTAAACTCTACGCATTTAAGAGATCATGAACAGCAAACTGCTCAAAAGAATAGTTGAGCCTTTTGTTTACTAACTTTTTACCACCAAGGTCTGAAACTCGTGAAATGTGTCTTCCGGCTATAGGAAGAGGTTGAAGCTGATCATTTCTGTGAAGGTTTTAAATGCACATCGTCTCCCGTTAGGGGCCCTGAACAGGTCTGATGTCTGAAACATGCTCTCAGAAATCTCCGAACATGTTTGTCTTTTGGTTTTGTTCTTAATCCAGCGGTGTGCTGCACAAACAGTTCTAAAACTCCTCGACCTCAGCAGTGGAAGTTTACTCTGCAAAGTGCTGCTGTGAATCTGCAGGGACCCTGTAGCACTTTAAATGCATGTACAGGTGTTTCCGCCAAAAAATGTTATGTTTGAAAAGTTGTATTTTAAATAATCCCTGGTTATATATCACGCGAATCAAATTATGACCGTAAAATTCTTTAGTTGGTTTTCAACCACAATTTTTAGAGCAAAGATAAAACCTATTGATAAGGACATTTTTGAGATACGCCTATATCTAAATGCAGGATTAGGAATGGAAACAGGTGGAGACAGCTACCCTAAAGATTTTATTTTATTTCTTTACCTAAATTAATAAAGCAATGCAAATAAATGTGCCTTTAAAGAGCTTTAAGGGTGCAGATATGATTTATCCAAGTAATGCTACCTCTTCCCCAGTGTTTCCAATGTTTTCTGAGTATTACAAAACTATACACGCATAAGAGGAGAATCAATTTATCTTATAAACACAGGTGGTAAAAGTACTCATAATTTAAACAGAAGTCCTGCAACTTGTGTTAAAAGAAAGAAAAATGATAAAAACAAAATAAGTACCTATTCAAATTTCAACTGAAGCAATACTAAAAAGAGAAAACACAAAAACAAAACAGTAAAAATTAACCTTAAGCTATATACACACACAATGCCTGTGTTAAAGTATCTTCCGGTGGGGGTCATGTGTGCATACATGCATTATGCAACATATAATTCTATGTTTGTCAGTGTGGATTCACCAGCTTAATCATTAGCAATGACACAGATCAGTTCACTAATCTTCATAAAGCAAAACATGAATTCCATTCAAATACCCTAAATT
The DNA here is from genome assembly GCF_963422515.1 of Blennius ocellaris. Lineage (NCBI taxonomy): Eukaryota > Metazoa > Chordata > Actinopteri > Blenniiformes > Blenniidae > Blennius > Blennius ocellaris. Next base: position 18,693,490 of record NC_137669.1, read on the forward strand.
CTGAAACAGAAGGAAGTTTTGCTGTTCAGCCATCGTGATGTAACTTCATCAGTCTTAGATTTCTCTCCTTCTGCGGTGCCAGTGTGGATAACTTGTCACCATCACTTTCATTTAAACACTGAAACGTCATCCAAAGTAGCCAACAGGTCAGTTTGAAGAATGTCTGTAGGAGAAAGTACAGAGATTATATGTGGGGAATAAAAGTGATCAGAGAAATGAATACCCAAGGACAGATTAGGTGTGCAGGAAACTCAGAAGCCACAATCTCAAGCAATCAGAAATACTGAAATGACCATTTTTTTAATTGCTCCAATAAGTAAACTTGTGACTTGTGACTCACAAAATTCCATCAAATGGCTAAATGCTAAAAAGCGACTCCATAACCGATGCTTGAATTAATTTTTACGTCACTGTTACTGAGCTTGTAAACTGGAGTTGTGTTTTGCATATTCATTGCTTCATCTGGAGTCGTTCTTGTTATTTTTCTGTAAAGGCAGAGAAGAAAATGTTTACTAACACCCCAACTTGCTCTGTGAGCTCCTTTAGTTTATTGTTCTCAGGTGTTTTTATTTACAGACTAGGTAAGCATGCATTACTGATCCCTGCTGTGGAAAAATCATTTCATTACATTTATTCCATCCTCTTCACAGTTTCCCTTGTATACACATCCTAGAAGCAGTAGGCTGTCAAAGTGTCGCACCGTGGGGGGTCAGTAAACTTCCAAAGCTGCAAAACTCACATGGTGGCTGAGTTTTCAACATCACAAAACTAAACACTGAATTCATTATGTCTGCCATAACAAGAGACCTCATTTCATGTATTTTAACCCAATGAATAATCTAAAAGTAGAAGTGAATTGGCAAACATGCTGACACTTTATCAGATTTTTAGATTTTAAGCCACTTGATTGTGCGTTTCCTGAGCCGTGAGAGCTGTGGCAGGGAGAGATCATGGATAAAACCAACACATGCAAGAGCGATAACATGCAAACAGAAAATACTCGCAAGCCAAAACTCAAACTGGGGACCTTCACACTATGAAGAGATATTGCCAATATGTGACTAATGTGATTACATTTTTGTTCCTGGCTGTTAAGATCATTGTCATATTTGAAATATACCCAACGTGGTCTGGCGGCTCAGTGGGGGGAAAAAAAACCAAACATCCAGTTTCATCACAATAATCAAAATGTGCTCATTTCCGTTTAAAACAATTGCTAAACCAGATTGGGTGACGATTCCACCTGTTCCTTCTGTAAACTGAATAATTACTGCAAGATAAACATTTTCACTCATACTGGAAACCTTCAATTGTGCGTCTGCCGGGATTTTTTAAAAAGCCGATGTTCTGCACTTGGCACTGCCGACGACTCAGGGAACGTCCTCCAGGGAGCACCAGGAACCCTCCTGAGATCAAAACCTTTTTAGGATAGCAGATTTCTCAGCAGTCTGCTCATGTTAGAGGAGATGATACACACAGTGATCTGGTCTGTAATGCACTGATGTTCAAGAAGTACCACGTGTAAATATTTGATATGGAAATAATAATTTATGATCAGTGGGTAAGTTATTGCAATTATATCGTCAGCTTTTCTTTTTTTTTTTTTTTCTGTTACAGCTTCCAGACGGCGTGAGTCACACATCTGGATGCTCAGGTTCAAATAAACACATATGGGTAATGTTTTGGTAGAGAAATGTGACGGATGCGCTCTGCTCGCATATTGTGAAGCGCCACGTCACTATCTGTTTCTGATGTACATATGAATAGAGAGTAATTATTCACCAAAGAAATGTATTTTTTGCTTGGTGATGTTTTTATCTTTAGGCAGTTGTTTAAAGGATTAGCAGGACATTATAACCTCTTATACTTTACGTTATTTGCTGGATAAAATAATATATATTTTACGACAGTTACATGAAAATGGGTATGAAATTCTCCATCATGCAATAATATGTTGTATTTTAATTTGCCATCCTGCATCAGACTGTGCAACTTGAAATAAAACTGAGGAAAAACTGATGACATATGTTTGAAATATTTTGGAATTGAATGTTTTCATCTTTGGGTGTTGAGATTAAACCATTTCCTACCTTTTATTTTGATAACAAAGTCAGTATAAATAAACACCAGAAATTGGCATTTATATTTGGCTTCATTGAACTTCTTCGTCAAGTTAGTTTATTAACTATCAACTATTTGAAGAGTAAACAGCAAATATATAAAAACACATAACATGAGCAACAGTAAGTGACTTTATTTAACCGTGCATTCGTTTAATTTTTAGTATTGTTCAATAAGATTGTTGAATGGTCCATAATTGTATAGAATTTGTATCATTTATGCCATTTAATTTAGTTCAAAAAGCACTTCTCAGTAGACTCAAAGAAGTTGAAAAATTGAAGAAAATACAAACATACAAACTTCATACATCCACCATATGCAGTCGGTTGGGGTTAGGGTTAGGGTTAACTCTTAAAATTTACCTAAGAAAGTAATAAGTAAAACAGTAAAAAGTCAATAAAACACTATAATAAAAATAATTATCCATAAAAAAAATACCCGAGAGCAGATATCCATGAAAAGGAATATTTTTTGTGAAAACGTGTATTCAACTACAAAATATCAGTATATTGCTTTGTGCTGAAAAATACTTCATTGGATTGAACAGCAGCAAAGTAGCTTACTTGATGTGAAGTATTGAAAATAGAAACAAACCTCACAATAGAACAAAAACATGAATAATAATGAGTATTTGTAGTTCATTACTTTTGCAACCTGCACATTACAAAACTTGACCTGATAACCAGAGGGGGAAAAAAGCTAAGTTGTCTGAACTTTCCTCAGTGTGATAAATACTTCCTAAACCATAAAAAGGCCAATGGAAAGGACACAGAAGGAATATTTCACAATGGATGGAGTCGATCTAAACTTGCAGGATGGGGCTCCGTCATGTTCAGTTGCAAACTTGGAAATCAGACGTAATGAAGCCACCGGCAGAGCAGCTGACTTCTACCTGCTGCTCGTCCCACTGTGAGTCGTTTTAATCCGCGACGATACGAGAGGGGCGTGATGAGTTACGGTTTGCAGGGTGAGAACAGGGTCAGCAGACGAGGGGAAAGAGCGTTCATATTCCACGGGTGGGCCTGCGGACCGCCGTGTAACAAACAAACTGGCATGCAGATGCAATGACTTTACCCCCCCCCCCCGCCACGCCACCACCTCCTCGTCTCGAACCACACTGGGTCCCCTGCCTCGCAGACAATGGCGGCGGAGGATCTCGACATCAGGTTAAGCCTTGCCTTTTCCTCACTGGGGTCAAAGGTCAAGTGGCCCATTGTCCCGGTGGGCCGCGGACATTAAACAACGTACACGTCCCCCTTAGAAAAAAAGGGCGGCAATCAGGAGGGCTGGCGGGAGGAGGGCGAGGGCGAGGAATGTGTACGACGCTGTGCGAGGGTCTCACTGTCACTCCCAAAACAACAAGGTGAGATATAAAAAGGGGGCGGCGGGTTTGAAGCAGCTGCTCCGCGCGGACAAAAGGCTGGAATGCGTCGTCTCTATAGCGGCGCGCGGAGGCGTTTCTGCACTGTGTCTCGCCGTGGCAGATTTGCTGTGAGATGGAGCAAACATATTTGCCCCGGACACAAAAGAAGGGGTGTAAATCCAGTGCAGGACTAAGCTGCCGTTATTGCAGCGAAAAGAAATAAGTGGGAACTCGTGTTGCTCTGTTTTCTTGCCTCCTTCTCTGTGATGTTGGACGTTCCACACGTTTTCCAGGGAGCTGTCCGCAAGAGAAATGAGAGCTGGAAGGAGCAACCAGATATTTCTTAACCCTTAATCAGTCAAATGATGATGTTTGGTAGCTTGTTCATTTTTCACTTTCTCACAAACTAAAAGTGATCGGTTAACGACAGTCGCAGCGCCGATGATTTAATAGTTCTGCAAAACACTGAGGTGGGTGTTACTTTTGTAAAAAAAAGAAAAAAAAATTAAAAGAATGTGCTTTCACTCCTTTGAAATAGGAAAACCTGTCTTCCTTCCAGAATGTGCAGCAGGGTGATGCTTTTAATCGTAATAGTTGACACCATGTTTATGAATAGACGCTGTGCACAAACAGCGAGTGTCACTGACATCATGCAAAATATATGATCCATGTGTGAAGCAAGTCCAAATTATGCAGGGTTTTTTTTTTTTTTTTGTAAATAACACTATTTTGTAAGACGACACAACTGAATAGTTTATAGGATGTGACAAGAGGACTGTGAAACATTTTACCGATATTCAGCGAGAATCTTAAACCGTTTAGAGATGATTTAAAGCTACAAATGTGTGTTTCTGGTCCATTTTGTACTGTTGAACCCTCTGGGATTAATAAAATATTTCTTTTTCATTCTATTCAAGCACACACATGGCTTAGAAGGCTGTTTCTTTTTTCATAGACTTGATAAAGTCATAAAATTAAAAGGGCTGGATATCACGTTTCGAGTATTTAATCCATTCCTTATGAAGGGATGAAGAAGAGAAAACATGTGTGAGTACAGGAGAAACAATCACACCAAATAAAGAGACTTTATCCTGGCAATTCCAACACGTGCCGTCCTCGTTCGGTGCCGTCCTACCACCTTGACCTCTGTGTTTGCTCGGTTAAATTCAGCCTGTCGGAGCCTCCAGGGTGAAAATCCTCCCCGTGGAGTCGGATGGCGACGACTCAAAAGCCTCAGAACGCGAAGGAAAGACCTTCTGTAAACAGCAACAGGTTTCATTTGTTCCCTTTGCATCTCCTCTGATCCCGGCAGACTTTGATTAATGATGTTCGATAGTCATAATTATTGTATTTGATTCACTTTTCAACTGCATTTAAATGAGCAGATTTGCACATGAAGCGTGGTGGAAACTTCATTATGGTCATTCAGTCCATAAAACACTGTGAGCCGAAACAATCGGGCAATATATATGGCAGATTAACAAGAAAACTAATCGTCTGTCTCTGTGGACAACCTTTATCAAGCTTTTTAAAAAATGCTTCAAACGAGTGAATCTGTTGTTTTTGCTATAAAACATAAGCTTGCAGTAACCACACATGACTCAAAGTGGGAATAACCCCAGTTTGAGTCCAGGCTTGAGGGCTGTTCTGTGTGGAGTTTGCAGTATTGTCACCCAAAAACATGCATTTGAGGTGAAGTGTGATATATACAAGCCAGAACACAGACAAAAACTACATGTGTTTGATGCTCAGAGTAAATAAATGCTTGTAGGTTTCTGTTTTTACAGTCGTGATACTTTGAAAACCTCGTTTCTATTTTGATGATGAACCACCCAAAAACGAAAGTCTATATTATAAGTTTAACTCTAAAGTTGAAAGAGGTGCATCATGAGATCATTTCATACACTTTGTGAGGTAAAAAACAAAGTATATATTAGATCTTGTGTTGCATATCAATAAAAAAGGCATCGGAAACTTTCTTCTTGCAAATAGATGTGTAAACAGGGTCATGCTGGGAACAAAGTTGAAGAAAAAAAAAAAAAACACTAATGCTTTCGGTCTGTGAATCAGGCGTCTGAGGCTTATATACAAACAAAAAGCACACCGCTTCAGACACATTTTTCTCTGTGCATACAATAAAAGAAAGTAATGTTTGTGTTCAAACAGGAAATCTAAAAAATGTGTGCATCAGTTTTTGCAGTGATCCTGGGAAAGCCCTGTATTTCTTCCAAAATTGAAGTCTTGACAAATAGCAAGCATCTACGTTTTCCAAGAAACCGTCCACGCAGCTGCTCGCACCTCCATCCACAACTGCTGTAATGTGCATCAGCTGTGGGAGGACGGCCTGCATGTCTCGCTCTCTCTCCGCACTGCAGCGTCGTCCGAGGGACCTTTTCATGTCTTCAGTCGGAGGAAATTCAATTCGTATTTGCTATTTTTCCATGCGGTGATCCGGTTCCTCCCCTGAGGTGCACTCACCTTCCCCAGTCACAGAAAAGTGCAAAAAAAATAAATAAAAAAATCCAGCTGGAAAAATCACATCTCAAAAAGTTCAATAATGTAAAAGAATGAGAAATGAGTAACTGGGAAGTGGGAAAGTTTCAACATTGAAGTGGGAAAATGTCATGTGATTGGGAAGTGATAGTATTCTGATTTTCGATTCCAAATATAATCGATCTGAACTCTTTTAAAGTCTGACATTCCACCTGACACACTGGGACAGCCATACTTGGTGCTCGTCAGACTCCTCATTTGTTATTTGCAGGTTATTCGCTCCGTTGAGGGTCATTGCTTCTGTATTTTACATGATACGTGACCTTTTATGTTGACTAAATCGCCTGAAGTTGGGCATGAACCAGGTAAAATAATGAAATAAAGACGCCCGTAAGTGTCATAAGAAACATGTGAAAGGAGGATGCTTCACCAGAGTCCCAATAAAAGTGTCTCATAATACCAGAGAGGGCAGAATCTGCTTTTTATTTGCTTTATAAAACATGTTTCAAACATCTGTGGGGGATGTTTTTCTTTTTTTTTCTTTTCCCCTTTTTATGTGGCTTTCATGCAGTTTTATATAGGAAACACACACTGTAGATCAATACAAGGACGTAGGTGTTGACAACAGCTTCTTAATGATAACCGTCAGGTTGTGTACACATTCACAATAAGATTCTGTTGTGCTGTTAACATACTTTTGAGTTTTCATGTAAAATGAATAATACATATGTTTGTTTTTAACTGTAATTTGTGATGCTTATAAACTGTAAAGCTTCTTTGGGTTCAATGGCGAGCAAAGTCTACATTTAAATAGATTATAGTAGTCACTTATACAATATGAGCATAAAACAAAATGTTATGTTTTAGTGTTAGAGGTTCTCAGAGAAGCAACACCTAATTTTAAACAAAAAGCCCTTTTCTTTTAAAAATAAATATTTGATCTGAGAGGCTGTTAGGACACCGGACTTAAGTCTGAAATTTGTCTAAATGATCATGTTTTTTTGGCCTGAAATCTTCAGTCATCTGCATTTATCAATCTGATAAATGTGGAGTTTTATTGATATATTATGATGCTACAAGGCCTGGTTAATACGGGACATCGCTCCATGCCAATTCTAGATTTATCTTGCAAGATGTCTGACTGTTGAGTGAAATTATCACACATGTTCCTCCATTTTAATAATTAAAGACATTTTTATTTTCAAAAAAATCTGATAAAATCAGCCTAAATGCTGGTTGCTATCAGCAGCATTCAGCATGCATGTTTAAAAATCAATTCCCTCTCACAGTTTCTATTTGATGCCAATAGAATTTTTCAATAACTTGTTCAGTAGCTTTGTCCGCTTCAGTGTTGTGATTAACGGTGTTAATAGAATCGGGAGACCAGCAGTGGACAACGTAGAAATGACAGCTAACTTATTTTGAAAAGGTGCAGTTAAAAGTGTAAGTGATCTCTACACCATGAAAAGTTATCGCATGGACCTTGAATGGAGCTTGTGGTCCCGCCTGCCGTATATATTTTTTTACACCCCAGTACAAAACTATTCATATTATGGAGTCCTACTGTCTTCCAACAGAAAGTATTATAAAACAAAAGCATAGCCTTAACATAACATATTTGATATATGGTAATATTTCCTTGAATTTCCCATTGGTAGTTTAGAATTAAACATAAACAGATGCACAAGTTAAAGAATATGTGCACTTTTCCTCTCAAAGTTAAAAGCTCAGAGCTGCCATCCTTTCTGGTTTTAAGTCTACAGATTGTATCTTCATGGGGGGGGGGGGGGTACAGATCCTATCAGAGCTCCGTGTCACATAGTTTGTCCCACCATATAAGTAATGTTCAGATTTATTGGCATTCCCAGCATGTAAATTGCTTTGTGTTCCTCCAGTAATACCTGCATTTATCCCCTTTCAAGTTCAAAGAAAGGAATAGGATTTCACTCGTTAAAACAACACAGACTTCCACTCTTCCCCATCCGAAGCCCCCCCCGTTTGTCTTCTGTGCCTCTTGTTTCCCCTCGCCGTAACCCCTCTGCCTCTCTCAGCACTTTGGATGCACATGTTGCGTTTCTGCACTTTAAACACGATCCTCCGGCTTGCCTTCCCATTCTTGATCTTTAACTCTTCTCGTACCGTTTGCGGCCTCGAGTGAAGGTTTCATGAGAGGGCGATGGGCACAGGGCCATGTTTTTTTTTTTTTGTTTTAAACATCCTAAAGATACATTAGCCGCAACACCTCATTCTGGTTAAGTTTTATAGAGATGGGAAGAGCCTCACAGTGTTGCTTCATCTGTGCGATGCACCTGAGGGGAAGAGGACGGGAGCCAACAGGGCCGTGCAGACCAAGACAAACATACAGGCAGGGGTGAAATCGTAAAGGAAAAGGAGCAAGTGAGAGGGAAAAAAAGATGGGAATGGAGGAAAAGTGAACAGGATAAAATAAAGGAGAGAGAAAAACTGAAAAAAAAAAGTTTCAGAGTGAAAAGACACTTCAGTGTCAACGAGGGTAAAGATTTATCCATCCATGGATCTTCTCTGCTACTCTTGGAAAAAAAAGAAAAGCTATTTTTCTTCGTTTCAATCGTTACTGGTTTGGTTGTGGTCTGAATTCAATTTAATTTGAATATATTGTCACAGATCGCTGCTTGGGTCGGACTCATTCAGCCAGACATGCTGTTTAAGTTAGAGGAGCAAAGGGGAAGCAGCCAACAAGGCCAAAAATACAAACACAGGGAAACGACACAAAAATTAGAGACACAACAAACACAGATGAACGGCTTAATATATACAGGCAGCCCCCCGGTGACAACAATCACACAGGTGAAACACATCAGTGCAGGGAAACACAAAGGCAATGGGCCTGAATCGAAAACAACACAAGATTCTAAACCTGAACTACATAACCTGTTTTCTTTTTCTTTTGTTTTGAGGTTTATTGTAATCTTGTCGAGTTGTTCTGAATCTAGTCTGACTGAAAGAAATAGAGAGTTAAAAAGATAATAGATATGAATTGTAAGGAATATTTATGCTTGGATAATCAAAGGGGCGGACAAAAATAAATGTTTTTAAACCAGATTTAGTACATTGGAAGAATTCTGACAACTAAACAGTGGCATTTACCTTGGAGTTTTATGGAACTCTATAAAAACAATATAATAGATATATGCCTTTTGTCATATTATAGTAACGTTAAGGGTTAGGTTGATTTGTTTAATATTTATCTGGTTTTTTATCCTTTAAAAAAAAAGTTCCTTTGTGCTAAATCTAAAAAAAAACTTGCTTATACGAGCACATGTGTGTTTTGTGAAGGCAGGGTGCCAATCTGATGACTTTGCCAAATCAAATCTTTAAATCTTAATTCCTCTTCTCTCACACAGGAGAATGAGAACAAGCTGAGGATGATGATGTTACATGAATCATTTTCTCGAAATATATGAGCTGAACCAATTGCATTAAACCCTGTATTTAACTTCTACGGCGTTTGCGCCTTAAAGGATTCACCGGAAAAGTTCACAATTCCAAGCTGTTAATTAATCAGGCACCAGGTCTTAAAGTGAAGCAAGGCAACTTTATTTGCATTATACATCCAAGGAACGAGCTGATTCAGTGTTTCATAGCAAAAAAAAAACCCAAAACATAACATAGAAACAACATGAGGACATAATGAAGAACAAACACATGGTAAACAAGAAAGAAAGAGCTTTGGAACTTGTTCCAAATAGCTGGCACATAAAACATTTATTTATATGTTTAGATTTAACTCTGTAACCCACCTGTTATGTGTTTCATCATAAAAAATAAAAAAAATTAAATAAAAAATTAAGGCTTTGTGAAATAAAATAAAAAAAGAGAAAAATGTACAGGCTGCATAAAGTCAGTGGCTAAAACTTTTATAAAACTACATTTCCCATCATGCAAATTGATAATTCTGGGTAAGAAGAGACACCCTGAAAGACATTGTGAGATAATGTTAACTGAAATAAATTAGTGTGTGTGTGTGTGTGTGTGTGTGTGTGTGTGTGTGTGTGTGTGTGTGTGTGTGTGTGTGTGTGTGTGTGTGTGTGTGTGTGTGTGTGTGTGTGTGTGTGCGTGTGTGTGTGTGTGTGTGTGTGTGTGTGTGTGTTGTTGTTGTTGCAGAGCAGTCAGGCCTTATGGAGACCAAAACCAGTTTACCCTAACAAATAGGGCCAGTAGAAGTAGTGAACTGCTCCTTTATTTCGTGTTTGAGAGGTAGGAAGAGAATGAACATGAGAAGAGAGAAGAGAAGAGAAGAGAAGAGAAGAGAAGAGAAGAGAAGAGAAGAGAAGAGAAGAGAAGAGAAGAGAAGAGAAGAGCGTCAGATCAGAAGTTTGCATTTACGTTCTCCTTTTGAAAAAAAACAAAACAGCTTCCCTTGATGTGACTCGTTAGAATTTAGGACGACGACTCACTTTGAGGGATCAGAGTGAAGGAAGGACAAACGTGTCCTCTTGAAGTGATGGAAACCCAAATGTGTGTGTGTGTGTGTGTGTGTGTGTGTGTGTGTGTGTGTGTGTGTGTGTGTGTGTGTGTGTGTGTGTGTGTGTGTGTGTGTGTGTGTGTGTGTGTGTGTGTGTGTGTGTGTGTGTTCCCGCTGCAGAGCCCCATTCTTCAGGCCTCCTGGCAGCAGAACAAACCGGACAGAGTTACTTTCTAGCGGGTGTTCCCCTCTCCTCCTCTCCGCAGCCTTTTACTGTCACACAGGGATCTAAATGATGAGGACACGCAGAACACGCAGATGTTTGCAATATCTCTCTAATATGAACTCTCTCGTGCGGACGCACCTGGCTCTGATTTGTCTGAGATAGAGCATGTAGCGTGTGCACTTGACATCAGTTTTTATGTGTGCAGAAAGATACTCAAAGGAAAGAGGGAAGAGGAGGATGGGGGGGGGGGCATGGGGGGTGGGGGGGCGTCGTAAGTGAAAACAGAGCAACTGTCGCTCACATGCCCGACACAGAATGATAATCAGGGCTCGGGCTTTTTTGTACACGAGCAGCTTTGGTTTTGGGTGACAGCGCTGGCAGTGTTGTTTTACAGTCAGTCTGCAGTTGGAAATAAAAACCAGACGAGCCGGGCTCGGCGGCCAAAATCAGGCCCCCCCTAGTAATTAAAAGTGCCTGCTGAGAGCTCTTTACTGCGCACAGCCAGATCGCTGATCATCACTGCCCGATCACATCAAAAGGAAATGACACAGGACACAAGGCGAGCCATTAGTGAGCCGATTTCCACAAAAAGATCACAGGCGGTCATTGGGTGGCTGATTACCTGCAGATTGTCTGTTCTTTCTCCACCTCTGCACTGAAACACGCTCTGGGTTTTTTGTTGTTTTTTTGAACATCTGACCTCCGTGGTTAAACTGCACAAAGGTCAACTATTTAATGCCCCGATGATTTCATTATGATGGATTATCGGAGCTCATATTGTTCCCTTGTTTCACTCTTAATGGATCCAGTGAAACAAACTCCCTGAAGTAGGAAAACACTTCAGTGATTATCATCCTAATATATTTAACCACTGCGTCCGTTTCTTTTTGTTAACAAGTCAAAAAGCTCATTATTTCACTTCATTTGTATTTTGCCTACGGATTAATTGAAGAAAAATCAAACTTTTGCTTTAACTCCATCCATCTTGTATATTCATTCAGCTCTATATTTTCATACACTGCTTCCATTTCTCAGTTGTGGCGCTCTTGAGTCGATCTCAGTCGATTATGGGTAAAGGCAGGCGACGACGTATAGAGAGTTCACCAGTTCATCACGGGGCAAACACAGAGAGACAGGAAATCACAAACAATAACCATGACATCTCGGGGCAATTTAGGTTGACGGGATGGCTTCGTGTGCATGTTTGTGGACAGTGAGAGGAAACATGGAGAACATGCAAACGCCACACAAAGTCCTGGGTCATTCCTGGGTTCAGCATCTCGCCCAGGGACACTTTGACATGTGGAAAGAGGGAGATGGGGAATCGAGGCCGCAACCACTAAACCGCGTCACGGCCGCCCTTAAATACGCTCGTATTTTGAGAACGCTTATTTTTATTTTCCCCCCCGACTTGAAATTAAATGAGTGAACAAAATAAAAACGGCTTTGGAAATGACCACAAGAACCCTTTAGTTTGCTCGTCAGCAGTGTGACTGCAGATTGTGCAAAGATAAACGAAAAAGAATCCTGCCAGCAGTTTCTCGTTGTCCTTTTATCCCTTTTGGCTCCTGATTGGTCAATCAGCCAGCGAGCAGCGAGCAGGTGATTTCAGTCGGGCTGAGGACGACTCAACTGTTAAACCACCACTAAACAATCAACACATTCCAGCAACATTCAATAACATCTTTTCTTTTTTTTTTTTCCAAATCAAAATAAACCTGATTGCAATTTCTGTACACGCCCAGAAAAAAAAAACATTCTTGTGAATGTGAAATGCAACAAATTTCTTAATGTTAAAATAAATGCGATGATGAGAGGAATTTGCACCTTCCTTTCACCTAAACATCAATAATGGAGAGTTTTGTGACAAACCTGCATGTAAACTCAACCACATTCTAGTTTGGAGTTTTTGGGTATCTATTAGTAAAATGATCTGAACATGCAATTATAAAGAAAGTTCTCTTTTTTTTAGATTATGTGTGATACTAAATATATAAAAAAGCACAGCAATGTGAAGTCAGGAGGAAAACATTTGAGTTTTAAAAGAACTGCTACTAGGCCAATCTGTGTGTATAATGTTCATTTTCTATTTGATGCCGCAATGATGCAGGTTCATGAGAAGTGGAGCAGTGGCTGTCTTTCCCCCCCCACACAACAACATAAAACTTCACATGTACAACTATTAAAATCCAAGAAGATAAACTACTAAAATATGTCTTGCCTCTGGGATACTGGTCAGAAGATGTCCATCTGACATTTTCCACTGCGCGCGATACATAAAACTTCTTCTGCAAAGAAAAACAAATACTTGGTGGCACTAGGCTAAGAGGGGGAATATTTGTTTAACTGTGCCAGTCAAAATTAATGTTTAGCAGAAATATTGAGCCGTGTCAACAATGTCAAGGCAGACTGTCACTGAAGGTCTCAAAACACGAAAATCCCTCTCAAATTAAAAACAGTCGGGGGATTGAGACCGTGCGATAGAGGACCAAAATGGAGACGCAGAAGACAGACGGAGGTTGAAACTATTAATTACAATTAAACAAGGATATGGTGATACAGTGAACATATCTGGATTTTTGCAAAAAGGACTTAAAATATGTGATGCAAGAAATGTACTCAAGGTTTATTTTTTATTATTAGATTGAAATCATTCCACCTCTGTGTGGACAGTTACAGAACTAAATTGAACCTTGCTTCAACCTAAGACAGAACTTTTAAAAAAAGCTTATTCGAAATTATTTATCATATGTTATTGTGCCGAGAATCATCTCTCTTGTTTGTTTTATCTCATTCTGCTGATCACTTGAGGATCACAATCATGTGAAACTAAAATATTACATATTTAATCTCCATGCTAATAGTCACATTTCATAATCTAAAAAAAAAAATCAAAAAACACACCTTTTTTTTTTTTTTATAAATGTTCCATTTCTTTTCATAATTTTGTTTAAATTGTTGGTCGTTTAAATCTCCCATGTGTAAATTTGACTTCAAAAGAGCCTCGTGACATTTCTGAACACCTTGCTAAATGAGTTGCAGGTGCAATGATCAGCACAACAGCACTTTCATTCGCTCGCTTCAATCCCCTGCTTACTGTAATTTATTCTCCTTCAATACAAGCGGGGGGGGGGGGGGGGGGTGAGAGGCGTTGGGGCAGAAGGGACGTTGTAGGGGCAGGGGAAGGGGGTCGGTCGGGAGTCTTAGGGTCAATAAAAATCAAAAAAGCCGTTATTGACTTTGAAGCCCTTTTGCCGTTTGAGGGAAACCCAAAACCGGGCCGATTGTGGCGAGCTGGTCTGGTTGAGGCCGGAGAGGAAATGCGGTGTGACACTAACAGGCTGAAGGAGGAAGTGTTGATGGACTGAATTAAACAAGGAGGGGGTGGGGGAGTGGGGGTGGGGGGAGTGGGGGGGTGTCGGGGTGGGGGGCTGTGGGGGCATGACACTAATGTTTTCCATTGACAAGACGGAAAAGCCCCACTGCTATGCCACACACACACACACACACACACACACACACACACACACACACACACACACACACACACACACACACACACACACACACACACACACACACACACACACACACGCACAGAGTCATAAATCCATGCATTTTATTCACAGGGAACGTCCACTGCAGGCTGGCAGCAGGGCCACTTTCCCATGCATGCTTGAAGAAATCCACACACAAATATTTGAAAAGTGAAAGATCTGCCCAATCACTCAGAGCAAAGTTTCCCACAGAGGTTTGATTAAAGTCTAAAAATGCCCATCAGTCGTCCGGATTGAAAGAAAATAATAAAGATTCAAACATATTTCAGGCTACTGTGACTCAGACGCACACCAGCTGTCTGTTTCCAATTATGGCTTTTAGGCAGTTTGAGGAAACGTGTGGTAACTTCAAGAGGAAATATTTTACATGTCAAGGGTGTAATAGAGGAGCATTGTATTTTGTATAAACTGCAGGATCTGGGTTTTATCTCCACATGCAGCAGCGAAAATAAAGAAGGTGGAGGGAGAGTGGGAACCAATGCAGGTTTAAGTATCTTAATCCAAAAAAAGGCTTTTTGTGGTATGTTTACATAGAGTTGTTGATATAAAGAACGATATTCTAACAGGTCAGAGATGAGAAATACATTTTCCACATTTAAAAAAAACGGTGTGCTGTGAAGGTTTGAGTTCCATTGAAGTTGTATATCATTACTATTTTGTTTGGTAATTGCGACATAAATGATAATCCTTTAACACAGCCATCAGTCATCCACAAACTGAGCACAGATAAACACACGCACAATAATTATACACTTTTTGTTAAAAACTACAATAAAAATTTGAAAAATGTACAACATGTAGCGAGGTAACAAGGTTAGCGGAGCCAGCTGTAAGGGTTTAGACGGCAAAAATTATGCTGACGAGAAATAAAGCAGCCACCAATTTTTCTAATATTCAAGACAGAGAGGTTTTTCTATAACAATTTTTTTTTTAATAGAATTTTAAGCGAGTTTGGAGTTAGTTATTCAGAAATAAAGATTAATATTGATTTTACATTATGGAAACATGCAAACTTTGCAATTTAAATGATATCTAACCAAATCAGTAAGTAATTTTTGTTTCTATAGCATTTTTCACAGATAAAAATAACAAAGTGCTTTAGAATAAGAAACCCTAAAACACAATAAAACATAAAACAATGTAAGTCAAGAGTGTTTTACCTTTAAGTTAATTCAGGATTGGGACCTGATGCACTTAAGGTTGTTGACTGTCACTTATCATATAATGATCTTTATTTTTCATTATACTAAATTCAATTACAGTTCAATATATTTATGATAATAATTGTTATAATAAAAGTTTGAATCCGGGCCATGGTAGAAAGGTCATCTATTGTAAAAACATATCTACGCTGTAAACACGGAGCCAAAAAGACACTTTCTATCTAAAAATAAGCATTTTCGTTAGAAGAAGGAAAAAATGTGCCCCAAAGCACGGTTCTGCCGGCTGTAAGTGTGTGAAGAACTTATTTTAAAACCCACTTCAACAAAATGTTGGTTAAAAATGAAAGTATGTCAATGACGCAAGAGCAGAATGTACGTCTTTCCTCCTCAGCCTCGTAAAAACAAACAAACTCTGTGAACTGATTTCCAGCGTGAGGGCAAAATGATTGTTTTCAGTCTTTTCTCTCTCAGGCTTTATCTATTTGAGCGCAGTGATGAAAGCATGTTTTGATCTGTAAGCCACTGTTCATATCTGGATTTGGGAGGCACATGGCATGGGAGAGGTCACATTTTATGGGCATTAACACCGAGTCAGACGGACCTCCCACCACGCGCACATTCATCCAATAAAGCCAGTCCTTCACTCCACGGGCCTTGATAAGGTTTCCAATCAGTGGCACATTTCTGCAGCAGCAGTGGCAGAAAGAGGCTAAACCACGAGAAATAAAGTATTACCCCAGAGTTGCCAGATTAAAATATCTTATTTGGCCTTTTATCAAAGCTTCTCTTTTAAGTTGTGGATTTGCGCCGTGTTATTCTTTGCTTTAATTAACAGGATTAAAGTGAACTTTGATCAGTATCATCTGAAACAATGTCTTGTTGTCAAACCTCCGCTAATCCCTCCAAACTGTCGGAGCGGATTATATCTGCAGATGAAACCAGGAGCAAAGCGGGTTTTAGAAGTGGCCCGGAGTCACACGCTGAGGCTGTGCAGTAGAAAAATACGTGTCGAGGTGTTGTGGAGACAAATGACATTTGAAAGCAAAAAAAGTTAAATAAGTTTTATTTCTTGTACATTTTCTAAGTTATGTGCATGAAAAGATTGAACTTTACAAGATGATTAAAGTCTTTCTTGTGTCTTAAAGATGAAAAGCTCCCTGAAACTACCTGAAAACTCATAAACACATACACCATAGTCATTTTTTTTACATGTTCAATAATACGTATGGCCATAGATTATTCCAGAATAACTAAATCTATGTGTTTAGTATGCAGTTGTCATGTTTTACTTTAGAACATAATTAATATAGTTTTTTATCTCTAATAATTCTGTGTCATCAAAACTGATCCCATGTCGGGTTACATTGCTATTTCCCTTCCCACACTTTCCCAGTTCACAATATCTTGATGTAAATGTCCCAGTGGGTAGTTGAAACCTTTCCAGCCTCCGGCAGTATGATGAAACACAGCATATTAATAACTCAACTAATGTTTTTATTTTAGGATAAAGACACACAGCACAGATTTTAGTTCAGTGAAACCTGTGTGGTTGGGACTAGTGGTTCATTATCATCATCATCTTCAACACCCGGTGACTCTGACTTGGACAAAACTGTATAGAAAATGGTTTCTAGATGGTTTTTAGTTTGAAAACTCATGGAATCCACTGGAAAACACTGACTGAGTAGAGAAGGTGTGGAGGGTTATGGCTCGTTAATCCAATCGTAAAACCATTTGAGGTTACATTTCATAGAGCACACAGTTACTTTGGTTTAGTTACCAACTCATGTCAGAGATGCTTTTGGAGTTTGGTGTTGACGGTTGCTGCGAAATACAAAAATTGTGATGCAACAATAAACAGCAAACAAACCAGTTTTTTTTTTAACGAGACGCCAATAAATCTGTTTTCAGGCAGTGACGGTAAAATGTTGGTAACAGTTGCAGTACTTTAACCCTTAAAGGTGAACAGGGTCAATTCTGAGGGTACAGCTCTTGATTCTTTTGAAATAAAGTGTGTTTGTGCTGCTTGTTGAGTCTGGACAAAATGATCATGGCCGCTCTAAACCCCCCCCGCCCCCCCCCGCCTGGGTCAGAGCACTCCGGTGGCAGTGACCCCGACTCCCCTCTTTCACCTTTAGGTGTTGATTGCTTTTAGAGCCCAAAGTCTAGATTGAGGGCTTTTCCCATGGAGATTAGACGATCTGGTTTGAAGCTGTTTCAACAGGTCGCTTGTGAGGGGTCAAAGGTCAATTACATAGTAGTGCCTAATGGTAGCAAATAACGTCAATCACCTTAAACGGACCAGTGGCGAGACTTGTGCCCGACTTCGGGCTGGAATCTGTGGAATCCAGAGGTTAAGCCTGTGGTGGTATGGAGCGGCTGACCGGACACACACACACACACACACACACACACACACACACACACACACACACACACACACACACACACACACACACACACACACACACACAAAAATGTATGATATATACCGAATGTGTTTCTTTCTTCTCGATAGAAACAAATATACATCAGATTTTTAGAAATATGATTTCTACGAGAAAGAAAGAAAGCATGCATCATTCATTACCTTGGGGAAATAATTTCTTGTCATTTATCTCCTCGTATTCACAGTTTCACCTCGTCTATGTGCTCTAGGAGCCGCGTGACACCCGGGAGCTGCTGGGGGTCAAGTGCCTTGCTCGGAGACTCACAATAGTAACTTGTCAGCAGTGGGATTCGAACCAACGAACCAAAAGCCTCTTGTCTAACTTTGGATTTACTTAATATTCAAGTTGCATCCTTAAAACCAGAAAATATTAAATTCCTGAGTTACTGTGTGAGAGTCCTGTGATTGGGTTTGATAAGAATTTAAACAAATAAATAAATAAAACAGTATTCTATAATTTTCTGAAGATTTCTTTTAGTTTTAAAGTGTAACAGTGTCAGGGTGTTTATGGATATTTTCACAATTCAAACTTTCAGTCTTTCCCCCTGAACTTTTCTTGGTCTTCTCACGTGGAGCCCTTTTTTATTTTTTTTAAATCAACAAACATTTATCTAACCAGAACCACAGCTGGATTCGTCTCGTTTCCCAATCGATGTCCTCGGGAAAAATGAGGCGGCATGTTTCAGACATCTGTCTGCTCCAGCACACCTGACTCCAATTGTCTGGTCATCGTCAGGCTCTGCAGAAGGTGGATAACAAGCCATCGGTTTGGATCAGGTGCAGTGGAACAGAGAGACGGACAGAACCAGGATTCATTAAAATTACAGGGTTTATAGTGTGTGTTTCATGCTACTTTGTAAATTTTGCATTTTTTCTTTTATTTGATTTCCTCTATTTACTCATTGACTTTAAATTGCATAAGTGTCCGTATCACATTGTGTCCGTATTTATTTGCAAAGATTAATTGCGTATTAGTGCACCATATAACAATACTAAATAACCAGAAAAAGACATCAGAGGTCCAAAAGTACCCCAAATAGATCCAAACTAATGCCTGGATGAGAAAACGATACCAGAAAGTCACATAGCTCATTGACAAACATACATAAAACCACAAATATAAGCACATCACTACAAAAAGCAATGAATAGATACTGATTTAATTATTACGTAAGACGTCTGAGTCCAGGGTTGTGGTATGTTAACATACTCCGTCTCCTTTTTCTGACTTGCAGCGGAAAACACATTAACGGAAAAAAATTATGAAGTCACAGATCAGCGTCGGTGTGCATTACTCCGGCTGTTTTCTAAATCTTCGCAGAGGCGCGTCAGGCGTCAGGTGAGGGTGTGCGTCATCTCCGTTGTCACGGTTACGCGGCACCGTCATTTGTTTGTGCGCCCGGGGGCGAGGTGATTAATCACAGAGCCGGCTTGGGACGGCCGTAACGAATCACGCGGCTAAATGTGAATGGCAGGCGTTTGTGCCAACGCTGTTCTCATTCAGCAGAGTTCACGTTCCTCACGTACAGGACGACGACCGCACATCACCGGAGGAGAGGGAAACCAGGACCGGAGCCAAGAGAAGTTGAAGTGCACAGCGGCGGCCCAAAGGTGAGCGAGAGTTTGCTGGTTCGAATCCCCCGGATCAAGGTAAATTAAGTAAATCTTTTATACCAATAACCACATTGAATTTGTACAAAACCTTCACTGTGAACTCCAGGATCAACAGCTGCTCCCCGACCAGTTGACTTACGTACTTTCTAACTCGGCCTAAACGCTGGAGGGACTTTGAGCGGACGCCATGACTTCAGCCGGCACCAGATGACATCAGCACATTGTTTCTCGGAAATACTTTCATTTCTTTAATCTTGTTAATCAAGCGGTATTATTTGGAAGTACAACCTGCAAGCCATCAATGGAAATTCAGTTTGAACTTTTGAAGCTGAATTTTTGTCTCGTTTCAAGATTTTCTTTAAGGAATGAAATAATTTTAAAGGAATAATATGAATCTCTTTTAAATTCTAGAACTAGGATTTATTTTTCACCTTTTATTTTGTCTTTTTTTTATTATTCTGTAAAGTACTGCATTCTAATCTTTAAAGGTTTTTTTTTTTTCCACCAGAAAGAGTATTTATGTGCCTTATCCAGACTCATGTATATTTTTTTGCAATAAAAGCTGTCAATTTTAGATATATCAGACATAAAACCGAGGAAATAAAATATGTTGAAACATAAAGAGAACATGACTATAATGTCCTTTGAGAGCACTTTCACTGTGCATAGTGTTTCAGGTTTTTTTAATTTATTATTCTTTCATTTTATCCATCTGTGTTGAACTTTTTGGAAACATTTGTTGTGTTTAGACTGACAGAAATAATAAATTATTGATCATTCACTGTGCTGTACCGGCGCAGACGTGTACAGTATACCAACTTCCAACATGGCGCAGGGCCCACGCTGTCCCACACACACACACTGTTTGCATGTGCAGGGTTTTTGTTTCCATGCCTCCCTCGAACTGAAAAACTCTTCCGCTGGGAACAGTAACACTGCAATCAGACCCGCTTTATGGCAGCCAATCTGCCATTCACCGAACACCAAAGATTGATGACACCTGTCCTGTCTGACGGGTCTCCCGAGCGAGAGGTCACCGACTCGCATGCACCGCACGCTCATAAATCTCAGTCCATCTGTTCCGAGACAAACAAGGAAACGTGTCCATAAATTCTGAGTTGTTTGAGAAATTTGGCGTCGGACAAGCAGAGAGGGGTAAAAATCGGTCTGATCGAACCCTCCTGTCTGCGGTTGCGTTGCCCTTTTGACCCGCTGACCAGACTACTTACATTAACATGACACAATGTGTTCTCTCATGAAAGCAGCGGGAACCATCACAGCCTCCCATTGACACCCAAACAGAAGTATTTTTATGGCCTTCCGAGCACCACTGAACAAGTTTAAAGCGGCTTAATTGCAGCGTTGACCCGACTGGCAGCTTACATGAATGTGCCTTGCTGGGGAGGACGCCGCAGACCGTTAACTGCAGCGAGGTGCAAAGAGGAAAGAAAAAGTTAATGAGCGAAACGCAGCACCGCCTTCAAGTCGGGACCTGCGTCTGAATACGGACTAAAATAAATGTGTCGTATGAGAAAATGGATGGTGGCTGTGAGGCGTTACAACATAAACTCAACATGCGGTGGTTGTCCGTGTTTATTGGTCTTTAGATGGGGCACTTGAAACAAAAAGCACTGACTGAACCCAGAGGGTAAACATGGCGGCCCCTAGTGGCTGACGCGATTATGACAGCAGCAATGCAGGAATGTAGGACATGGGAATAATACAGGCGAGATGTTAACATTAAATTAACTGTATTTATTCTTGAAAGTAATCAAACAAAGCAATGTTGAATTGAAGTGTTTATCATCAGTCAGTATTCAGGAAATGAATATTAATCAATTGATTAAAATTAGATAATATTGATTGGTTTGCTGGTTTGTTCATACAATTACTTCATTTGTTTGTTCAATATTTGGTTCAGTGCTTGTTTCTTTGTTTGGTTGGTTTCCTGATGTTGGATACTTGGTGTTGATTAATAAAATAGTTGGTTTGTTGGTAAAACAATCTGCTTCCATAAACTGTTTTCATACCTTCAAGTTCAAGCTTTTTGTTTCCATGAATGAGCCACTTAGGAATTTGGCGTTTGCTCATTTCAAGTTCAAAAACAACAATGATCAGACAAATAATTAAGACATTTCTCACTTGGTTCCAGGTTATAATAAGTTATCAAAACCAAACACATTTCTAACAAAGGTCTTTAGAGAAATGTGATTCATTGTATAGTTTAACAATACGGTCCAAACCTCAGGGCCAATGCAGAAACTGAAGGTCATGGTTAATTCTCAGGCACGTTTCTCACCATCGACATAAATTACAAATTAAAAACGTTTTGAGCTGAAGTTTTGATAGATCCTCTGTGACAAACATTTCAAACTTCACACAACCAAAGCTTGACATTCAGATGCTTGTCTAGTACAGTAGGAATGGAGAGTGAGGTAATGAGGGCCTCTCTGGGGGAGAGTGAAGCACTGACCCGTGGAAACCCCGACAGGTCCACTGAACTTTAAAGGTGAATTGGATCAGAGCCCCTCTGGTCCGCCTCTCAAGCAAAAACCTCCTGATGAGGGCTTAGCGGCAGCAGTGAAAGCAACCTAATGAGTGACGAGTAATCAACACTATTACCGGGCCCCACCAGTATGCCCAAGCTTCAGCCCGGCAGGCTGTGATGTCGTCTCCAGCCAAGCCCCAGCCTGAGTCACGGTGAGGGTGACTAATCAGGAGGCGGGAATATTGGTGAATTTAATGGCTGAAGTATAAATCTCTGCCAATGCTCGGCCAAAAGAAGAAGAAGAAAAAAAAAAAACGGCTTTGATTAATGAGCTGAAGTGTTTTTTTTTTCACCCAGGTCTGTAGCCATCTGGGACTCTATCTAAACGGATGACCTCACCGCATTTCACTGGCTGCAGTCCATCCTGCAACATGTCCTGGGCAATCAAAGAGCAGTGCCAATACAAAGGCCAAGTCCAGAGCAAAAGCTACGAGGTCAGAATGAAGTAAGATGATAATTGACCTGTTTGGGTTTGTTGTTTTCATGATCATTGTAGTGGAACATTAAACCTTTGTCGTGATCCAGAAATGGAAGATGTCGTGTCAGTGACAACCGTTTTTCATGAAAAAGTCGCTCTTTCGCATAAAACTATTTGAATCATTTATTGAATAAAAAGTAAAAATCTAAACTTTATTTAAAGTCCAAATCTTCGGTGAAACAGCATTCATACTTATTTGGAGGTGATTTGGGCCATATCGTCGATTTTTAGATGATTTCTTTCTTTATTTTTGCTTCTACTCGGACTTCAGATATAAATATTTATTTAACTGTGTGTTTGTTTATTGGATTAGTTTATCAAAACCTGCTCTGATCAAAGTAAAACTGAGAAGCGCTTAGAGTTTAGTGGAAACTCAACGTGTTCTTCACTAGAGACAGCATCTTTAGATAATGCTAAAGCTCATAAAGAGAGACTTGAATGCTGATGTGCATTAACGTTCAAGTTCAAATCACTAAAATTGTTACTAGTTACGTAATTATATGCATCATCCATCCTCTACACCACAAAAAAAATCTGTTAATTTAAGAACTTTTATTTGAATGCCAAATGCATACCTGAGTCTTTTGTTAACATTTCATAATGTTCACCAGCATGTCCTTAATTCTATTTCTTAACTAGTCCATACAGGAGGCACAGTTAATTCTGTTTGGGTTCATAAAGAAACAAAAAAACTGTGAAGCTTAAATGGAATCATGTGATTCACAAGGCAAAAATGTTTGATCTGTGTACAACGTGCAGTAAAAACACCTGCTGGTTTCATTACACAATAACCGACAGAAATTTCTTAACTGAAATCTTGTGGAAAAAAAGCTGATGAGTGAACAGAAACTTCAAAATCTTTCATTGCAAGCACAATAACTGGCCCAAACTTTTTTCCGCCAAAGTCCGTCAGTTGTTCCTCCTTCTTCAGCTTGGGCTTCATGTAAGAACAACAAACCTCGAAACAGCTGCGGCTTTCATTCCAGGCACGTCCTCCATCTTGTTTGCAGGCAGGTACCTTCGTCTCCAGGCCTGCTGCACCAAACAGAGTTCAAAAGTTTAAGCTCGAGCAGGGATCTGTGTCCGGGACACTTTAAGCAACTTATAGACTTATGGAGCAGTAATCCTTTGTGTGTAACTGATTTAATGAACAAAGTGAAAACAGAGGGTTGATCTTCTAATCCGGAAAATACTCGCAGCTACTTGAAATACTGGTGCTCGGCAGTTCTCTTCCTTGATGTTAATCAGGACTATAAATCCACAGGTTTTAGGATTTATCAATCTCCTCCAGCGGAATGAAACAAAAGCAAACTGTGAGAGGAGGATCTGTGATATATCATGGTGCATACTTCTTAGATGGGATCTCTGTTAAGTGGTGAGCGCACTGAATTTTCTGGCATGTGAAAGAGATTGAGTTTCATAAGGAGATCTGGTTGTTAATTTGCGTGTTTATCTTGATGCAGAGCACTGGGCTGAATTCGCGTAATATATGACCTGATACACAATTTTTTTTTTTTTTATCTGTGTCGGCTCCCCTTCCTGCTCCCCTCATCCTTCCCCTCGTTCTCTCTTCTATCTCTTTTCCAAATACCTTCCAGTCAAAAAAAAAGAAGAAAACAACCCTCCAAAACACCCATTTCTGTGGGTTATCACTCCAATGCATCATCACTCCCACTTCTCACATTAGCCGAACCACAGATAATCCATGTTTATCCCTGCATTCAGCACCACCGCATCCATTTTTAAGTTTTATGGTGCAGTTTTGTCTCCAAAACAAACTTCACTTTGATTCAGGGCAATGCTGTGGATGTGACGACTGCTTTGATGCTCAGCAGCTGCTGCAGGAGGAGACCAGCGCTTTATGTCAGGATCCGGAGTTTCCCTCACAGCAGAGTTATTGTGACTTCAGCACAGATAAGTGTCTGTCATCAAGTGTAGCAGGAAGTAAAATATGACTCCTGCAAAGCATTTTCTGGTTCAGATTTTTTTTTTTTTTTTTCATTTATTCAGCTTTACATGACAGGACATGTCAACACCCAGACGCATGGATGTTGAGGGACTCGCAAGGTTGCATCGCCACCTTGTGGAAGATTTGATCCTACAAAAAATTCTTGCTCGTGGATTTGTTGTGTTTTTTTCTGTAATACCCTGAAATGACTTTGTTGTATTTGGCGCAATATAAATAAAGTTGAATTGAATTGAATCAATCGGCACAGAACAAAACTACGTGTCAAATAGGAATACTTTATGAACCAAAAGTATGTGGACGGATATTTTGGATTTACACAAGTTGTGATCCCATCAGCATTCACAGTGAACCAGCTACGGGTTTTTTCATGAAGGACAAAGTATGAAAAATCTGACTGTTCATATTTTTCAAAATATTCTTTTAATTTGTTTTCAGTGTTTGTTTTGAATCAATGTTGGTATTCAGTTCTCAGGAAAGTCTCACAGTCACAATTAATGAAATATGCAGGATTATGATTGTACTTTGACCTTGTTATTCAGTAGTTGACCCATTTGCTACGTAACATGCGTCTAATTTCCTTTAAAAAGCAGTTTGTCTTCATACTGAATGTTAACTGAACTCTTTTTTTAACCACCTGGAAACAATTTAATATATTTGAATATGTTGTCTCCTAACTATTTCTATTTCAACCCTTTGCTCTTATCATTAATGTGCGATCTGTTTTGATTTGTCCAATACTTTCCATCTTCCTGACTTTCTTTTCTGTGAGTCAATTATATTAAGAATAGGTTAGAAACAGGATGATAACAAAAAAGAGGAAATCATATTTGAATAAAATCATAAAAGTTAATTACAAATAGTGACTGTGTTACTGAAAAAAGTGGAATTCATAACTATATGTAAACAACGTGCACACACACACACACACACAGAGGTTATATATATATAACCTCTGTGTGTGTGTGTGTGTGTGTGTGTGTGTGTGTGTGTGTGTGTGTTCTATTCTATTGAAATCCATTTACTCTGTGCTGTGGTCTGTCTTGTAACATCACTGTAGTTTTAAATAAAGTTTAAACAAAAAAGACAGCTTTGTTTACATCCTGTTCTGAAAGCACGCGCTCTTTCAACTCGCTCTCCTATTGGCTGTTCTGACTTCTAGCCCATCCCACCAAAAGCCAACCCTACACTATCAAAAGTTGATTTTTATAATTTTTTTATTGCCTTTAAAACATTTCAGATTGTCACTAAAACGAACAAACGTAATTTTACCTTTTGCGGAATGAAACGTCGGAGTTTATGAAGCCTCACGTTGCTGTTGGTCGTGGTAACGTCGAAAAAGTCCCCTCCGTGTCTCAAAACGTGCCGTTTTGTTTCTGGAGGTATTTATGGACATGCGCAGTGAAGCGGTGGAGGCTCGTCGGCGCGAACTCAGAGTAGCGGGTTCATTTGTGCAGCGGCTGGACTGAGAGGAAGGTAAACTGCACACATTTGGCACCAAACTGCTTTATTTAACTCGATATGTGACATTTACGTGCTGTATTAACACGTCTAAACGTTATTTGTCTGCGTCCCGTCCTCGCTCCGTTTCACTGAAAGCTTTTCGCTGTTGGAGCTTTGTTTAGTGTTTGTGAGCTCGGTGGTAGTCTACATCATTTCCCCGTGTTTTAAAGCTTAAAGTGTTGAATGTGACCTAATAGAAGTCGTTTTTAGCTTAAATATAAGAATGCTTCTGTGCTTTGAGGATATCGCGAAGAGAGCTTGGAAGTTGGTGAACTTCAGCTCGCTTGGTGTAAAGTTGATGCACCAATCTTGAATTAAAACCTGATAATATCAACAATACCTCCCCAGAGATTATGTTTACTTCCACTACTTATCAGAAATCTGTCGTGGTGTCCCGAATCAATACACTTTAATCCGTGCTGCTTGGAACAAAATGTCCCCCGGTGGTCTTTGTTATGATCCGTGCAGCGTGGAGGAAAACTCTTCTTCTTTTGGAGGTTTCTGCAACTGTTTGGTGTCTCTTCTGGTTCATTCATTCTCAAAACTAAATGTCCTCTGAGCAGTGTGTTGAAGCTGATTGTGGCTACAGCTCATGGTCATTCATGAGGAAAAGTGGCGCTACATGATGAATAATCCTGACTTAAGCAGCAACAAAGTTATCTGAAATACCAAATTACCAGCAGCTGTTAAATCAAGCAACTTCCAAGTTTTGTCATGAGTAAACAAATTAGTTTCCTCCTTTTACAGGTCAAAGCAGCCACAGAAATGAGAAAAAGGTAAGGACGCCTCCTGTTAGTATATCAGTCCTTTGTGTTAGAGTCTGTTCTAAATTGTGTGTTGTTTTTTTTTGTTGTTTTTTTACAGAGGCCGCAGATATAAGCAAGCTAAAAAATCTGCTGGGAGTCACAGCACAGTGGGGATGGTAAGATTAAAACACTGATCACAGAATGAAGGCCCTCTCTTTTATCAGCCGTCTGCATGTGTGAAGCTGTGACTGCTCCTGTGCTGAATCGATGTCTTCTGACACACGTTTAATGTATAAAATTCACCTTAAAAGCACCATGATGGGAAAATCTGGTCTTATTTTCACACCACAGAATTATAAGAATTACAATAGATTAAAAATATGATGATTATTGTACAAAATACTGCAATTTGTGATTGCTGTATATTCTCAGTTGTGTGTGTGCTTCTTTTTATATAATGTGAATAATTTGACTGTTGCAGCAAAATAAGAGGAAAACTCCTCCGGGCCTGTCCAAGCTGCAGTGTGAGAAGGTAAAGCCAAGAAAAAACAAAACTTCTGCTTGCTAGATTAAAGCATGTCAGTGAATCTTCTGTCTTGCTGTCAGAGCCAGCTGGTTCTTGAAGCCGTGGTCACCACTCAGCACTGCGACGTCGCCGAGACGCGAGGGAAAAGAGAGAGAACCGACGGCGACATGCTCGGCCATCCCGCGGTGCTTTCAAGAGACTTGAAGCCGTTCCCTCTGCTTCCCAGGTGAGTGTTTGATCAGCTCCGCTTCAACAGTTTTCACGTGGTGCCTGGAAGGTGATTTATTTCTTTTTGTGCGTCACAGATGGAAAGATTCAGACCAAGTTCGGCTGCAGATGTTTGGCCACGATGTGAATTACAAGCACAGTGCAAACTTCATAAAGAAGCATCCCAACGTGGATCCACAGATGAGATCCATCCTCCTCAACTGGTTAATTGAGGTAAAGAAACCAAAAAAGGTTTCTTTAAGCGGCATTGATTGATTCAGGATGTGGATGAATGCTTTCTATTTTTGATGCCAAAGTAGTAGAATGACATATCACTGATGATTGAAGCCGGTTGGTGATAAGTGTGTGTCTGCTGCTGGGTTCCAGGTGTCTGAAGCTTACACTCTCCACCGGCAGACCTTCTACCTGGCACAGGACTACTTCGACCGGTTCATGATGACGCAGAGCAACGTTCAGAGGGACATACTGCAACTGATCGGGATTACCTGTCTTTTCATAGCAGCAAAGATGGAGGTATGAAATGAAGAGTTTGATTCAGTGTTCATGGGAGCGAGTTGTTCTTAAGAAGCTGGAGTTTAAAAACATTTAGGTGACTTGTGCATGTTAAAAATGTGTCCAGTGAGATTGGGGTGCCCAACCAACAGTGTAAATACAGAGACAGGCATTCACATTCACACTTTATATTGACCAGATCACTACTTTTGATCTGTGGGGGTAAAAAACACAGGAAAAACATACAATTTCTATTTTTTTGGCTGCACAGGAAGCTCGTCCTCCAAAGCTCTGGCAGATGGTTTACGTGACTGCAGATACCTACAATGAACAGCACGTTATTCAAATGGAGCTGCTCATTTTGAAGGTAAAATATCGTACTAGTATTGCTTCTTGATTTTTATTTGCATATACCATATGAGCTCTGATGTTAATCTTTTTTCTCTCTCTCTAGCATCTGCGTTGGCAGCTCACCCCTGAAACTCCAGTGTCCTGGATGAATTTATTCTATCAATTGTCAACAAGTACGAGTGGTTCAGATCTGCTGGAGCGACAGTTCCCACTGGATATTTACCTGCAGATGACACGTGTAGGTGATCATCTCCGATCGGTCTTTCTTATTTTCTGCCCTCTGCATTTCATGATCAATCTTGACTCGTGTTAAATTGTGTCTTTTAAGCTTTTAGATCTGTGCATGCTGAGCATTAACGCTCTGGACTTCAGATACGAAGTCTTAGCTGCTTCAGTCTTGTGCCATTTCATGCCTCAAGAAAGAGTTGAAAGAGTCACAGGTGAGAGTCGATATAACGACACAATCTGCGATGAAGTGCTTTTTGGCTGCGTGTGTTCATACGCATTCAGGCTAAAATCCATAAAATTCCGTTCACTAACTTTTAAATATGCTTCTTCTTTCCTCTTCAGATCTTCCAAAACACATCATCCAGCCTTGTATCACCTGGATGGCTCCTTTTGCACAATCGGCGGCTCGCTTTGGAAAAGAAACACTGAAAGACTTTGCCGGAAAGCAAATAAAAGACAGACACACCATCCAGACACACACCGACTATCTCACTATGCTGGTGAGTGTTACGAATAAGGCTTGCAAAGTGGTGGGGAAAGATTAGTACTTCCGTTTGTGTCGCCCACAGGCTGAAACATGTAGCTTCATGTGCATGTGATGGAGGACTGACTGCAGTCTGTGCATGTCGGGGGGGCGTGGCCTCAAAAGCCTTAGACAGCTGTGTGCTACGTGCATGTGACAGACTACTGACAGATAGTGAACTGCACTGGTTGTGTCAGTCAGGATTATGCTAGAATATTTCTTAATTCACGAAATTTCACATCCCGGGTTATGAGAATGTTTTATAGAGCCGATGTGTGGATGGTCTTTTTGTTTCATACATGTGAAAACTAAAGTCTACCAACAACAGCCCCAGGTGTGGTTAAAAAGAGTTGAATCATTAATTTCTGAACTGTTTGTTTTTAAAGGATGAAGCCATTCAAACGAGGACACCTGACTTCACTCCCAGCGGCTCAGAGAAGAACTCAACACTGTGAACTTTAACGCTGATGTGAGTGTGAACTGAAGACACAGGGTTACTGTCCCTTTAAGGATGAATCTTGGTAACGGGAATAAGAAGGCTGAGATATTTAGAAGAAACACTCAGTTTTTAAAATCTGAAGATTTTAAATCTCTGCCAAAGCTCTTTTGTTAAAACCTTTTTTTTTAAACTTTTTACTAGATTGTTTTATTCAGATAATGAATGTGTTGAATTTTTTACTGTAAACTGGAAGTCATTTCTAGGAAATGATGTGATGTGCAATTCTATTCAAGTATTAATAAAATAATGGCCTCAAGCTAGAGATGAAATCAGGGCCTGAAGAAAAATGGATCCTTTACTGTTTGCGCTCCCTGCTTTACTTGACGACCTGGAAACTCCATGTTGGGTTTGCACTTGTATTTTAAACCCTGATGAACAGAAAGCATCCTCTTCAGTTCATTCATGTTTCCTAACACATGTACTGTTTGTAACTCAGGGCATCTTGAATTCCTTTCAAATGATTTACAAATATACAACTCTACTTCTTTTTTTTTTTGAGTTTATTTTCTACCACAAAATGTACGATTCAATGTTGTCTGTGTCACTATTAGAAATAAAGTTTGGCCATGGCCTGCAGGAATCTCTTCTTTCTCTTCTGTGCAGCCAGCTGCAGCACCTCCTCCGGGTTACTGGTGTTCAGCTCCGTCTGTCCGATCGCTTTGATCTGAAAGTGTAGAGACTTTTGGCTTAATTTAACCATTTCTGATGGCTTTAATTTTTAATTTAATTTTTTTTCTCATTGCTCGAAAGTGGTTTACGGACTTACCGCAATCTGCCTCTTCTCGGTCTCGCCTCGTTTGTGGTGAATGTCTGAACAGTCAGGGGGAAAAACAGGCGGCAGAGATCCACAGAAATCCTTTTAAGACTGATTTCATCCAGCAACTGGGAAACATAAAATGGGGCCTGCTTATTTTTTTTTTTTTTTAATCAAATCGTGCCACTGAACATTGGAGAAACAAATTTGATTATTGAAGAATTCTTTAGGTTCTACAGCGAGGTCCAGACTAGACGGTGGAATATTTAACTCTCGTTTTAAAGAGCTTATTCAGACACTGTAAATACATTTCTCTTCACGCAGTTGTCAGTTATAATTTTCAAAGCGATGGATCTCAATTAAGCTGCTTCATGAAGGATACGAGTGAGATATTCCAGTATGGTGACGTCCCAGATGTAGTCGTAGAACGAGTCCATGGCGTCGTGACTGTGACACAAAATAAACATTACGTACGTAATGTTAGAAAATACCTCTGCAGGTCATGTGACCGGGGGTGCGTGCTGCTGCGCGTTACCTGTTGGGCTCCTGGAGAGCTTTAAACGCCGTCATGTAGTCCACTTCTCTCAGAAACTGACACAGAACTGCAACCTGACGGGAATCATGCACAGTTTTCATCCACCTGTATGAAATCCATCCACATGTAGAGGTCTGACATCTTACCTGTGTGTGGCAGTTCATCATTGAACAGCACTTGATCATTCTCTTCAGGACCTGCCATCAAAAAAGAAAGAATGCTTCAGTTTATAGGCATGTATATGAGAAAAAAATTCAAAGTGTAAAGCGGAAGCTCGCGGACCGTTCTAACAGCGAGGTGAGTTGTTACCTGGTCTGTGTAAACATCCGGAGAAACGGCTTTAGTGAAGAAGTCTGAGCTCACGGCTCCGGCCTGCAGGTAGAGGTTGAGCGCGGCAGAGTACTGATTGGTCACTGCAAGAGGAAGAAACCAGTCATTAGTCGAGAACTGCTCTAAATCTCTTTCGTGAGTTTAATGCTGCTTACCGAAGTAGATGTCGGCCTGAGTGATGAGCCACGACTGGTTGTTTGGGTTCAGAGTGAGCGCGTAGGACACCAGCTCTTTCACCGTCACAGCCACGGCTTCCACATCCACCGCCTGAATGCTGCTCCGCACACAAAACATTAAGGTCAAGACGTGTTTTAAGCTTACGGTGTAGTGCTTTAGAGCAAGTCCACAAGAAAACGAGTGGACGTGATGCTCTCGTAAGGAGTGGCAACTTGTGAATTGACTTGTTGAAAATGAAAACTAGCTCTCACTTGGGAAGCGTGGATGGCCAGATGGAGAGGTGTTCTGCTGTCACTTCATTGACAATGTCATCCTGAGGGGAAGAAAAAAAAAAAACCTGAAATCACCACTTCTTGTTACATGTGGTCAACATGGTGACTGTGGAGCACAGAACTTCACCACACGCCCCTCTCTGGCCTCCCCACCACTGTCATTTGCTTAATCCTCAACTGACTCCACCATAAACAGAGAGACTATGAAATCAATCCATCCGTCTGAATGTTAAAGGATTAAAGGTGAAGCGGTACCCGCACGATGCTGTGGAGCCTCACAAACAGAGAGATCAGAGTCGTCAGGACCAGCGGCTCCTGCAAGAAATCAGATCAAACTTATCACATACAGCATCATCACTATTCCACAGGACGTTTCAGTTTGATACTCACTCTGAGCTTCTTGATGAAGGTGACGAATTTGCTCCTAAAGATGTGAAAATAACAAGTCAGCATGATTATTTTATCTCCACGTTAACCAACAGTCAGTCCGTCTGATCCGAGGTCAGTTTTACCGGTGCAGGATGCCCATGGACGACTCTCTGTGTTTTATGAGGCCGACCCGGCCGTCGCTGTTCCTCTTGTGTTGGATGGAGACGCTGCAGATCTGAACCACCACGTCCCAGAGCTCTTTGGCGGTGCGTCGGCTCTCTTTGGGACCCGGAAGCTCTTTACAGGTGGAGGCCAGGAGCTGACCGAGCTACCGGTGGGAGACAAAGCACATTTAATGAAAGAGCTACGGGCGTCGGAAGTGGTTCAAATGGACACATTGGGGGAAAAAAAATTAAATAAAGATGCGTCACCTTAATGTAGGGATTGTTCATGACCAGCGACTGAGGCACCTGCAGAGTCAGGTAGTCGTTCTCCCTCCAGTTGAGCATGAAGGCAACACACTCCTCTCCCACCACCTGCCGCAGGGGCAGATCTGGACACACACATTTAACACTGGTCGTCAAATCTTAACCAGGACACAAGCTGACAAAAAGAGACTTATAGTATCTGAGGGTTGTGATCAAACTACATGCATTTTTTTCTCGTTAAATATAAAACATTTCTACACTGTTGCTACAGAGTTATCAACAACAACAAAAAACTGAATACAATGGGTACTTTTTTTTACACTTATTGCACATAAACTGAGATATTTGAACTATTATTTGAGTCTATTCTTTATTATTTATCCAATAAGCCATGAAAACCAATTATACAACATCTCAAAACATAAAAATTTCCACTGCCATCCATGTTCTATACCGCTAAGAGGAAATTCTTTAAAATAACTACGTAATATTTAAAAGTGACCTCTTCCTCTTTGAAATGCATCCCGAAGTACTCAAGAAGTAAATGAGCCTTCAGATATAAGCCAATATATGAATGTAGTCATCTTGACTCTTCTCGTCCAATCGGCCTTCAGAGACAAAGTTCTTCCTGGTAAAGACTTTTCCGTCTGCTCACCGTGAATCCTCATCTCGAGGTAACCTCTGACCCTGCTGACCAGGTCGGGCGGCGGCCGCTCCTTGCTGCCCTCGGCGGCCATCGTCTCGTGGGCTCGCACTTCCAGCAGCAGCATCTCGTTCAGCATCACCTGCCTCAGCTTGGGGGAAAACTCGGTGACGAGCTCCAGGCAGGCGGAGAAAAGCTGCCGAGCGTGGCCGAAGTCCTGAGGTGAGAGACGAGACGGCGTTTCACCGTTAACGTTCCTACTGACAGACCGCTACGCTGAGCCCCGATGACGACGTCACACCTTTATTGATATGCAGTGGAGTCCTTTGGCCATGAGGATGTAAACCAGGTCTTTTGTCAGGTTGTCTTTGATGCCGAGGATCACATTGATGTAGTCTGGAGGAACTTCCCACTGCAAACACCAGGAGCTGTTGTAGTTTTAATCATTTATGCATATGATCCAGACATTAAACAACGAGAACATGTTTTCCCCCCCAAATTTTATTCAGGAAAAAATGAACAGAACAGGAAATGTTTAGATGCAAGACGTTTAACTGAATTGAATCATGGAGTCAAATGACCTTTCTATTCCCAGTCATCTAAATTACTCATAAAAAACAACCCTGGATGTCAATGACTATGACTTCTTTGACCTCTGACCTTGCTGTTGACCTTCCAAAAGGGTCGTTCCGCCATGCCGTGCAGTTCGATGAGGATCTGTCTGATCCGACGTGGCTCCAGCGAGAGGATGAGCTGCTGCTCCAGCTGCCCGATGTTCACACTGGCCAAGGCTTGAGGAGGGATGGAGGCCAAAGCACAATGAGAACGCTACGCCCGGACGAGTGTGACACACTGAGACAACTGGGCTCCCTACCTGGAATGTCGTAAAAGGAAGGCAGAGGCTTGGCGCTGAGGTTGATGGTGGCCGACCTCTTCCGCATCTGCTCCACCAGCAACTTCCTCTCCTCCTCCTTCAGCAGCTCCATGAAGAGTTTATGCGACGACACCACGAACACAAGGGACAGGTCCTCCAGGCTTTCACACAGAGTCCTGCTCCAGCGCAAGTTCAGGGAAAAGATGTAAAACTGCATCAACTCATATTGAAAAATCTGATCGTTTTTATTTTGTGACTGAAGGTTCGGCACTCTCACTTCATAAAAATGGCCATGTTTCTTCTGGACGTCTCAGCTGGGCGATCTTTTTCCAGTGAGCGTGTGCACACCTGCAGAAGAAAGAACATCTCACTGACATTTCAAATCTTCTTACTTTAACACAATTTGCAGCAATAGAAATGTGGGACAGCAAAGATCAGTTATTCTGACAGTTATTCGAGACACGCCGGTGTCCCGACTTCCTCACCTCTAAAATGAAGTCCACCATTCGTTTACTGGGCTTGAGAAGCAGCTGCTGGAAGCGCACGCCGAGGACTTCTCCTTCCAGAGCGTCTCGGACGGCGTTACAAACACATAGTTTGTGGCAAACCTCGTCCAGGCCCAGATCCCTGCACCAACACAGACGCAAACCCTTTTAGTAATCTACTGTTGCCAAGATTATGAGTTCTCACATAGTTCCCTCAACCATCCTTTCTAGACGTTTTAATGAATCTAGGAAGTTGAAACACTGCCAGAAAACAGAAAATTGAGCATATTATAGTCACTATAGAGGCCCAAAGGACTTCTGCAGAATAACTGTCCAATCACAGATGACATTCAGCAGCATGTGAAACACAGGTAAATAAACCTGATGCATCTGGTAAAAAACAAAACAAACAAAAAAACAGATACTGGTTCACACAGTCAATAACAGGAAAGTTAGGAATGTAGAAGTTCTGTTTCCTCGCCATGGTTTAGAATATTCTTGTCATTAATTATTGAGTTCTAATGTTGTCCCAACCATCCTAAACTTCTATGAACAGTTTACAGAAAGTCTTGCAAATGGGAAATAATTAAAAGCAGTAATGGGTAGAAGAAAAATGCTTGCTAAGTAGTTTGCTGTAGTAAATATTTGGATCACAAATTAACATGTCGATTTGCACCAAACAAAGAAAACGAAGCTACAGAATACAGGGGTTTTGGGGATTGTAACAAGAAGCAATAAAAAAAAGCAAGTGCTAAAATGACCCACAAATACGCAACACAGCTTGTCTTCGTGAAAAATATTATCATGTATTTTTAAGTCTAGAAGCTGAACTAAGATGCTGTCGATGTTGTGGCCTCACCCTTGTTGGACTTTGTACATGAACTCCCTGAGAACGGAGCGTCTGAAGTGATTTGGTAAACTCCGGGACACGTTGTCTTTGATGAACGCTTCGATGACGGCCTGTAGGGGAGGGAGGTCCTGTTAAAAACTTATTGGAATGACCAAAAAAAAACAACAGAAGAATGATGTTTGTCATCTCTCTGTGGTGCACATGACATTACGAGGAATAAAAGAAAAGGTATGTCTTTGTGGCGTTTGCTCCCACCTGATAGTTGTACGATCGGATCAGGCTG
This sequence comes from Blennius ocellaris, assembly GCF_963422515.1. NCBI lineage: Eukaryota > Metazoa > Chordata > Actinopteri > Blenniiformes > Blenniidae > Blennius > Blennius ocellaris. The sequence continues at coordinate 18,729,008 of NC_137669.1, forward strand.
TTGATGTGGCCGTAGGGGGTCGTCTGAGGGTCGGAGGATCCACAGTCTCCGGTCAAAGCTTTGCAGGCGTTCCAGTAACCAGCCAGACGCTTCTCATCCAGGTGAACATGGACAGTCGAGTCCAGCTTGAAGACGTAAAGGGAAACGTGCGCTCATCAGAAAAGTCTGATTCTCCTGTGACTAAGTGATCATAATAATTTTTTTTTTTTTTTGTCAAGTGAAGAAGAACACTTACCTTCTTTAAGAGGTCATTCGTCTGTCTGAAGTGGTCCCGGGCTTTCTCATAGGCTGGCTGGTCTGTGCAGCCTTGCTGGAAGAAAATAGCTCCCAAGTCATAATGCACCTGCAAATGGACCACAAACCACCTCATAAGCAACCCAAAATCAAAATAGCAATCCTGCAAAGAAGAACAACAACGCAAGTCTCCTCTAACCTGACAGTGAAACTCATCGGCACTGATTCGGAGCCCCGCGGTGGACGACTCGGTTTCTCCGTTAGCGGCGGCGTCAGAGGCCAGCAGGTCGAGAGTCCTCAGAGTGTGGATGTAGAAGTCTTTCTTCAGCTGCAGAGCTCCTTCCAGCACGCTGATGGAATCGTTGGCTTGTTCTTTCAACTGAAAAATGACAACGGTTAGACTTCGTGTTGAGGAAGAAAGACATGATGGCATCATGTTCAATAGAAAATACACAAAAAGGTAAATGTGCGTCAAAACATGTTCACTCACCACAGTGAGGATGTTTTCTGTCATTTCTTTCTCCTGTTGCACAATACTTAACCTATTTCAAATCACAAGAGAGGAACACACTCAATGTTTGAGTCAACAACTGAAGTATGGGAAGATCACTTTGTGTCTCTGAACACTGATCCTGTCATGTGTACAAATACTCCGGTATTGAAACAAGAACAGTCATGAACACACAACTCTGGACTCTACTAACCCCAGACTGACAACAACAACAACAATAAAAGCAGCTCAGTGCAAACACAATAATTGGGGGACGAATCCCAAGATAATTTAGACAATGAGAAAAATACAGAAAAAAATAGGAGTGAAATAAAGATCGAATCCTTTGTGGTGTAAAAAGTCACAAGTGGTGAAAATCATATCCAAGTATTTATGGAGCTGACAGTTTGTGTTAAAAAAAAAAAAAAAGGTGATGCTTTTACATGTTCATTTGATGAGGTCCTGGTTTGGTCTGTTTCTCTGGAAAGCTGCTCAGCACGATGGTCCTAATGGCCCTGAAATAACAATGGACAAAATACAAGTTATATATTCATTAAAACGTATTAAAAACAGATTCCAACAGGGCCTTCCCGTATCACAATCACACCAAGAACAAACAAAGGATACTATTTATACGTTGACAATTATATCATAATGTCCATTTCTCAAACAGCGATCAGCACTTCCATCAGCTACGACTGGAAACCATGACATTTCATCTGCAGACTTTGTGGCTCAGTCATTGTGATACAACGAAGTCATTTAGTTGAGTTTTATCCGCCCTCCTAACATGTTTCCTCACCAGCGGTTGTAGATGATGACAGCCATGGCAGTAGTCGGAGGCAGAGTGGACAGGTCCAGGTCCACATGTTTCACCCCTGGTGGCACTTTGCTCACACAGAGGAGCTCATTCAGTAACATATTTAACACTGGGATGGTCAAACTGAAATGCACAAAACTAATTATTCAATTACATTTTGTCAGATTTTCTGAACTTTCAGATTTCATTATAACGAGTTGAATTCAATGATCATGAACTGACTTCCTCTCACCCTTTCTCAAGTGAATCCAGGTCCCACTTCATGTGTGCAGCAACTTTGAGTGCGAGAAGCTTCAGGGTACGGTTCCTGCGGTTGTCTACTGGAGGCTGCACCTGATTCTGCTCGTTCACAGACGGCTTTGACGCCTGCTCCAGAAACTGAATGATCAGCTGCACCGGCAGCGGGTCTGTAAAAGAAATTAATCAACACCGGTATCCATCTTATCCTTCACAACTTGTGAAAATAGACTAATCCAGCACAGATCAATGGATGGGATACATCAGAATCACTACAAGCTGACCTGGGTTTGACTTCTGCAGGTGACTCTCCAGTAAACCGTCGTCCAAGAGGAACTCGAACCAGGACGTCTGCAGAGGTGTGCCGGGCCGACTGCCGACGACAGCAGCCACCCGGTCTGCTGCTTCGGCACTCATCCTCCTGTACTGGAAACAAATGTGCAAGGCACATTATTAAGGTGTTCCAATAAACATCAGTACACGATAATGCCATTTCAATAAGTAATCATTACCTCTTCTTATTCTTACCTTATTCAAAACCAATGCATTTGTTCACTATTATATTTGAGTGTAGCTGAATATTATACTACTATATTTCTGTCACTTAAATTACCAATACTGTTGACTGATTAGACAAATTAAATTACACATTAATGATGGCGTCATTATCATCTTGGGGACTGTGGTGATCTCGTCTTTTTTTTTTAACACTGAAAAATTAAAACATGGCCATATTGAGAAAGGAAAGTCTAATTTGGTGATCTATTCCGGTTACGTTCTTGACCATTTCCCAGCTCTTGTAATAGAAAATTATCAAATTATTTGATATCTAGCTCGAATTCTGAACATGTTTATTTGTTTTTAACTAAATGTTGAAAGCAGAGTCATTGTAAAAACATAGCAATTGTGAAAGTTTTTAGAGCCTATAATTAATGACATTTGGACCTAAAAAAATAAATTTTCTATGAATGACGCTAAACATTAGCAGCATCTCAAAAACAGTGCAGCGATCAAAGAATGTTTAAACAATGTCCTCGTCCGTCCCGAGTGGGCGGGAATTAGTTTGCATGAGTTGGTTAAGTCTCCCGAAATCTGGATCGTGCTGCCACTGTAGTTAAATCAAACGCTCCCTCTCTCACCCATTCTCTGTTGTGTTTAGGGACACTGCAGTTTAAACTGAAGCTAACTAGCTAAAGTTCGTCGCAGCCCCGCTCACGTCAGCACGAATGTCTCACCTTATCAGGTCACAGTGAGGAAAACGAGGACACAATAGATACAAAAAAAGAATAAAACATCAGAAGAGGCAGCTCAGACAGCTTCTTTGAGCCATTCTCACATTTCTGCGCCTCCTCTTGGCTCTCGTCGTCATTCCGGTTCCGCTCCGTGGTCGTGAGGAAAATCGTTGCGCCATGTTTGCGCATAACGACTGAGGCATTCATGATGCTTCGTTAAAAATCGTAAATGCGTTACAATTATTTATTGTTTTGGTTTATTTTGTTGTTGTTTTTCTTTAAACTTACTCATTTTAATATTTGACAAAATAGGCACCTTTTTCCATAATATCAGCTCATAGTTATGACTTTGACAGGACTTTTTCTTAAATAGAGAAAACTAAGAGTTAAATTTGGAATATTTTTAAAACTATATTTTTTCCGATTCAAATAATATTTCATGAATGCAGCACCATGTCTAGTTAAAATATACATACTTTCTGTCTTTGATAAGTCATTTGTTCAGGGACAAATGCAGGCATCTATCTCAATGCAAATTAATCAGGTGGACAGGACTTGGTGACATGGCTTCAAAGATATTTCATCCCTCATCTAAGAGGCTTTATCAGTTCATGTTGTCCCTTGACGGAGCTTGACTTGCATCTTCCAAGGTTTCATGTATTAATGGTCAAAGGTTTCTTATGCTGATGACCTTCATTGTGGTCATTGGACTCATGAGTTCCGGTGATTGAATCCTTTGAGGCTGGATTAGGGAATTGGCTTAGTAACAAAGAAACAACAATGTTGTAAATGGGGGAAATATGCTAGCATTAATGAATTTTTATTGTGTCAATGCAGTTTAGGACCTTAGAATTCCCCACAGTGGCGTGGTCTTGGAGCTGTACCCATTTCTGTTACCTTAATGGAGATACACCTGATTATGTTGTTTATTGAAGATCCGTCTGCACCATAAAGTGTGTGTGCTTCTGTTGTGATAACAGGGATTGTTTCATATCATTTATGTCCAACACTGTTAAAATCATGAACTAAAACACAATTTTTAATTTCCATCTGTACTTCAGTAAAATACACCATGAGGCATTTTTCCCCACGCACAGAGCCCGTTGCATGATAGCACCAGGAGGACTCCATTACCAATTTCTAATAACCAGCGGACAGGAAGCTGCTTCAGATGTAACATACAGACGTGGGAACTCTTGACCTGTCGACATAAGGCATCCAGACAAGGAGAACGATGAAGATGTTGAACTTTGGAGCCAGCCTACACCATCTTTATGGCTGAAAGAAACGCAGTTAATTTCGAAAACATCACGTTTCCCCTGTGCTGACAGTTCATCCTATGGTTCAAATAAAAAAGTTGTTAAACAGGCCTTTGTATTAAGATGCATGAGCAGAAGAGACGCTGCTGAAAACAGTTCACAAACACCAATATCTCATTTCTTTTTGCATCAATTCTGCTGATCCGACCAGAAAAAACAAGATGAAGATTCCAGCATTGTTCAGACAAAAAAAAAAAAAAAAGTTAAATAAACATTAATTTTGATTATCCAATGACAACCAACCACCTAAAATCCAATGAGTGTCAGTGACATCACAGTATGTGATGTGAACCTATACTTGAATTTTAGGATCGACACCGCTGTTGACATACAATATGACCATCAATTCTTGTTAAACCTTTTGAAACTGAGCCAGTTAGTCTTTAGGCACATACTTGAAAGTGTTATATCCTTAAATTCTCAGAATCTGTCGAGTCTCTTTCATTTTCTTTACAGTTGGTGTAAACTGGAAGAGTGGCACATCCAAAATGTGGCAGCTGGGTTGATGAAATGACACTACATCCATTTTGGTGTTTGGTAAAAACAACGTTGGAGCCGACGGTTTTCTGTATAATCTGATGTGTAGCATCACTACTGTATTGTTTTACGGCCATTTTTGGTAGTTTTAAATGGAGAATTGACGCTTACACAAACCCTCAATTTTGTCAGCATCTTCTCACCATGTCTGACGGGAACACTAATTCACACATAGCTTGAAGACGACAGTACGGTAAATAACATGACATATTTCCACACGCTCCGCGTCTGAATCGTGTTGGGCTGATCGTTGTTGGTCTGGTTGAGCAGCTTCATCATTGACACCCGTGCATCCAAACAGCAGTGGTCAGACATTTATTCTAAACAGAAAAAAAACAAAGTGTGTGGCAGATAGGAAGTATAACAGATGAGGAGGAGTAGCAGGAGCTGCTGTCAGTACTGGAACGAGATGACCGAGTTCACTTTGTAGACGTGGTACGAGCGGTTCCAGAAGACGCGGGTGAAGTAGTTCGTGTAGGGAGAGTAGTTCATCTTTATCTCGTGGCAAAACCGCCCGTGCTTGGAGAAGGAGTAAATCTCTCCTTTGTCGTACACAACCTGAGCCAGACAGGAGGAAGAGGCAGACGTGAAACACCGAAACATACAAAATAAAAGGAAAATGTCTGAATGTCAGAACTGAGCACTTTGTTTCTTCAATAATAAAGATTTAAACTCACGTGTCCGTTGGAGATGTCGAGCAGGTCTTTGATCCGACAGCCCTTATTGACAGTGAGCTCGTTACAAATCGACTCCTCGATGATCACGTAATTTGTTTTTTGCGACGTCAGCAGCTTGTAGACGTCCTCCGCAGATCTCAGAGCGTACACCTGGTAGGTCTGCGGGAGGACGAGACAGAGAAAGAAAGAAGGATATAGTAGTTTCCCTCCCCTCTGCATATCTTTCCCACAATAAGATCAATTGATTGATTGATTTACCTTAAAAATACTTGAAAATATATTAAAAATCAACATGTTGGAATGGACATTGTGTACATAAATGTAGTGAATGTGCCTGTTAAATATTTGCATAAAAAAACACTATAAATAGAAGGTTGCAGATAATCTAAAAAATGTAGCCAAACATTTGAAAGAATACTTAAAAAAAAAAGATTCACAGAAATTGTGATGTTAAGTAAGGTGAGTTGTGTTCAACAGACTTTATGATATTAAAAAAAGCAATACAGGATTTTATCTACACTCACTTTAATCTGATAAAGGGCTTAACATTTATAGATGCTATTGTATATTTAAAAAAAATATGTGTATTTTTCAATTCTAAAATATATTAGTGAATTACCCATTAATATGGCATTTATTATTAGATCCACCAAACTGTATTAATCTGTTTCAGGCGTGTATTTATTTTCTCACTCTGGTTATTTGCATGTGCACACATACAGATGTAAGTGAAGTAGACGTGGACGTCTGCACTCGATTCACCGCAAGATTATATCACCTTACGTTCTGCCTATCTTTTCAGTAGTCAAAGGCTTCAATCTGTTTTTCTCGTCTTAAGTGAGCTTTGCACAACACTCACGTCTTCCGTCCTCTTCAGCAGGTTGACGTCCGAGTAAAGAGGTAAACTGGTCACGGCTGCACCTGAACACAGCTTCACTGTTCCCAGCAGCTGAGGACTGCCTGCAAACACAGCCGCCGCCGGAGCCTGAGACCTGGAAGGAGGCGGAACACGGAGTTTCAGCTTCGTTCGGAGCTTCGCCACACAAGACATTCCAGATGTCACTCACTTGATCCAGCTGATGAGCTCGACGGTGTCTGGGTCGTAGAACTCCTGCAGGTCGGTCAGCTCTGCGATGACGTGTGGGCAGTACTGCAGGCAAGCAGAGGGGGAAAGCGGTGTACAGGAGATATAACGTACATGGAGAGCTTTGGAAAAAAAAAAAACAGAAAAAAACAACATTTGGAATTCTCACCTCTCTCCATAAACTGAAGCAAATGATGGTGGGAACAGCTGTGCTCAGAATGAGAGACTGAGGAGAGGAAGATAAAGGTAAACAACTGAAGTAAAGCCAGCAGGTTCTTCAAAGAGACAGAACACACACACACACACACACACACACACACACACACACACACACACACACACACACACACACACACACACACACACACACACACACACACACACACACACACACACACACACACACACACACACACACACACACACACACACACACACACACACACTCTCCTCACCAACACTACCGGGTGGATGGACTTGAGTTTGAGCCACTTGAACACAGTCAGCCAGAGATCAGGCGAACACACACCAAACGCTGTGAACATACAGACGTACGGCGTCCATAAATACTTCATCCTGCAGGAGAAAAAAAATAAAACACAAGCAATATCCAGTTAAGTCAAAATATAAGCTTTCATTTAAAAAAAACAACAACAAAAAAAAAAAACATCTTAAATGAGGATTACATACCCGTCGAACAGCAGAGCCAGACCTCCAAAGAACATGGTGTGAAAGACATGGTAGACGACCTCGGGCTGCTCCCCGATTCGACCGTCTTCCACGACGTGGTTGCTTTTCTTCGGGTGGCCGCTGAAGAGGAGGGAGGTGAAGAGCCATGATGTGTACAGGTCATAGTGTCAAACCAACAGATTCATCTGGAAATATATAAGGGAGTGATCTGGAGGGAAATCTCGGCGTGAAAATATCGACTGTAAAAATCTTTATCTTTGCTAAATGCTGGGAGTTTTTCTTTTTGCATTGTTTTAACATTTATAACTGATAAACAAAACCAATTTATTTTTAAAGGCTCAAATTTAAAATAAGAAGTGACTATTTTTGCTTATAGGAGCTAAATAATGAATGATTAAAGTGTCACAGTGCCTTGACAAATGATTTGTATAGTGAACAGTGTAATAATGCAGAATTTAAATATATTAAAGGTTAAATATATTAAAGGCTGATCTCACTGATAAATGGAGTATTCTGAACTGTTCTGAAATAATTTGGTGTTATCCATTTGTTGGATTTTCAGACAGAAAACATGTAGTTAAAAAAGAAAAGGTAGGTTCCCCTTGACTGCAGAATTCTGACAATTCTCCAGACATAAAATAAGAATAAATCCAATTTGTCTGAATGTTATTTCATCCATTAGCAGATCAATTATGGGTCTCGGACCTGAGTCGCATGTAGATGGTCTGCACGGTGGACAGCAGGCACACTGAGAGCACCAGGAAGTAAAAAGGAAGGACTGAAGCCTGCGTCAGCCGGAGAAACAGGTCCTGACTCGGAGTCTGCAAGCTTTCTTGGCACAAGAGGAAGTTTGGGACAAAGTCGCTGGAACAAAATAAAGGAGAACATTTTCTATTGGATCACATTCGGTTGAGTCTCATAAACACTGGAATAGAAAGTCTCTGAACTCACGTTGTTGTGTTCAGGCCAAATTTAACTTCAAGGAACTTCAATATGAAGTCACTTTCACTGACGGGCAAAAGTTTCTGGAAAATAAAAATGTTTTAAAACTCCTCAGAGTCCAGTGTCTTCATAACCACTAAAGGAAATAAATTTATTTTTTTCTTTAGATTTACCTTCACCAAGTAGCTGAAGGTGATCCCGGTGGTGAAGACCAGGTGGAAATGTAAGAAGAGCTTCATCACTCGAGCCACAAGAGGACCCATCTTCATCTTTTGCTGAACACAAACACAGTTTACTGGAGTTCGTCTGTACAGAAATGTCACCTTTTCGAAGAACATACAGAAAAATGTGACAAAAGTTGATATTTGCAAAGTTAAACCAAGACATTTTTAATACACTGAATTCAACACGAGTGAGGAAGAAGGATTGATTCCGACGACGACTTGACTCTACCTGGAAGTACCTGGCGAGCACTGAGCCAATCAGGAGGCTGAGCAGAGGCGAGCTGAGCAGGTCTGTGTTCTGAAACTGAAACAAGTAGGCCAGGAACAAGGAGCTGAGGTACACCTTATGGATGTCGGCCATCTGTCGGTTCCAGACATGAAGAGTGGGGGGAGAAAAAAAACACAAGTGCAATCATTTATTAAAATCCCTCAATCAAATAGAAATGTGATTTAATAGCTTCAACGTCAAAGTGCACCATATTGTGGCGACTTTGTTTTGTTTTGTTTTTTTCTCAAGGTCTCAAGGTGTTTATCCTGGTGAATCGAATGGAAAAGAAACACTTTATCAATCGTGGGACTGCGTTACCTTGCGGGGAGGCATCAGGTCGAAAGAGTCGAGCAGAAAGAGACAGAGGCCTTGGATGAAGAGCACATAGTGACTGTGTTCCCAAATCAGGAGGAAGGTGAAGGTGGTGGCACTCATGGTGAGATAGCAGAACATCTGCAGAGAGACATACAGAGGTGAATAATGTCACATCCTTAAACCTGCACTATAGACTTGTTATATGTCTTTTAAAAAAAAAAAAGGTTTTCGGTGTGTCTCACCTCTGTGGCAGAGCTGATGTTGTTACTCAGGAATCCAGTCAAAGCCGCAACCTGGCAAGAAAAATAAGGCAGAGCCCAGTTGTCCCGCAGAGGGATTGTGTTTTCCACTTTGGTTGTGTCTGGTCTGCGGAGACAAACAAATAACATGAACATGAAATCTTGCAAGGTAAAGAACTACAACTGCAACTCAGAAATCCACTCCGTCCCTTTATTAGATATTAAATACAAACATTTGAATAGGATAATTCAAGCACCGTGTCCATCAACACCTTTACGTGTCATTTATTTATAATAAATCCATTGAAAAGCATTTCAGGTATATATAAAAATAACTTCTTTACTTCACTTAAATTGGGAAAACCCGTCTCAATGGTCACTAATGTGGACTGTGTTTAAAGCTCAATGTTTCTGAGTAACTTCAGACCCGAGTGTGTTGACGGTGGGGGTTTGAGGAGGATCTGCTCACCTGTTGATTACGTACCAGGCCACCGCCAACATGCCGGCCACCCAGGTGCCGCTCATCACCCAGCTGCACACAAACAGGGCCGTGACGTAGACCGCCTGCAGCCCAAACACGGCCCCGATGTAGAAGTAGATGGGTTCCACCAAATCCTGCACCAAGGGAAGGGAGGACGGCTCATCAGCGAAGCAAAAGAAAAAATAAAGTACACTGCTGGCATTCATGGCCAGGACCCCCTTTGAAAATGAGACTCAGAATTTAAGTCATCCCAGCGTTTCACATTTAGTGTTTTGCCTGACTTAAAGAGTGTTTTAATTATTCTTTGTAGACGGAAGCTGCAGACTAACAAGAAGATTTTGACACAAGGGCTCGAATCTGTGTCTCCAGACTGATGCATTTGGCTTTTATTTTGTAATTAAACATGAATCCATAGTAATATTCAATTAGTGAACATGTGAACCTGCTTGTCGGAAAGATGGAATGTGTCAAATATGAATTTCAAGAAGTATAACTTGGTGTCAATGCAACAGATCAGGATTATTAATCTGACTGAATGAAAAGTTTATTTTGGACATGTGGGCACAAATGAGATTATTCAAAACAATAACAACAAGATTACATAAAAGCACAAAAAAAAACAAATAAACCGAACAGAGCAAATCCAAGCCAAAATTAAGTAATTAAACAAATAATTAAATAAATAATGCCCAAACCAACAGAAATCCTATATTAGCTCAAATTAATGTGTTGACATTTACTGATTGAGCTCAGGGGACATTTACTACACAATATGATCTTGTTTGGGCAAAACCGATAAAATGGTAACATAAAAACCTTCAAATTAAACTTTTTATACATTCTTTCCCTTTAAATGCAAAGAGCTGCATGCCAAGAAAACTTTCAATGTGAATATTTTTACAATCTCACGCTCACGTTCTGGTTTTTGAAGCCACAGCTTTACCAAACTCAGACTGCGCTCAAGACATTTCAGAAAGTCAATGGGGAGAAGAAGAAGAAGAAGAAGAAATCCTCACCTGGCTATTTGTGACTCTGTATATGAAGCTTGTGATGAGCTCTGGATAGAGAGACAAGCGTTCCACGGCGTTGATTGTCTGACCTGAAACGGTCCTGTTATCCACCATCAGCTCGTAAAGCCCTGAAAAAAAAAAACCAAGGAAACAGTTTATGGTCACGGCCTGCTTTGTGGTGATGCTTATTCTCTAAAAACATCCAAGGGGGTAGACGTGTACCTCTTTCGAATGACGGTGCTGTTAACATGTGTGTGTAGTAGTAGTAATAGAGCCCGCTGCCTCCCTGGAAGGTGATTTCGCGCTCGAGCTCCTGAGACGTGCACAGGGGGAGTTTCACAGCTGACACAGGGTGATGATAGTGGAAAAGCAAAACAGAAGAAGACTGAGCGATAACAGGGTCACGCACCTGCCTTGTTGAAAACCAGAACTTCCTGTCATGATATGTGGAAAGATACACGGCGTACAGCATGCCACACGACACGGCTGCGAGGCATCCGAAGAACACCCTCACCAGACGCTGCAGGAAACCCACTGAGGAGCAGAGACAGTTTGTAAAACAACTGTTCAGGTCCAGCGCCTCACCAGAAGATGGACGATAGGAAAGAATGAACTGGTGGAGCTCAGCCTGCAATCATCTAGGACTACGTGCCAATTTACAGATTAAACTGTCAATATATACGGATGGGTTTTGTACCTGAATAGACAGATGATATCAATTCATTTTGTTTCAGTAAATAAAGAATTTATTTTCTTTTTGATAAGGGACAAAGACAACACAACCTCTGATCCATGCAATGTCATGGTTGCATTCAATTCAAGCAATAACTTAAATGCCAATAATTATCTCTTTGAGTTCAAAGTCCTGGTGAATCTGGGAAGTCCTGTTTCATACGATCACATGATAAATATTTTATTCGGTCTGTTAAACTAGTTTGCCATCTTGACCAGGCTTCAATCGAAAAGATATAAGAATGAGAATAAACACTGATCACTGGTGACTGAGTGCAGTGGGATGTAGTGTTTCACCCACATGTAGATAATCTCCTGGCTGTCCTGACAGAGGGCTGAGATGCTTCTGCTTCCTGATCTTTGGCTTCAGCCTCGTGTTTCTGCTGCAGACTCTCCTCTGCTCCACTGGATCCGTCCGGCTCGTCAACATCTGCACAGATGTTGACAGTGAAGCCACAGTCTCACTCACACCTCTGATAAAAACTCGGCTCAAAACTTACGGCTGGCGGGCTGCTCTTTCTGTTCCTCTTCTTCTCCATCGTCTGCTCCCAGATTGTCCGATCTGCGGCATCTTAACTCGGTCATGACGAGAATAAAATTAATCCAGGAGGACTTTTCTCCCCTGGGCAGGCAGCAGCATGCTAGCTAACGAGCTAATTAAATAGCTGCTAAATCAGCGCTTGAAGGTGACCTGTGTTGGTGACGGGTTGGGCTGCTCACGTATTCCTTTCTCGACAGAGTTTTTGTCGAGAGTTGTAAACTATCGACGTGGAACCTCAGTAGTTTAGGTGATGTTTACAATGTGGAGGAGAACTCTGAGCGAAGCCGCTCCAACCGGTGTTTCGGATAAACTGGTTTCCCTAGTAACTGGTGCCCAACGCCCTTTAGCGTTGGTCGTTGCTGCTCGGAACAGCAGATGTTAAAAAATGACAAAACAGGTACGACACTGAAACATTATCCTAAATACGTTTAAAACACATTTGCAAGGACATCTCCGGATTTCTGTTGGGTTTTAACCTGCTGTAACGAGCAGTAGCAAGTGAAGCTAAAGGAAGTCGGTCACGAGTTTCTAGGGAAACTAGTTAATCCATAACACCAGGCCATGACCGGAAACTGCACCGGAAAACTACAGGAAGCCGCAAAGAACAATAAACGTTCAGTTTATCGTGGATCAATAACTATTGAACCTGCTGGTAGAAAATCACTAAATATACAGTTTTTAGATTATTTTTTTTCGAGAATATATTTTATTGATTACAAAAACTAAAAATCTGTCTTAAAAATTGCAAAATGTTAATTGGATTTTATGCAAAGTTAAATTTTGACTCAGGAACCCTCAATAAAGTCCAAACACGAAAAACAAATCCAATCGTACCGTTCATTCTTATCCGTTCAATAACCAGTTCCAATAACTGGTTGGGGACACAACATCTGTTGTCTTCACGTGTTTTGCCAAGCGTTTCCTGATATTATTTACGTATGCTTTTGTTTGTGTGTTTGTTTGTTTCTCACTTCTGTAGGGTCCATTCATATTTTGTAGTCTATTCTCAGCGGTTTTCTCTTTTTTTGGGGTCCAGTTTTGATTTATTAACTCATTAATATTTTTCTGTTATTTTTCATATCTGTGGAACATTTATTTAAAATTTGTGTTATTTTCTTTAACTTAGCTGTATGTGGTCACTCTGGTGTTTGTCTGACGTCTTTTAGGCAGGATGATTATTTTTTATGAATGATTAATTATGGCAGTATTATATCATTATATTATATTGAATGTCCAACCAAGAGATGAATAAGTGCATGTGAGACTTATATTGGACAGCAGGGGAAGACAGAGACTCTGATCTGTTTGCAGTTTGGACACACGCACACACTTTATAATAAAACACAGACAGAGGGAGACGTCAGATCAGAGCCTCTCTCTTGACCGACTCTCTCTAAGCTTCTCACGGTCTCCCCTCGGAGTGATGTCGACCAGGCCCCCGCAGAGTGAGAGGACGTACTCCAAGCTGGTCGACGATGGGGGCAGTTATGACCAGCGGGGCCCCATGTCCCAGGGAGGGTCCGCAGGTAAGAGACCCCAACTTAGAGTTTAGTGGCTTGGACACCAGGAGACAGCACCTCACACACTGTCACTATTAATTGGTGTAATTCCCACAGTTTTGCAAATTATATAATATTTCTTTCTTTTTCTTTTCTTTTCTTTTTAAATTATTGGTTATTACTAACATAAAAAAAACATTCCACTTCAAGGTTTCTCTTGCAAAATAGAGACGTTCCTTTCAGTCTTCATTTAAGATTTTATTATTGAAATAATACTACACTACATTCATAGGCCTACTGCGCTTTTCAAAAACAGTTTCAGCGATATTGTCGGTTAAATCAATCAAGAAGTACAAGCTAAAAACAATGTCAGTCTATGAAAAATATATATTTTTTCTTTATATAAGATAAGGTGAAGTACCATGAGACAATCCTTAATTTGTCCCACAGTGGGGAAATGTGCAGCAGCAGCATGTGGATAGTAATAAAAGTAATATTAATAAGTATTAAAAACAATAATAGCAACAATGATGTAAAAATAAAATAACGCTGTGATACTGTTTTACAATAATGGTATTATTGATTGGATTGTTATTGCACAGATTAAATAAATTAATAATGCATATTGGGCATATAGAAAGTTGATGAACATTAAAAAAGTGCATTCTATCCCACCCAAACTTTACATTTTACCTGAATATATCAGAACTCCAAAGAATAACAAACAGGGAAAAAAAACGTTAGTGTTGTGAGATCCTCAAACATACAACAGTCAAAACAGGAACATCTTCAGTAATTGTGTGTTTTGAGACTTTAAGACAGTTTTGTTTCTCTGTGGTAGTTTGATTTTTGCACTACTGTGGTCATTTTGAGTCAGTTTGTTTGCTTTTCAGGCAACAACAAATCTATTATTGGTCATTTATTGTGTCTTTGTGGTTATTTCTATAATTGTCTGGCATCTTTTTTTTTTTTGTGATCGCCCCCTGTCACCTCCAGCTTACCTGGCGATTCCCGGCAACGTGGTCCACAGGCTGCGAGGCCTCGGGACCTTACGCCTCACCATCATCTGCCTGGCTGTTCTGTGCGCCATCCTGCTGATCTCCATCATATCCATGGCTGCTCAAAGTGAGTCTGCTTTATATAATAATAATAATAATGTACATACTGCTGTATTATAGTAGCGTTGCAGCCTGGTGACTGATTCACTCTTTACACTCTTTAAACATCAGTCAGCAGGAGGAGATGCGTCATAATCTCAATATTATTACATCTGGTACATGAACAAATTACATTAAGGACGCCAAAGCGGCAATAAAGCAACTGAGACAGACTACCAACATGCAGAGAGGAGCAGATTACATTTATTTAAGGTGGCTCAAACTTTATAAAAAAAAAAAAATGAAAATGTATATTTAATAAAATTTTGTGATATAGTGTACTCAAATTGACTAGTTGTAAATATCAGATTTGTGTTATTTTTGAAATATATCAGGTTTCTTTGAGAAAGTGTTTGATATGTATATAAACTGTGATTATTGCATAAGCTGGAAATGCTTATGTGATCATTATATCTGCCAAACGTCAGCAAGGTTTCTCCACCTTGCTCGTCTATGATTCAATCCTCATTCCAAAGTTTTCCTTCCAGCAGGATCACTGGAATAAGTGTGGAATAATGAGTGCACCCTTGTTTCCACCGCCCAGATAAAAACAGAGCCCAGGGTGGCGGCGACGCCGTCGCAGGAGTGCAGAAGCAGACGCAGGGAGTCAACGTGTCGGCGCTGGTGGACTCCGTCGACAAGCTTCAGCAGGAGAAGAAACAGCTGCAGGGGGAGAAGGAAGAGCTGCAAAGAGCAAAAGAAGAGCTGCAGAGGGCAAAGGAAGAGGTGCAGAGAGCAAAAGAAGAGCAGCAGAAAGCAAAAGAAGAGCAGCAGAAAGCAAATCAAGAGCTGCAGAGAGCAAATCAAGAGCAGCAGAGAGCAAATCAAGAGCTGCAGAGAGCAAATCAAGAGCTGCAGAGAGCAAATCAAGAGCTGCAGGCCAGACTGGCTGCCACCAAAGGTACACAGAGCTGCACTCACCCAAACAGGGGCTTTTTTTTTTCATTAAATTCTGCAGCCTTCACAATGACCACAGTTTCCCAACCCGGGTTCATAAACTGAAATACTGTGAACTAACATGGATTCATCAGGATCTCTCATTATCCCCTCTCATTATCCCCTCCTGATTATCGATTCTTTTTTGTCATTCAGCCCCCGATGTGATCCAACCAAAGTCGACGTCGGCTCCCATCGTTTGCCCCAACGACTGGCGCCTCTTCAACAGCAGCTGCTACTTCATCTCCAGGACCACCAGGGACTGGCCGGAGAGCAAGTCCTTCTGCGAGAGCAAGGGAGCTCACCTGGCCATCATCCACACGGCCGAGGAGCAGGTATAGCAGGAGAAGTGACCCATATGGCTGCGTGGGTCAGTCTGATGACTGTAAACTAATGATCGATGAGAATATTGAACGCCGGACGTCTGTACACGAACGTCACTGATGTGCTTTCCTTCGTTCCCAGACGTTCCTGTGGGATCTCCTCCCCAGAGGACACTGGAATTCCTTCTGGTTTGGGCTCACCGACGAACACACGGAGGACGTGTGGAAATGGGTTGACGGCACTCCGCTGGTCGGAGGGTGAGTTTTGCTTCTTTCCCGAAAGAAACAGGCGACATCTGACTCACAGATTGACCGTTTGTGCCGTGCATGGTTGCTGAGCTGCCTGTATCGGAGGAGCAAGTGGCTGCTGCATAGAGAGCACCCAGGGATCAGTGCAGACTAAAGTGTGCTTCATGAGGTAGAGCAGCAGTATGTACTGTATATGTCCTGCAATATCCAAGTGAATATTAACACCAAAAATGTCCCAATCTTTTCTTAAAGTGTTTCAAATAGGTCAGAAATACAGAAATTGAAAGTATAAGTAAACAACCCTTTTAAAATCAGATTTTATCATGGACAATCGGTTGGGCCTTAATGGTTTTGATATACTTAATCAGTAATTAAAATGTGCTCTGTCTGGATAAATGGACAAACATACAGAATCACCAGCAAAAGGACTTTTTCCCTCAGTGGTCTTCCAGCCCTTTTAGACTGTTGTCTCTGTTTAATATAAACAAAGATAACGGGATCAAATGTGCAGCCAGTAGAAGAAAAGAGGGAAGTGAGGAGAATAGATAAGATAGAATCTGGGGGTGGTGGGGGGGGGGGGGTCATTTCAAACAAGACCTGGACTTTTTCCAGGTTCCTGGATTTTCCTAAAGCTGACTTTTGGAAAATTTCCGATTACAAATCAATGTGGATCTGCAGCTTATTTGTTGCATCATGAAAGAGGAAACAACTTGACAACTCACTGTGAACTATAATGAACTAAATGTTCCTGCAAACAGAAGCTCTGAGCAGCGTCGTGCACTTTCACCTCTGGTAGTAAACATGTGTGAGAGCACCAGAGGAAACTGTGGCAACACGTTTTTCTCGGATTGCAAAGTCAGGCCTTCTTTGTTTTTTTTTTTCTCGATGGTTTGCCTCTTCTGCATTCCTCGCCGGATGTATCCCCGTCATTATTTTTGCTTGAACGATGTTTTCCTGCGTTTGGCCAACTCTGCACATTGGCTCATAACCGACTGATTTCTCTTCCTCATTCTGACAATATTTGTCGGTGACTCACCTGGTGTCATTCCCCTTTTTTTGGCCCCCGTTTCCTCTTTTCCTGCTGAGATTTCTTGGTAAATTATGGTTCTGATTCTGATCTGCTTCAATGTTTCTCCAGGATTTGACCACTACGATGTTATTTAACCATTTTTCAATAATTTTTCCTCAGTTTATTAGCACACTCCTTATTGGGTGTATTGGCTTTGTACACATTTGGGATTTTATTGAGAATTGTTCATGTTACTTTCCTTCGGCTTTTGGCTACATTGACTTATGTATTATTATATTCATAGTCAATAAATTGTGACTGTAGAGAAAACTATTTCTTTGATAGGCTCGATATTGTTTTATATTTCGATGAACTGTCTAGCAAAGGGTTCTTCATGTTTCTGTAGTTTCTGGGAGGTGGGCGAGCCCAACAACCACATCGACGAGGACTGCGGCTACATCGTGAAGACCACTGTGATGGAGCGAGTGGCAATACGGAGCTGGTACGACGCCCCCTGCGACATGTACCTGCCCTTTATCTGTGAGAAGTACATGGGACCTGGAGCCAGTACTGCAATACCACACTGACATGTTGTGCCAACGCCCCCCCTTCCCCCGGAGACTGGACTTTATCGGCTGTGAGGGAAACTTTGGGTGTAGACAGAGCAGATCTCTGAGTCATTTAAGTTACTAAATCAAGAAATAGAAGAGATGGAAAGAGTGAACTATATCAGCACATTGCTGCCGCAAATAAGATATTATGGAACAAACGCAGCGTGGGGACTTAACCATTACATATCATTTTGGAAAATAATTGTATTTGATAACTTTCTATCAAGTAATAATAATATATTTTATACAGTAATAGAGTATAGTAGTGAAACATGATTCCCATTGTTTATTTTTATAGATTTATAAATAAAGTATATGTAGTTTATATAAATTCAGTTTACTTTTTTTTTTTTAAACGTCAGTATTTCACAATATAAAGTGGTAATGTATTATGGAGCGGCACTTCAACCATCCCTTGTAAACAACCAGCGCCACCTCGTGGTCACATTTGACTCCTACATATTTTTTTTTTTTTGTTGTGTTCTTTTTTTAAATCTAATTAATCAATGATTTAAGGTAACTACTGTTTACTGTATGTGTGAATGTGAGTATGCAACTGTTTACCCAGCGATGCAACCCGGTTCATCTTCCATCTGCTTCAGCACCTCACAGCCCTGAATTGAATAAAGCAATATGATGAATGGATGGATTCCTCCATAATGAATAATGTTTAAATGTATTGTCACTGTATAATGCTATTTGTGTTTTTCTGCCACAGTGTGTTGATATTGTACTTTCAAATGTTCTAATTTCCATGCACTAAATAAAACTCAAGCACATGCAATGAATTCATTAGTCCTGCATGCCGTGGCTCTTGTAAATAGACAATAAATTGATCATTGTTCAAAATATATAATAACATTTTAAAATCAATTATATAGTTAAGTTATTGGCTTATTTATGCACTGACACATAAATTATAGTATATGACCCTGTGTTTTTGTAGGTATTTGTTCGATCATTAAATTATAGACACAAATAGAAGTAAAGTATTTGAAGCATGGGAATAATTGTCAATAGATATTACCTGATTAGTTATTAATAGTTCTAACAGTGAGTATCCACTTCATTGTATGGCCTTGCGGCACTGTTGTCGTTGCCCAGCAGGTGGCAGCAACGCACATTTGCACACACCTGACTGACTTATTTGACTTCCTTTCTGGAAAGAGAAATATTTCAATGCAAATTCGTCAATTAAAAAAATAGAAATGAAATTGACGCCTAGAACAGTTCCTAAAGCCAATACCATAAAAGTTTTATTTTATTGTTTTCAAAATGAGATTGATGAATAAGTGTTGGAATCTACAAAATTGGAAAGTAAAAAAAAGAAAAGAAAAGAAAAAAAAAGCACAAACTAAAGTCGATATAATTTCAATTTCACAAATTAATAACTACGTTATTACGAACATTCATGCGGCCCAGATTATTTTTTTTAATTTACTAGACTAAAGCTGTTTTCTCACTTCCTCTTCTTCATCACATATTAGCCAAATCTCCCCCCCCGTCCTCCCTGAGATAAGGCACTGCCTCCGGTGTGGTCTTGTCCCCTTCCTGTCCAGTGGAAGTGGGGCTATGAGAGCGTCCCTGAGCGCTGAGGCCAAAGGTGGAGAGCGTTGGTGGAGTGCAGGGTTTGTGCTCCTGCTTCCCTCCTGAGCTCGTTACCACAGAGCTGGTTATCAGGAAGTCAACCAGCTCTCTTCTGTCACAGCTCATTAGCCCAGATTACAGGCCGAGACTTACCCAGAGAGAAGAAGAGAAGGAGAAAAACACCAGCTCTGTACCTGGAGATTCAGCAATGTGGCCAGGTCGGGGCTTCAAGGACTGAGGCACCCAGAAATCTGAACCTACAGCTGCAGAACAGAGAAAATGGTTTGCCGGGATCAGAAAAGAGACGCAGAAAAATGTTTCAAAACTTCTCAGGAAGTTGCTGCAACACCAGGATAACCCTGCACTGGAACTAAAACTCCAGACAAACCACACTGAAGTATCACCAACTGGAGCTCTCGAGATAAAAGTTTATAATCGATCGCAGTTATGCTTTTTTTTTATTACGGTGTTGCTCTGACACATCAGCCGCTGTTCAGGTCAGTTCAATCACTGATTCACTCATGAAGGTTCTTCAAGGTGTAGCTACAGGATGTTAGCATCCCCCCCAAAGAAGCTGATTCATTTCTAACTAATGACAATAGAAGGAAGCAAAACAGACGAACATGCAACAAACATCACAGTTTATTTTCATGATACATACAGCGGAACTTTGTGTTAATTGATGAAGTTAGGCGACTGAACGTTGACTCAACGTGCTACAACAAGAGTTACTTCGGAGCGTGTCGTTCACAACACTGACCGGTCGAAGAACATGTCAATATATGAAACTTGCAAAACGTCACAATGGGACGAAATGAAAACGACTGAAATGAAGGAAATAAGTGCGCTGAAGTCAAATCTCTCCAATTTGATCGCATCGGTTCACTAAAACAGACTTTAAAATCTTCTATACAGTGTATGAAAGATGTAATTTGAGTTTGATGATCCGCCAGCTTCATATCACTGACCTCACCGTATCACCAGACCCGTGAGCCCAAACCTGCTGCATCAATTACTAAAAACAGGACAAGGCCTGAAGTCCAAGCTTAGTCTGAAAGCCCCCATTAGAGGAAAACCATCAAACATTTACCGTCAGACTCAGCGTGCGCCGGCCATGCATACAGGCAAACAGTGGATTACCTGCACACTGAACCAATGGCGGAGCGGCTGGAGGCTTACAAGTAAAGCCCAGAGGCTGCTTTAACTGAGCCTGAGCAGAGAGAGAGAGAGAGAGAGAGAGAGAGAGACCAACGTCTCCCAAGTGTAAACGCCTTAAGGCGATAAAACAGCCAACTGGAGCGAAGTCAAGAAGAGACAATTAGGCTCTGCTAATGATTTTAATTTTCCCCTTGAAAGTGTCCTGAAGAGACACAAACAGTGAGAAAGACAGAAGCACTGCAGGAATTTCAGCTTTATCCTCACAAACATTGATTAAAACCACATTATGACCATCTTTCTTACTTTTTTTCCAGATCTGCTTTGTTTTTTATTCATAAATTATAATTCTTTTTCTTGTTTTACCATTTTTCTTAACTATTTCCGTTGTTTAATTGCAAGAACATTTTGAAATAAACTTTATAGTTAATGTCTTCTTTTAAGTTTAAAGGAAAACTTTATGCGATTTTTAATATTGAGTGTCGTTCTCATTATATCTTTTTTCTTGTTGTTGTTTTTGCCCTCACAAAGCAAGCAGTAGTTAAGCTTAGGTGTGAAAACTGGCTACAGAATGCATCTTTATGAACAATTTGCTGACGCTGCTTAATGCTCCCCTGAACAATCCTTCTCATGGTGTGATCAGTGTCACGTCACGTCGGCCAGAGTTTGATCCCCTACACTCCTTTTTCTATTCCTGGATGGAGAAAAAGACGACGCAGATCCAGTTAGAAGTGAGGAGAACTCATCTCCCGTGGAAGACAAGCTTCGACTTCAATCTGATTTCTTGCTTGCTTGCAATATACGCATGAAATCCTGATCTTTCTTTACTTCTTCTTTTGAAAAATCTCCACTTGATCCAGAGAGATCAGATCATATTAGTTTCTCATCATTCGCTTTCAGATTTAATTTAAAAAACCTGTTACAAATTCTCACTGCAGAAACCTGAAAATAACAGGACTAAAGAGCTGCGAGTTCCAAATTATCCCAGCAATTTGTCTTGCAGGTTTTCCAGAGGTTATCCAGACTTTTCTTGTTCAACCAGCATCCAGAGCTGACCTGGGAAACCGGGGGTGAGAGTGTTCGTGTGAACGTGGCCTCGAAAAAAAAAACTGCCAAAATCTTCACTGCTTAACTCGATGTGACTCAATATCTGTTATTTATACCCAGAACCATAAACCAAGGGTGACGCAGCCGCTTCTGTCAGGGCCACGATCGCCTCTGTCACTGTGTTACTCTTTTGAAAATACACAGTTTACTTGTATTTTACATTAACCTATTATTTTATGTTTTTGTTTTTTTTGTTTTGTTATTTTGCTTTTCTTTGATGTGAAGGATTTTGAGCTGCTGCTTTACGATCTCAGTTCAACTGCTTTAGATTTATACTGCTAAAAGAGCTCAATGTACAAAACCTCTCTGCTTTCTTCTCTCCATTTATTTGAATTGCACCATTGCATTTCCATTATAGTCTCTCTCTCTCTCTCTCTCTCTCTCTCTCTCTCTCTCTCTCTCTCTCTCTCTTCTGCTTTCTCCTCTCTGTAATCTCTATCTTCCTCCAGGAATCTCGGCCTGTGCAGCTAAAAGTTCCTGATCTTCATCAGTCTGCGACGTGTTGATTAGTTCACGTACTTGTTTTTTACCTCTCTATCTGGTCGTTCTGTACGTTTTATTCCAGTTCGTACCACTGATATGTTGTTATTGGTGCTGTATGAATAAAATCAAATTGATCAACTCAAAGCGAGGAACACAAGCGATTTCGAAGTGCATGTGCTTTGAAGTCTCAAAACCTCAAAAATATCCACATTTGAGTTCTGAAACGATGAAAAAGAGGGAGCGGGTTCTCCTAAAACGTTGATTTGGAGGCAGAAACCTCTGCCTTTGACTCTTGATGCACTTTTGGTCCGTTCCCTCTAATGTGTGTGTGAGTCAGGTGTGACGCACGTTTAGCCTGACCTGCTCTAATTCCCTAATGAGATTGCCCGTCCCCGGATATCCCATTAGACCCCGATTAAGCGGGCTCAGCTCATTAGCTATGACAAACCAATCCGCCTTCGTCAACCTATACGCCGCAGACCGGTGCCCCGTCACCCGTCCTGACTCCCGCTTCCCCAGGAGGCCTCAACGTCACGCCATCTCCACGTTTTCATCGCGTATCAGCGTCGCATCTGAGAACATAACACCGAAGCAATGACGTCAGTCTGTGAATAAAGCAAAGCAAACGATCTGATGTGATTAAGTTGTTCAACTTGTTCTTGTTTTGGGTTGTTGTTTTTTTTTTAAATTGCGGCCTAAAAATGTGATAAAATTCTTGTGATTTCGCTGCAACAAGTGTGATTTGTAAAGCTTTCCTCTCCTCGCTCATGTTCTCACATTTCCTCTCCACCTGTCCCCTTTCTCCTCCCGACTTTTTCTCTCATTTCTTCACCTCCTCTTGTCTTCTGACCTCATAACCTGATTTCCTCGCTCCAATCGGTTTACCTGCCTCCTCTGCGCCTCTTCCTTCTCACCACACTCCCCTCTCTCTCTCTCTCTCTCTCTCCCTCTTCCTCTCTCTCTTTACCTCTGCCTCTCTCTATTTCCATCTTTGAGCTTTATCCCTTCATCCCTTATCTCCTTCATCCCCTCCAATCCTCATCTGTTCTTCAGCGCGGAGGAAGGGACAGAGAAAGAGAGAGTTTTTCCAGCAGTCTGCCGGTGGGAGAGCGTCCGAGGAGCCAGAGAGCAGGTGTGACTGGAGAGCAGGAGCAGGGACCAGGAGCTGCACGGCTGCAGGAGAACCACAGGGAGCAGGTGAGATTCTCCTGTAATGCCTCTTTTTTTTTTGGAAGTGGAGGCACTTTACTTCTGCTGATGGAAAAAAAAATGAGGAGTTGGTTCGAGGCTGCATCCTTTGACTTTGTGATGATTTGAGGAAGAACAGAGGGACTTTGAAAGTTTAATATCCACAAACGACCACTGGACCTTTTGCATAAAGTGGATGAAAATCTTACAGATCAATGAGGGATTTTTTTTTTCTCCTTTCTCTTTTTTTCTTTTTCTTGCAACTTGTTGCATCTGTCAAGCAGCAAACTGCAGCTTGTACTTGAAGAGGTGACCACTCCTCAGCTTCTTTCAGCTACAACTCTCCACTCTTTGATTTTCCTCGTAGAATAAAGTTGAACCTTGTGCACCGCCGTGATTCTTTAAACCCTTTGAAGGTGATCTTTAGGTTGTGGGGAAGCTGCAAAGAGGATTGGTGCCGGCAATGTGGCTGCAATAAGCCGTGGTCTGATCTGATCACACAAGGCCAAACGTCACCTGACTCCATTCCAGTTCTGGTACAACAAGAGTTGTTTTGTTTTTTTTCTTCTTCTTTTCAAATAATATTTTTGTGAAAGAAAAAAGTGGCATGTTTTAAACTCTGGGTAGACGGTTTCACATGAGACCTTCAGGAAGTTTATTTCGTATTGGAGGATAGATGTGCCCTAACCCTAACCCTCACCCTTTTCTGGTTTTTGGTTTTTAATAAACCTCCACTTCTTTCCACACCGACCCTCGCTCCCTCGCTCCCTCGCTGGCTGATCCCGAGGTAAAGAGCAGTCAGTAATCGGATGAGAGGAGATTTGACCTGTAAAGCTTCCCTTAAGATCCCCCTGTCGGGATTTAAAACCCTGCCGTAAACCACCCTAAAAAACCCTCCTCATCACCTCCACGCCACTACTGCTTCTGCTGAACCCCCCCGCCCCCCACGTATCTTCAACTCCTTGTCTTTTCTGTAGCATATTACAGATGCAAAGGTAAATTTATCACAGCAATAATCATTTCATTAGATGCTGAAACTGTTTTTAGTACTTGCTTTTGTTTAAAATGTTCACAAAACCTCTTGGATGTACAGAACGAGGCCTGGAAACTGTCCTGCGGCAGACGACCAGTATGATGTCAGAAAGTACTGTAAAAGGCACAGATTTGCATATTTTAAATGCGTTGGATTCCATCAAAAATATTGAGAGAGAAAAAGCTGAAAACTTCCCCTTGAGAAGCCAGATCCAGTGAACTTCTGTGCTTTGGGCTTTAAAAAATGACTCATTTTCTCCTTTCTGTCTGACTCCTGCAAAGAAAGCTGCTACGTACTCATTTGTAGGTTTCTGTTATATTATGATCATTGGTTATACCGTCTTGGTTTCCGAAAATGCAGGCATGTGTTCTGGTCTGAAAGACTGATTTCTTGGCGATGTGCAGAATGGTGCACTTAGGTAGTTGGCGTCAATTAGTCAGACGTCAGTATCCTATTACAGAGAATTAGACTCCTGCATTACGGCACCGCACGCAGAACTCCTCTTGAAAAGAAAATTAGATTTTCATAAAAATGGGAACAAGCCACAAAACACCAACAAAAGCAGAGACAGTTAAAGAATTTTTTTTTTCTACCATAAACTGTGAGGAAAATCTTTGATCTTATTGTTTAGGTGTGTGTATGTGTGTGTGCACCATCTGAGGAGATTCAAAGGAATTAAATGTAATCTGGAGATTTAACGTACCACTCAGAATCTGGCAGTGAAAACGAGGCCACTTAAAGTTCACATTCTGGCCTTGTTGAAGAAAGCAAAAACAAAACAAGTCTGAACAGTATTGGGAAAAACTAAAGTAGTGGTTACTGTTGAGAGTTTTAACCTTATTTTCAACACAGTCATGAGGCCACATTGTCCTTTGATCTCTTCGTCTATACAGTAGATCTCAGGCTAAATAAAAAAATATATATCTTGAAGATGATAAAATTGTATTAATGATCGAAAGTAAAAGCTGTGATGGTAGAGACTGATTCTAATACACTGTGTAGTATTTGAAATACATCATCTTTTTGCTGTTTATCTCAAAGTGATTTAAAGTATAATTTTAGTAAGAACAGTAAAGTCCCAGTCAAATACATGATTCGATTCCCTGTACTTATAGTTAAATAAGTGATCTCCGAGGTCTGTAGGTATCAGCAGTGATTTCCTGGTGGATCTCTGCGGGGTCAAGCTCTCGGGGTCAAACTGAGGCCTTCCGACAGCCAAAGTGTTGCACAAGGATGTGCAGAAGTTGTCCGATCGGCAGTTTCTGCAAATGTTTGAAACGCTTGCAGCACCAACACTTGACTAACGACGTTTCTCTTCTTCCCCTCCTGCTCTTTGTTTCCCTCTCTTTTCCCGCCACAGTTTCACTTTTCTCTCGATAAACTCCCCTTGAAAACGTCGCCATGGCAGCTGAGAAAGCCGAAATGGATGCGCTGAAAAAGGAGTGCGATGGCCTCCGTGCAAAAATTGAGGTGAGGGGTGGAGAACACGGAAGGCATTTGAAGTAGTTTGGTTTTCACTGATTTTTGCGGTCCACAATCAGAAACACTCATCAGCATTAAGCAGAGGACATCCCAGCTCAGACCTCCTCCTCATTCAGCTGCACCCACTGCACCACACGTACTTTTACTACTACTTGATATATAATTCACATATTTTACCTTAAATGCTTAGGAAACTTGTGGTACTTAACATAATTCATAATAGAAAAGTTAGCTGAGGGGAAAATATATAGTAGCGTGTTAATAAAAAAAAAAGTTAAAACTACGGTATGTAAAAAACAGCTTTTGTGAATCATGAAAATGTATTATTTATTTATTTATTTATTTATTTATTTAACTATATTATTTGCAGGTTATTCTATGGTTTTACGTGTAAAAAAAAATCTTTGTTTTCAATATTGTTATGTTCAACTCCTATAATATTTAGGATTTTTGTATTTTTTGTTTTCATAGATTAGTGCAATGGAAAAGAATGCAGACGTTGGAAATATGAAATGTACTAAAAATGACAGTGACTTCATTAATGTTCATACTCTTCCTTTATGATAACAATTATTAGTCATATTATAAAATTGTCTCAGAATGTATGAATGTGAATTACATGTTTTACTCACGTTATATTTTTTTTAAGCTTTTTCTTTTCACTTGCTGTATTAATCTGCCCTGAGTGGTATTCCATAGTACTCCTGTTGTTTCTACAACACTGTCTGCATTGATAACTTGAACACAGAATACCAAAAGAAAAAGAAGAAAAGAAGATACTGCAACTTTAATTAGCCATACAAGATTAGATTTCAACTGTTTAATCATTTTTGCAAATGGTGCATTACTATTTTTGTTTAGTGTGCCAAAGTAAAACGATTTTTTTCATCTGCCAACTACCTCTTTTTTCTAATTATTTCTTTTAGACACTTGTGATTATAGTTTCCCCCATTTGAAATCAATTTAAATCATGTTTGACACTATTCCAGTTGTATGTTTTATTTATGCAATATATTTGTTTTATGATTATATCCATATTAAGATCATTTAAATGTATTTTTTCAATAATCTTTTAAAAATGTTTGGACATTCTTTTATAAAAAAAAAAAAAAAAACAATTATAATCTTGCTCCACCTTTGAGTATTCATACAAAATATTACATGAAAAAAGATTACTGAGTAATTATATTATGTTTGTGGTGTCATGTATGTTTTAAACTACATTTTCAACTGATCTGTACTGTGTAATTCCATGTGTGTCCACCAGGCGGCCCGTAAGGCCGTGAACGACAACACCATGACTGGGGCGTCAGGGGGCGTGGCCCCAGTGGGTCGGGTCCAGCTGAAGCTCAGGAAGACTCTGAAAGGTCACCTGGCCAAAATCTATTCCATGCACTGGTCAGCTGACTCTAGGTGAGCAAAACAATGACAATCATGCTTTAAATCTGCCAAGTTACTTCTTAATACTGAGATGTATTTCCCTGAGCACATTCTACTGTTATAGACACAAAACATACTTTCATCTATGCAGTTAATTTTGAGCCAATACTTGATGCATGTCCACAAGCAGAAAACACTTTTTTTTCCTCCCCCTTGATATTAAAAGATAATGTTAGAACTCATCAAACTTGTTGTTTCTTTACAGACAAATGGTGAGCGCGTCTCAGGACGGCAAGCTGCTGGTGTGGGACACCTTCACAGGAAACAAGGTAGGACCATATTCAATGTGACACATTCAATCTGAATTACAGAGCTGCACAGTACAGTACCGACTGTGGGTTTATTTTCCTGATGTTGGTCCTGCAATGTTTACTTATCTTGACACCCAAGAAATCCGTTTTTCAGATTATTCGATTCTTTTCGATGATTAGATTTTATATAAATAGGAAGAATTAATACAACGTTATTACAAATATAAACCCGTCATTGGTTTCAAATACCTGTACTGATTTTCTTAATTAGCTACATTTTAGCAGTGTAAATGTTTTTATCGACTGGTTAGTTATCAAGCTATATTTTATGTATTTCACTCGTTGATCACAATTTTGTAGACTTGATTGTTCACGTTTGTGCAGGTTTACAGAAATAAAAATACATTTAAATGCAAAAATCCAACAATTACGCCAAATATGTAAAGTTGTAGCTTGTATTGTAGTTTACATTTAATAGGATCATGTCAACAGAAACAAATAAATACACCAGGATAATGCCAATATAAGTACGCTACTATATAAAAACAAGATGTCAATCATCATACATCTACTAACCCCCCTTGTCCACCCCCACAGGTGACTGCTGTACCACTAAAGTCTGCCTGGGTGATGAGCGTGGCCTTCGCCCCCTCCGGTAACCTGGTGGCTAGTGGTGGTCTGGATAACCTCTGCACGGTCTACAACATCAAGGCGGCCAGCCCCAAGACCCTGAGGGAGCTGGACGCACACACAGGTGAGGAAGAGGGGGACGAGAGACCCCCCCCCTCCCCGTAACGGACAATGACATCCCAAAAGAAAGCAGCTGATCAAACTGTGACTCTCCCGCAGGTTACCTGTCCTGCTGCCGCTTCCTCAGCGACACTGAGATCCTGACGGCCTCCGGTGACACCACCTGGTGGGTCGACGGGCTCCTCGTCCTGGTGGAAAACCGAAAATATAAAACACGTCTTGCAAACGGCTGAAACCTCCCGTTCTTTCTTTCTCCCCCCCCCCCCCCCCCCCCTCCCTTGTTGCAGCTGCCTGTGGGACCTGGAGACCGGCAAGCAGAAGATCATCTACACCAACCACATTGGAGACTGCATGTCGCTGGCCCTCTCTCCCGACGCCAACACCTTCATCTCCGGAGCCTGCGACTCCCTGGCCAAGCTGTGGGACCTGAGGACGGGCGAATGCAAGCAGACCTTCAGCGGACACACCAGCGACATCAACGCCATCGCTGTGAGGGGCTCGAGCCGCACACACACACACACACACACACACACACACACACGCACAAATGTCACATCGGGAATCCTACTACAATGACTCCTCCACAGACTAACATGAGCATTTTGTTTTTCTCCCCCTCTTCCAGTTCTTCCCTAGCGGTAACACCGTGGTCACGGGCTCCGACGACTGCTGCTGCAAGATGTACGACCTGCGCTCCGACCAGGAGGTGATCACCTACCAGGACAGCAGCCTGAACGCCGGCGTCACGTCTGTGGCTCTGTCCAACTCGGGCCGCCTTATCTTCGCCGGCTACGACGACTTCAACTGCCACATCTGGGACTCGCTGAAGGGGGAGAAAGTCGGTGAGTGGCGCCGGGTTCGACGGCGAGCGCAGGGAGAACGTGCAGACGACACACGGGGAATGAACGGCGACTCCTACGCATGTGAAAAGCCTCAAAATGGGCTTGGATGGACTGCAGTTAAAAAGTTGCCTGGATGAAATGGATTGAAATGTAAACATGTCGAAAGTTGATTTAGCTTTATTACAAAGTCAACCTTCCAGGTGTTTCCTCTCATTTCTCTTTGACAGTCTAATAATATAAATAGATGAGGCAAGGGTTAGGGTTAGATTAAAAAAGTGTTGCAACTTTTTGTAAACTTGTGACAAGTTGTGGTGTTTGTTTTATTTGCACGAAATACAAAATATAGTAGTGCTTCTATCCTATGTCTGCATTTTTATCTGCCGCAATCAGATTTAATAATAATATTCATATGTTCACTATCTTGCTCTGCCTTTTCAATTCATGGCGCTATCGCAGTCACTTTAAATGCTCCCGTATTTTCTTTCCTTTCCTCTTACAACCTTTTTTTTTTTCTTTTTTTTTAATTCTCATGTTTCCTCCTGCAGGCGTCTTGTCCGGCCACGACAACCGGGTGAGCTGCACTGGCGTCCCCGAAGACGGGATGGGCGTCTGCACAGGATCCTGGGACAGCTTCCTCAAACTGTGGAACTGAGGGGAAGAAGATGAAGAAAAGGAGGAGGAAGAGGAGGAAAGGGTGGAGATGGGTAGCAGGAGAGGACGGAGAAAGAGCAGAGAAGTGAGGCTGGATGAGCACGACCCCCACCCCCCCCCCCCCCACCCCACCCCGCCCTCTCTTTTCCTCTCTCTCATCCTCTTGCTTCTTCCTTGTTCATGTATGCAAATATAAAAAGGTTGTGAATGAGTCACGCTGTGTTAAAATGGCATCAGGTAAACACGATGCATCCTGCCGTACCAGAGACGTGGAAGGAGCAGTTAAATACTGTAAAAGACCAAAAACAAACAAAAAAAAAAATAGCACCTATATCAAAAAGGATTACTGAGCAGAGAAAGAGCTCCTATTGAAAATGTCAAATAAACACGAATAGAGTTTGGACTATAAAAGAAAGAACACGTGAATATTGAAAAATAAAAACATAGAATAACAGATTTATTTTTATTGTGAGATCTCTGACTTGTAAACGAGCCTGCACTTACTTAGATAAATTGTGTAAATTGATTTGTATTTTATAGTTTATACAGTTAGGAAGGAGAGTGTGTGTACAGTGTGTTTTGGTTCCTCTTTTTTTTTTTTCCCCTTTCTTTTTGTTTTGGTTTTTTTTTTGGGGTGGGGGGGGTTGGCTGCACATTTCCAGAGTCCACGGCCCAAGCTGCCGTTTCAGTTCCGTCGCTGCCGACACCCTGCAGGGCGTTGACCTTTGATCCGGGGCCGCGGCCGGTGTTCCCGTTCGTCCCACCGTGAAGACGTGGCGGTTGTACCCAAGACAGACGACGCGAGACACTCTGTGAAGACCTGTGGACTTTATTTTACTCCCCTGGGTTCCGCTCCATTTTGTAGGACTTTTACACTTGTGCAGTTACCCTGTAAAAAGACGACATGTTTGTTGAAAATCTTTCTAATAAACATAGAATTCTGCATTGAAACCATGTTGGAGTCCGTGTTGTGTGTGTGTGTGTGTGTGTGTGTGTGTGTGTGTGTGTGTGTGTGTGTGTGTGTGTGTGTGTGTGTGTGTGTGTGTGTGTGTGTGTGTGTGTGTGTGTGTGTGTGTGCGTGTGGCTGAAGACCAATCACTACAAATGGAACGCACATTTAAATATCAAAAAATTCATAATACAAGGTGTTTACATCCTAATAACCAATAACAGTAAATGTGAAAGTTCCCCACCTTGTGGGCAACGATAATTTTGCATTATCGACTTTAAACTGCATAAATGTACAGTACCAGAAATTAAAACAGAGGAGAAGTAAAACTAAATAAAATATGTATTTGAATATGAAAATGTACTTTCTTTAAATTTTGTATTTAAGAGGAAATTATGATAAAATGTAATTGTTAAAGTACACGTTCCAGAAATAATTCTATTATACGGGCAAAGGAAACAAATATAAAACCATCTACCTATGGTTTACGTACTTTATCATACCTGCAACTTTGACAGAATATATTTACATATCAAATATTTCCACCTCTGTTTGCGAAGCTTGTGTGTTTTATTGAAAACAAAGGAGGCGTCAATATCAACATTCATGAGCTGTTGAAAAGCACAATATTTTTCATCACTGGGGGCCTCCCTCTATCTATAAAAAATTTCAAGATTGTTGTAATGCGGTTTATAAACGCACTTAGGTAAATGAAGTTAACATTGGCTGAATAATAATAATGAACTGTATCACCAGTCGCCACTGCGCAGACAGTATCACACATTTTGATCTCAACTAGGCTGGACCTGTGAATTCAGAGCATAATAATGTAAATAACAATAACTCAAATAACATTCCTGACAACCTGAAACTTGTTTTCCAAAAGTGTAATGTGAAACCTCGGTGTTTCATTCAGCATGTATTCCCACAATCAACGTATAGATGTGATACTGCCTGTTGACAGCAGGTGGCAGTAAATCCCCACAAGGCTGTGGATCTTCCTCGATAATCCCCGACTCGAAGAAGAGTGTTTGTTTGCTCATATCTGGACAGCACCTGACCCAGCCGGACTCCTCTTCCTCTTCTTCTCTCCTCCTCTCCTCCTCTCCGGCTCTCTGCCCTCCGACATGGCGCCCCGCAGCTTCTTCGTGGGAGGAAACTGGAAGATGAACGGCAACAAGGAGAGTCTGGGGGAGCTCATCGGCACCCTGAATACCGCCAGCCTGCACGAGGACACCGGTGAGTCAGGCTGTTGGTACCGGGGTGGAGGGGGGGGGGGGATGAGGATGAGATGATGAGTCCTATGGAGGATGACACTCTGACATTGAGAGTCACGTGATCAAGATGGTTGTATAAAAAGCCTCTGACGTCTCTTCTTGGAAAAGGTCCAAACTGAACGCCAGAGGGAATAAACCCACACATTTCAGTGTCAAATTGATAATGAAATGTACAATTACACATTCTAAATATTTCCTAATTAAATCTACACATTTCTAAAGCTGTGCCCAAATATATATATATATATATATATATTCCTAAATTGTATGCTTTAGCTAAATTATATATTTTGATCTCTTTCATTTTATGAGCTGCACAGTGGTGTATTTATTTAGCATGAGAGAGAATGAGAATGTCCCTGGTTCGAGTCCAGGTCGGGCTTTGGAAGCCTTCCTGTGCAGAGTTGGCCTGTTCTTCCTGCACCAGCATAGGCATTCTCTTGGTATTCTAGTTCCTTCCCACAGAAAGGAGTTGTATTTAAAGTTAAATGCTGACTCTAAGTTGAATGTATGTGTCTCAACTGAATGGGAGGACCCTATATGAGACCATTTGACTTCTTTCTTCTCATGCAAAGATTATAATTATTCAATATCAAATGTAAATAAAGACATTTTAAAAAGGGAAAATTGTTTGTATGGTACCGTTGCTTCATATTTATTGGACACTCCTGAACTGGATAATTGAACACAATGTGATCAGTTATCCACAATATGCTCTTCAATGTTGTGTATTGCTTCGATCAAGGGCATGTGCTCCAATGTTCATATGGTCGTCGTGAAATCTATCCTTCCAGAGGTGGTGTGTGGCGTTCCCTCCATCTATCTGGACTTCGCCCGCTCCAGTCTGGACCCGAAGATCGGAGTCGCAGCCCAGAACTGCTACAAGGTGGCCAAGGGAGCGTTCACCGGGGAGATCAGGTAATTAATTGGTTTTGCATCTCTTTTTCACTTCATCTGGGTTCATTTTGTGTTTCCTCGCGGACACCGTGGTCGTCTTGTATCCCACATGTACCACTTCACGTTCCTGCCTGCTACTTCCTAGCTGTTGTACATCTCTTTCATATGCAGCCTGAAAAACATTCAGACACATTTGTAAGATTTTTCCCTTTTTGGTTGTCTCTCTTGCATGGATGTTATTGAGACAGAATGGAGGGCCCCTGTTTTCCTTGGCTCTTGTCTCTATTCTACATCAGTACATCCTTCAGTATTGTAATAGTGAGTTTGAAGAATAATAACTGGATTTAGGTAGATGATTCGTACATATTTGCACAGTTTCTGTGTAACTGCTGCTTTTGATCCAACATGTTTCCTCTCTCCGCAGCCCGGCCATGATAAAGGACTGCGGGGCAGACTGGGTGATCCTGGGCCACTCGGAGCGCCGCCACGTGTTCGGAGAAAGTGACGAGTTGATTGGTCAGAAGGTGAGAGTTTGGATTTGTGATGGCACAACGGCGCCATCCGCCAACACGCAACGAAAACACAAAGCCTTCTCATTCTCAGGTGGCTCACGCTCTGGAGAGCGACCTGGGCGTGATCGCCTGTGTCGGGGAGAAGCTGGAGGAACGAGAGGGCGGCACCACGGAAGAAGTGGTCTACGCTCAGACGCAGGTCATTGCAGGTACATACAATTTTATGAAAACAAGAAAAAAAAAAAAAAAGCATAATTTTTTTTTTCTGCAGTCCTGGTTGAAATTGTGTTTGTGTTGCAAAACATCACTGGTGATCGTTTCCTTGGTTACACCTTTGCACCACATACTCCACTTCTGAGAGCGAAGTCGACTGCACTCTGATTTAAAATGTAAATGGGTCAGCGGTGCCTGCTGCTGAGGAGCTTTCTGTGTATTCTTACACTCTGAAGAGCACAGCGTGCTTCTCGTCTGAATTCCTCTTTTTAAGATCTTTACTTCTTTCAAGAATATTGTTCATTCTCTCAACATCGCTGCTGTTGTGTTGCAGAGAATGTGAAGGACTGGGGGAAAGTGGTGCTGGCGTACGAACCTGTTTGGGCCATTGGCACGGGGAAGACGGCCACACCTGAGCAGGTAACTGCACGGTACATTCAGCCAGGCAGGAGGCACAGATACATCAATTTGAAAAAGTTTATTGTCTAAATTGAGATCCTGATACAATCTTGTGTTTAAAAAAAAAAAAAAAAAAAGCGTGCATCTTTCGTGAAGTGAAACGTGTGTCGTCGCAGGCTCAGGAGGTCCATGAGAAGTTGAGGGCGTGGCTCCGGGCGAACATCTCAGACGAGGTGGCCGATTCAGTCCGCATCATCTACGGAGGTCAGTGCCAGTGTTTGTTCATTACGGCGCCACGTTGAGCAGGTGCAGCCTTGTCAGATGAAAGCAGTCGAATGTCAGACAGTGAGAAAAGTTCACAGACGAGCTCACGATCAAAGGTCACGGACGCACAGGATCATGTTTGCTTATTGGTCCTTGTCCGAGAAGAGTGTCTGTATCAATTAATTTATCGTGTAAAGTAGCATTGATACATAAATTCTCCCACGTTTCTTCATATTTGCTGATTATTATTCTGCTCCAGGTTCAGTCACGGGTGCGAACTGCCGAGAGCTGGCGTCTCAGGACGACGTGGACGGCTTCCTGGTGGGCGGAGCCTCCCTCAAACCGGAGTTCGTCGACATCATCAATGCACAAGCCTGAGAAATGCTCGGAACAGAAAATCTCTGTTAGGACTTTTTTGTGGAAAATATAAATAAATGTCAAAACACTTTAGATTTTCACTGTGTGGCTGTAAGCCGGGCTGACTGTTCCACCTCCAGACATTTAATATGCAAAACTTGTTTTTTTTGTTCAGTACTTTCATTTCGGAGAGTTTAATTGTTGTTGTTGCTTGTCACTTCTCCTTTTAACCCTCAGGATAACGGTGTTGATTATTGCTATCAAACTTTCCTTTGTGGACACCTAAGAAGCTTGTCAATCCAAAACATTGTGATATTTATTGATGGTGAGAATACGTAAATGTATATGTTGGATTTTGTGTCATGCACAATCGGAGCGGGGGTCATCACCCTCAAAGGAGCTGAAAGAGGAGATTCTCTAAAGGGTTATTGGATGTCGATCTGAGTTGAAATGGTTTCTGTTTCCACAAGAGGATCAGTCGTCTCAGGTTAATGGAATCAGTATGACCTATTAACACAACCGCCGTTAAAATGACTTATGTACTTAATATACAACGCTGTCAGGCGCTTTCATCACTACTATGCACTCAAAATGTGTGGCTGGAATGAGCTTTTTCACACTGATTAAAAGATCAGGCCAACAAACTATGTAAGAAGGGATAAAATTAAAAAAAAGTGAGAAACACGTTTATTCTGTTTTCTTGATTTTCACATGCAACATCCTACAATCGAATCCAGGTCTTCTTAAGAGGGAACTATTTATCCACCACTTCACCAAGAACAAAATCCTTGTATTTAAACTAATTTAATGCTGTGCTAGAAGGTTTCACCCATTTTTTCTTTCATTTTTTTCTTTTTTCTGCTTGACTGCCGAGCTGAAATCTTCCAATCCAGAATCAATTGGCCATATTTTATTAATGAGACAGGAGTGCTCACCACTCACCCCCTGTGTCACCCAATGAAAATCATCCATGTAGCTTGATGAATTCTAATCAATTTAACACCATGCTTTAAAGTTAAATTCACTTTTTTTTCTCATTTATCAAAGAGAAAAGTACAATCCCTATAATTCAGTCAGATTCTAACTAATTTTGCACAGCAGTGTACAGTTACTTTTTCTTTATCCGTTAAGCAGAAAAGTCCCAGAATGTCTCTGGGTCTTACTGCTGTGGGGTTCGAGTGCTAACCACAATTACACTGTGTATTTTTAAGTTTTTAGCCAATTTAATGTGCAGTTTTACTCATCGCCTGATAGGTACTCATTGAAAATGATTGTAAGCTCAGTAACCGCAGCTGAATCTCATCTCTTCCAGCACGCCGTCGTCTGCGCTGATCCCTGGATGCACTCTGTACAACTGGCTCATGCAAAACACCTTGATAAAACGTCACGCAAGTCAAATATCAGTCACCATTCTGCTCCATTTGTCTCTAAAAGAAAGCTGTGATCTCTGACCTTTCCGGGCTGATCATCATAATAACAGCTCAGACAAACAATGAGGACTCCTTAACCTACAGGAGCCAGTTCATGGTGATGTTGGATATTACGGATCATCACCTGAACGTCATTTTCTTCGATGTTTCAGTGGTCACGCTGAAAGATTCACACAGACACAAAAAGACAAAGGAAACACAGCTGTGACTGAAAATGTAAATTACCATCTTTTTTTTATTTATTTATTTCACATATGTTCACATTATTTTCAATGACAAGCATTCTGTTAATCTTTTATTAGTTTTACATCATCTTTCTTCTTTTTTTTCTTCTTCTTTTAACACAGCTACTCTATGGACATTCAGAAGGAACGAAGGTTTAGATTTTTTTCAAATCTTTTTTTTTTTTTTTTTTTGGTTCTTAAAGACAAGAGGAGGGACTTCAAGCATGAAGGGCAAATAATCTGAACTGACCACGTATCCGGGCAAGAAGAGAAAAAAAAGGAGCAACCCGAAAACCGAGAAACAGACACAGGACAAGAAGAAAAGTGAAAGGTGAGGAAGAAGAGGGGGAATAGGAGGAGGAGGAGGAGGAGTGCAGGTGCTCGAGTGTCCAGGTGAGAGTGGTGTGACACAGCTGAGTGTTGTGAGTATTCAGGTGTTACAGTGTGTGTTTCTATTGTTTTCACTCAGTCCCTGAAGCTGCTGCTGCTTTCTGCCAGGTTCATCTCTTTCACTTTGCGTGCATCACTCGACATTAGTCTAAGACATCCCTACTAGTTTTGTCTTTCTCGCTCTCTTTTATTTTATTGATTATTATTGATATTAATGCTCATTTTTTTATTTTATTTTTTTATTTTTATTGCAGCTCCTTCCTCTGGCTGTACACAAACTAATCCTTTAAAACTACAGTAACAGTGCATGTCTGGCTTATAAATATTAGATTCTTATGGTGTTTCCCCTGCATGTGCATTAGCGCGAGTTGCATCTGCGTAGTCAATAAATCTTTGTGTGAGTGTGTAAATGCATACAGTATCTTCTCCCTACCTTAAAATCCAGTGCATAAGTTATTTATTAAATTATTATTGACTTACTCTTTATTTTTTTGCTTGGCTCTTTTGTTTGTGAGTTGTTCTTCTTTTTTTTTTTCATGGATATGTGTGAACTTTCTTTGAACATGGCTCGCTCCTTGCGTGTGTGTGTGTGTGTGTGTGTGTGTGTGTGTGTGTGTGTGTGTGTGTGTGTGTGTGTGTGTGTGTGTGTGTGTGTGTGTGTGTGTGTGTGTGTGTGTGTGTGTGTGTGTGTGTGTGTGTGTGTGTGTCATTTGTCTGTCAGGTTCACAGGGCGCTGGGGTTCCTGAAGTTGTGCCCTGCAAAGCGAGCCTGGTCGCCCAACTCTTCCTCGATCCTGCACAAAGGAGCAAAGAGAGGAAACATCAACACCCTTTTATTCAAACTGTAAAGCAGCATTTTTACGAGATAAATAAATCTCAGAATGACAGAGATTTTCCAGATTCCCGTCGTGGAAGCGCCTTAAAATGCAGTGACACAGGTAAGCACATAAATAAACACATTTTTTATTTTGAAAGAGTCTATTTCTCTCAATGTCAGGATGCTTTTATGTAACATCTGAGATGATTTCCTCCCTTCTAGTTTATTGAAAAACATAAACTAAACACCATGCATTCATAATTTAACCAAGGTAAAACTATACGTACTAAATAAACAAGGATGAACTGAAGAAGTCTGTGGGTGAATGTTATTGCCCTGCATGTTTCACCTGCGATTAAAACCGACGGATGTGTCATCACGAAGCTCTGCAGGTACCAAACTGCTCATTGAGTGTATGTAACATATGCAATCATGAAAATGAAGGAGAGCGTCACTCCGGGTTTGGATGTGTGTTTTATAGCTTGTGATGCCTCTCTGTAGAAACAATTCTAATATTTGCTGTATTTCACATGTTCACTTTAATAATTAATTTTCTTTTTGTATCCCCGCTGCCATGTGAGGCCTCCTGTAGTGACTCGTGTTTATCCTCCACTCTGCACGTGTGCCTGCACACTTGCCAACTGCACTGATTAGCATTTATCACTTGTTAATACTCCCGTAAGTCTCTACACCCTCCACCTCTCCCACCTCTCCTCGGCAAACCGATGGGATTACACCGCTTAGCCCCCCCCCCCCCCCCCCCCCCCCCACACACACCCCCCCCCCTTCCCTCTCCTCCCCCTCTTCCTCCCCCTCCTCCTCCTCCTCCTCCTCCTCCCCCCCCCCCCCCCCCCTGTCTCGGTGGCTGCTGACTGGCTTGGACACATGGGGTGACACACCGGCACTGCTGTCGCCTGTCACATCAATTAGATCTGTGATGCTAAACACCAGGACGGAGCAGGAGAGGAGACGTGAACGAAATGTTGGATCTAAAAACGCTGCCAATGAGCAGGAGAGACCGGAGCCAATGTGCATTTATAAAAGATGTAGTTTTAGATTCCTTTGATTAGATCACATTTGGGCCAATAATAGCAATATAGCTTCTGAATAACACTACAGTTTCTCCTCTTTGATTTAGGGCAAGTAAATTCTGACAGTATCTTCATAATGTTTACATTAAAAAAAAATTGGGTTGTTTAAAAAAATTGTAATTTGAAACATGAAATGGCTGTCAATACAGTATAGCACCACATGGTCATCAGTTTCCTTCTTGTTCTCAATGGAAAAAAGTGGAAACAATTATTTTAAATTAAAAAAAAATTGTGTATGAGATCTGTGGTCTCATGACTGTGAGCCCCTCTCATTGTAAGACTACAGATTTTAGCCATGATCAAAGATCTTTAAATGATTGTCCCTCTGCTCAGAGCATGAATGCTCCCTTTCACAATTTTCTCCTTTCTGGACGCCTCTGCTGCTCCACAGTGGAGGAGGGAGTGAAAACAGCTTAATCTCTTCAATTTGTGAGTTCCAGTGATGATTATTCGTATCAGAATTTAAGCAGAATTGTACATTATAGTACATATTTTGTCATTTTCATTTCTGTATATTATTGGGGTGAGCTACTGAGGTTTCTTTAGGGTCATATTTCAGATGTGTAAATTATCAGAAATTGTTCCACATTTAAACTATAAACAAGATGAATATGATGGTGAAACCCACTGACTGTTTTACTGATCACTTCTAAAGCTCTCCATGGGTTTCAAGGGACCCACAACAACAATCTCTGCATAAGCCTCAGTCATATTAATAACTTCCTAACAAGCCCCCACTCACCTGCTACTTTACTATATTATAACATAATAAGACTGATGTTTTTGTTTGTTTTTTTCTTATCTGTTTCTATAAGATTGGAAACAGGGGTCAGCTGAGTTTATCTGGAATCTGGACAGAACAGGATGAAAACACAAAAAGTGAATAAATAAACAAAAGGTCCACTGTGAAAAGTCTTTGTGAAGCTTCGCTGAGCAGCTGAAGCGTGCGTGCGTGCGTGCGTGCGTGTGTGTGTGTGTGTGTGTGTGTGTCCTGTAACTGTGATGTTGTGACCAACTGTGCAGCACACTGACCTCATCAGCTGGTTGTACTTGGCCAGCCGCTCAGATCTGCAGGGGGCGCCAGTTTTAATCTGCGGCGCACAGACAAAGAGTCGCAAGAGAGCTGATTTCCACGAAGATGACTCAGAAAATACCAGGAGAAAACCAAAGTCGAGCAGAGTTTTTAACACTTTAAGAACTGACTTGCTCTTTCACATTAGGGGAGGGCAATGCGTGAGGTGAAAGCTGATGCTGATGGTTAAAGTCAGCTTGTTATGTGTTCACCTGTCCGGTGCACAGTCCCACCACCAGGTCGGCGATGAAGGTGTCCTCCGTCTCTCCTGAGCGATGGCTGACCATCACACCCCAACCGTTGGCCTGAGCAAGCTTACACCTGCAAGAGCAGAACAGAAAAAAAGTGGTGATCTTTCTACATTCCTGTCTGTTTGATCCTGAACTCCCTCAGTCTTCTGTCGTCGTTGACGGTTGGGAGGACTGCGGTGGTTCGGTAAACAGGAGCTTGGTGAAATAGTAATGTTAATGCTAAAGTTAATGCTTGCAGACCACAGAGTACAGTAGTCGCAGGAGGATAAGTGGGCGTCAGAGTATTGGTACTGCATCATCATCATCATCACCTCATGAGAGAACACATTCCATATATTAACGTGCAGGTTAATTAATCCGCTTCTGATTTATTTGTGACTACGACTCTTCCGACACGTTAACCTGTCAGCAACGTGAAAATGAGGATTTAAGTGAAGTCGGTGCCTCTGGGTTTTCGTGATTGGTCCGTCGGAGGCATTAAAACGAAGCCAATTTATCAGATTAACGACACGGGAAGCTTTCTATGTGACTGATGCAATAAATCAGCAGCGATGTCATGAGCTCCGTTTCTGCCATTTAATCTTCCTCACCCCGTCTCCCCGTCCTCCCGCTGTAACCCGGCCGCGCTGTCATGATTGATGGCTTCATAACCTCCAGTGATGTTTTGTTAGGTGGAAGATTGATGACTTCCACATATCCAGGAGTGAAGTACACACCCTCCTCAGCAAGATAGCCTCAGATATGCGATACATGTAAAGTCCGGGACTCACGTTTGACTGACAGCCGGAGTCAATACTAAAAAAAATAAAAAAAGCTGCCGTCACTCTCCGCCGTTCATTTATATCCTGTAAATGTCGTCTCCGGTGCAAGGTCAACATGGCTGACAGGCTGCAGGAAGCTCCTCTCTGTCTTACATGTCAAGAAAAGCCAGTGAAATGTTCTCGTGTTTATCTTCTTTCTTTCTCCTTATATTTGTTTTTTATGTTCACTTTTATGTATGACCAATATTTTATCCTGTTCTTTTGAATTCACCTTTGTTTGTTTGTCTTATTGAATGTTTATTGTTACACTTCCCTTTCTCCAGGTTTTAATAATAACACTTATTAGTTATTTACATTATTAACTATGTTTTGTGATCCATGATTCTTCTTTAATTTGTTGATTTATGTTGAATTGCACTACCCTGAAAAGTACTGTATAAACAATGTTTCATTGAGTTTTTATTGTGCTTAACCTAAATGCATAAATAAGAAGAAAAAAAAAAAAAAGCAAAAACACAAGACTGTCTGACTCTTGTATCGTTGAATGTAATCGAAATAATGACAGGTAGCGTCAAATAATATTACATGTTTTTAAACTGATTGTTGAAACACAATTGCAATGTTAACACTTTGAATTACTTTGTGCCTGAGCAACATTAAGCATGCATTGTCTTACATGCTGCACGATGGGGTCATGGTTAGCACTTAATCACAGAGATTAAAATCCACAGTTTGAGTCTAAGTTGTCTGTACGGGTGTTGTGCCATCCAAAATCACACACCTGAGGCCAATTCATGACTGTTAAATGCCTGTTTGTGAGTGTGTTGTCTGCCTGATGGCTCTAGTTTTCTGTTTCTCTCGTGTAATGTCGTGATTTTCCTTCCTGTCTCGTGCGTCTTGAGACTCTGCTGCTCTCTCTCTTCCCCTCATTACCCTTAATCACACTTCTGGTGTAATCGTCGCTCGTGCACTTCCTCTTCCTCCCCCATCCCTTGTGTGGCGTGACTCCGCCCCGGTGTGCTTCCTCTCTGATTATCCCCAAAGTGTTTCCAGCGGTGTCTCATCGGCCCCGCCTCCCAGTGTTGTGTATTTAAGCTTCCTGTCCGTCCCCGTGCCCCCCTCGGTTCGTCCCAGTTAGAGCAGACGTACGCCTGTATGGCCTCGGTGACGGAGCCGATCTGGTTGACTTTGAGCAGCAGACAGTTGCAGGCTCGCTCCTCGGCCGCCTTCTCTATCCTCTTGGGGTTGGTCACCGTCAGGTCGTCCCCGACCACCTGGATCCCCACCTGGGCCGTCAGACGGGACCAGGCCTCCCAGTCGTCCTGATCAAACGGGTCTTCGATGGACACCACTGTGAGCGAAGAAGTGTAAGATTAGAGCTCCAAGGATGGGCGCAAATCAACATTACAGAATATAAATATGCAGATAAGACAATGTTTTAAAGCAGGTGTCGATCAATTTTGACAGGATTTTTGTCATATTTTGTGCTTCATGAGAATTTTTGAGTGGAAAAAGGCTTTATGTGTAACTCAAGCTAAACCACAACACATTGTATGGTGTTTCATCAGCAGGTTCATGGCCATTGCTCAAACCAAACAATGTCGTCTATAATTACTTGCATTTACCCAGATGATGACGGGGAAAAAAAAAAAAGAAAAAGAAGCTCCACCTGGGTAGTTGTTGACGAAGCCCTGGTAGATGTCGGCCAGCTCCTCGCCAGAGATGTGTCTGGAGGAGTCTGGGGG
This sequence comes from Blennius ocellaris, assembly GCF_963422515.1. Taxonomy (NCBI): domain Eukaryota; kingdom Metazoa; phylum Chordata; class Actinopteri; order Blenniiformes; family Blenniidae; genus Blennius; species Blennius ocellaris. The sequence goes on from NC_137669.1 coordinate 18,771,481, forward strand.
GGATTTGAAGTCCAGGTCGTATTTGCCCTCGCGGTAAAACTCCGAGGCGGCCACGTCCATACCGACCACCACCTTGTCCGTGAAGCCGGCCTTCTCGATGGCCGTCTGCAGCAGGTCCAGAGCTGCACAGAGGAAAATGCAGTCAGATAAAGAAGGTTAAGGCTTCAGACAGAATCTAGTTTGATGGATGTTGAAGCCAGACTGAAAACTTTCATTTTTATTGTGAATCACTAAAGGTGATTTACTTCACATTTAGGAAAGATAAGTATTTGATTTCACACTTTATAAATGTCATGTTCTACAGTGAATGTCAAATTTTATTGCATCTCTTAAAAGAACAAAGCTGTTTTGTTCTTTTCATTTTTTTTTCTTCCCATGGCCATGTCACACTTCTCTCTCTACATGATTTCCCAGCATGTTCGGAGACCTGAAGAAGGTCGAGGGTGGTCTCTGGTGATATTTAACAGTTCGAGGGGTATCTGAGCGTGCTTGGCATTTTCTTTCTGAATAAAATCACTCACCCTCACTGTTCTCCAGGATGTTGGGAGCAAATCCTCCCTCGTCTCCCACGTTGGTGGCATCCTGGCCGTATTTCTCCTGAATCACCCCCTTCAGTGTGTGGTAGAGCTCTGCTCCTATCCTCAACGCCTCCCTGAAAGACCGAAGCATTGTGGGGGAGAGGGAGGGATGGGGGGGCAACATAAATGTACCCACGAGTACCAATCAAGTAACTTTAACTTTAAAAAGTCAATATTTTTTTCATCTGTAATAGAATGTTTAAAAGGTAAATTCATACTTGAACGACTCGGCTCCGACCGGCAGAACCATGAACTCCTGCATGGCCAGTTTGTTTCCTGCATGAGATCCTCCATTGATCACATTAAAAGCCTGAAAGAGGCGACAAACAGAACTCTGCATTAAGTTTCAATATGAAATTAATATTTCTGAACTTGAATTTGAGTAATAAAACCATTTGACACACATTTACAGATGCTATAGAATCTTAACGCCGTGTCCTGACTAAAGGCATGAAAAGAGGTAAGCAAAACAAACGACTGCTCCTGTGTTTCCTGCCGTGTGTTTGAGTCTTACAGGAACTGGCAGCACCAGCTCGGTGTTTCCGGCCAGGTCGGCTATGTGGCGGTACAGGGGGACGTCTTTCTCCACCGCGCCGGCCTTACAGATGGCCAGAGACACTCCCAGGATGGCGTTGGCCCCGAACTGAGCTGTTTGAAAGAGGACAAAGAGTTTTCGTGGGGAAATAACCTAAAAACATTAGAACGTTCACACACAAAAATCTGATATGGTTTTTGAAACGTACTAATAGTCATCTTCATGGCTCTTTTCAGTCTGTCGTTATTAAATATTGGCTTCAAGGAAAGAAGATTTTTGTGATTTTTTTCTGATTTGATAAATCATCCAACTTTAACTTGAATTTTTGGATTATAAAGTGAACTTTGTACAGACAGTGATTTCTCAGATTGTCCCTGAGCCCGTGCAGTGGTTCTATAATACAGAATCATGTTAATGCTTTGCTGCCTGGGAGCCACAGACCAGCAGCATCCAACACTTTCAGCACACAAAGATTTCTCTGGGTTTTACTTTAAGAAACAAGTTGTTTATCAATTCTGAGGAGCAGTTTCTCACAGATTGGCAAATGTACTTAACATAAATGGTTTTCAAGTGCTCCTCTGGCTGTTCCATTCACTATTCAAGTCTTCTGTTGCCTCCAATCAAACTTGAGAAGGATTTTGCCTTTTAGTTAAAAACTAATGAATGATTGAGCAGAAATTATGTTTTCTACATGGTTCTGACATTTTAAAGTATATTTGCATTTTTGTCTGTAACTATTCTTTCATGTCTTCGATCATATTGTCGGATTGAAAAAGTGATATGTAAAGAATAATTATTGTTATTAATTTTTGTACTATTTTTCAGCTCTTTATCATGTCTGTCCCAGCTGTATTGGCACTCTCTTGACTTACCTGAAGCCCTCTGGTTATTATAACTCCATGTTTCCGCAAATTATAATCATTTTCCAATATAGCCAGCTGCAGTTTAGTCCGAAATTAATTCCATTTCTTTCAAGGCTGCGTATAAATAATCTAATGTGGATTCAAAGATTTCCAGCTGTCCAGCTAGTCATGGTGGCTCCTTGCCGCCATGTCGAGACTCACATTTGTTTTCTGTGCCGTCCATCTCGATCATCATGTTGTCCAGCTGCTCCTGCTCCACCACGCTGATGCCCTGCAGAGGAGGACACAAGGAGGAGACACTGATTTATCAAATATTCTCGACTCAGATACAGTAAACCTATAAAATATGAGACTATTTATCCTTATTTCACCGCTCTCCAATCACAGTGGTTCTTTTTCATAATTTAATCTGTTTAACTTAAAAAGACAACACTCTTTCAAAACGAATGGCCGTCAGGTGGACGTTTGGTCACCGCACTCTGTCTTCCGGATTGATTTTAGGTAAATCTTCAAGTCCTATCACACTGGCTGAAACAGGAGAAGACTTAGATACAAATTGTGTGTGCTCTTTGTAAAAAGAGAAGTTCAATATCAGGGTGTTTTTACTAAACACTGCCTCTAAAATCATATTTTGTTTTTGCTGCTTTTTAAAACTCCTTTTAGTCCAACATACTGTATCATTTGATTTTTGCGATTTTTGTTGAATATTCCTGCTTTTGCTGATTCTTTAGTCTTTTTTTCCTTCTTCACAGACTTTTCAAACGTCTGCTTGTCTCTGGCATCTTAAACACAGTGTTCACAGTTATATCTTGATGAAAACTCCTCACAGCGACACACGTGACGGTCGACAGCCGCTTCGCTTTGCTTCTTCCTCCCCGACTGACAGCCAAGATTCACCCCGACGTGAAATATCCTTCCTTTATGAAAATATCCCACAATTCATTGCTGTGGAGAGCTGAATCATGCCAGTCTTACACAAACGCACACACACACACACACCTCATTCATGTCGTATTCACACTTTTTTTTTTTTCGCTCACACATTATCATCTTCACACATCCACTCATGTCCTCCTCTAACTGGCAGCTAAGAGGATTTTATCTTTTTCTCACAGCTCATCTGAGGATACATTCGATGTAGGAAGTGCTTTCAAAAGTATCGCTGCACAGACAAGACCATTTATTGTTTATGCTCGTGCAGCTATATATCCCAAAAACAAAGCACTGTAGCTGCAGTTAGTTGGACTATTGCACTCTGGAAAAGAGCGCTACGGTCGATTAAAGATGTTGATATTACCTTGCAGTGGATCAAATACAGTCGTGATTGAATCGATTTATTCATCAAATCATCAATTGTGGTGATAAGGAGGTGTTGTCACATAAAGACGTGTCACCTGGGTGAATTTAATAAGACGTATCATTGATAGCGGAGCATGAATATTTTGATCAAAACAGGTTGGAGTCTTGAGGAATCATGCAGATTTGTTTGTTTGTTTGTTTGTTTTTGAAGAATTGTAACCAGAGATCATTTGTCTGGCACATTTCACCACTTCAGTAGCCTCAAAACACTTCATACTGTCTTTCGGCATCATTCAGCCAGTTATGCACGCCTTCACACACCAGTGGTGACGGCAGCATTGCAAGGAGCATGACCTCAAGAGCATCTTGAGTTTTTGATGTCTTTCTCAAGGACACTACCACATCTGGACAGAGCCAGACGGGACATCGTGTGATGCCACTGGAAGAAGGTGACCCACGGCAGCCGGTGAACCACAGCCACACATGGAAAATTATTTATTTACCAATCGACACAAAATAATCCATCCATCAAACCTCTATTTCAGCTTTCTGCAAATTTGAGTCACAAGAAAATCTGAAAGTCTGAAATCACCGAACAGCATCGTCACGGTGCAGCAGGTCAGTTCAGTTTTGACCCCAAACAAAATGTGCTTTTTATTCTTCAATTCTTTACTATTTTTATCTATTTTGAGTAATTCTAAATGTGGGTGTTTTTAAATGTGCAGATTTCCAGAATATGAATGTTTTGTTGACTTACAGAAGCTATAAGAGCCGGACCCAGAGTGTCATTGATGTGTCCGACGGCCTTTAAAACACCTGAAGAAGAAAAAAAACAAAAAACAGAAAATAGATCAGTCGTGTGAACCAGCTGTGGAAGACAACTCTGAGTTTTAGTGCTACGAGATGAGTTTGTTTGAGATAAGTGTTTTTCTGTCGGGAATTTAACTTGATCGTTCAGACTATGACTTTGTTTGTAGTTACTGTACTTTTAAATCATCGTAACCAATCAATATCGTCCGTAACGTTCAGTAACTTGTGAATGATTCATGGCAGTGTGCATGTTCACGTGGATGAGCTTTCGTACCTTTGCCCTTGTAACGGCTCTTGTCTCCATCTCGGAGCTCCAGAGCCTCGTAGATGCCCGTGGACGCTCCGCTGGGCACCGCAGCCCTGAACAGACCTGAACGATGCACAGGGAGGAATTCCCAGTTAACTCTGCAGAATCTTCAGGTATGTTCATCTAATTTGACTAAAACAATCCAGGAAACATGTTTTAGAGTTATTACAGGTTTTTATGAAAATAGCATGAATGAGTCATACTGGTGGACAAACTGGGAATAGTAGGCATTTTGCCAAAGCAAAGGGTCAATTTTATATTTCAGGTTAGGATGTTTCTTTTTCATATTGAGCAACATGATTTTACAAATGCAGTGAGTTCAGAAGAAATACAAAAGTTTAAGGTAAAATTTCAGCTGAGTCCAATGATAGAGAATGGGAAATGTGAAGTGGGAAATCAAATTTTGTCCAACCGGGAACTTCCCATTGCGAAGGCGATGTGCTCCTGAGAAGAAATTGTGTTTTCGTAAAGATTCAGAGTGTAATAAAGAAACCCTGCCAAAGTAATGATGAGAAATGTAGAAATAAACTCCATGAATAATATTAACTTTGGACTTAACTGGCAAATGGAATTTTCAGAACTGTTAATTTTGACATTTACAGCTACGCAAACACACCATGTGTTTCCACTTTTACTTGTAAAATTCAGAGTGTAAAAACTCTCAGATCTGAGCTTTGAGGGCAACATGTTGAGATTTCAACATGGTTGAGTGACTTGGGGTTTTTTTGTGTGGTCTTTTTTTTACTTTCATGCCATTTTAATAGCTCATACAGCTGAAAATGTAATATCTTCTAGATTCAAATATTATTCACTTATTATAACAGCTTATTCCAAGTTTGGAAAACAACAGGAACACCGCATCAGTTACAACTCAAGAAGTGAAGTCCTCTTGAACTTGACCAATTTTCTTTTCTTTTCTTTTACTTTATAAATGGCTGATCTGGACAAAGGTCAAATCGAAGTCATTAGCTGGACTCTTGAATTAGAGCTGAAATGTTGTTCCTCTCTCGGGCTTTCTCTGTGGCTCGTCGGGAACGTTTTAATGTCAGCAGGCGTCCTGCTGGTGAGTATAAAGCAGCTGTTGTATAATCAGACCGGCTTCACAGTGGTCACCTTTTTCTGTGTGAAGGTCCACTTCCACCGTGGGGTTTCCCCGGGAGTCCAAGATCTCCCTGGCAACGACGCTGACGATCGACATGCTGAGAGGCAGAGAAAGACAAAAACAAGGCCATGGGTGAACTGCTTCACCTCACAGAAACTGTTTCGTAGTCACACGTCAAGTCAGAGTGAATACAAATGAGGCAGGAAGGGAGGAACTGAGAACCCTCATGGGTAAAGAGAACTATTTTTACACCAAACACGCACGCAAGGACCCGTCAGGGGAGTCGACGCACGGCCTCACTGCAGCATCACTGTGAAAATCAAAGCTCACCACAGAGGACTGTGTTCCTCTCACACACACTTTTACACACACGATGCAGCAAAAAAAAAAAAAGCATCAGCGAATAAGAGAAGTAAAATATGGATGAGGGTGGAAACTGTGACGTCCACGTATCTGCACTCAACCACAGGGTAGGATAGAGTACTGTGACGTTTTGACAAATTAGTGCTTTAAATGTCTTCTTCTCCAATTATAATAATGATGATGATGCATTGAAGACACTATTACATTCAGAAATAAGGTCAGACCCAAATATTAGAGCATATTCCTTCAAATAACTGACAGTAACACAACAATATTGCAGCAATGTGCATATTATTGAGCTTTTTACTGCACAGCAGGAGTGGCTTTCTCCAGCAAGTACTTGCTTATTATCAGTAATTACTGTCCTTTTATAAGTAAGTCACGACAAAGATAGACATGAATATTGCACTGAAGAAAAAGTATGGTTTGTCTCTTATGATGCTACAGAGAAGAATATGAATGTACAGAAAGGTATCGGCAGAATAAACCTGAATGAATCACATGTATTATGGACAAAGGTAAGAATGTTGGCAGCCACCATGCAAGGTGCTCAAACCTCAGAATAATGTTGGCGTTCAGTGTCATGCCTAAGGGAGATGGGGATTAAACCTTAGACCAGCCTTTGGATTGGAAAAAAAACCCACTCAACCAACTGACCTACATTTGCTCACATCTATATTACATATATACTCCATTTTAACCCGAATGCTTGTTGTTGTTTTACTTTACTTTTTTTTTTGTTTCAATGAGGCAAAAAGTGCAACACTTACAACTTGATGTCACCTTGGTGCTACACAAAGGCTCTTTTTAAAGCTTCTCTTGTGGCCTTTCTGTTTCTATATTGCCCAGTTTTTATCATTTCAACTCCCAGCCGTCCATCTTTTATGCAACTTTATCCAGCTTCAGGTCAGATCGTACATGGCTATTGAGAAAAAAGAGGGTATACTCTGTACATGTGGCCATGACGGGACAAACACATAAAACTAGGCAAAATCCAATTTGGAGTCACTAATTCACAAGGTTTTTATAGTGTAGGATCAAACTGGAAGGATGAACGTGAAAAAAACAACTCAAGCAGGTAATATTCCCACTATTGTGAGAAAAGTGGTTCCACTACACCACTGTGTTGCCTCCTCTAGGGTTATATTTTATATTTTATATTTAATATTGTCACATAAGATTTCAGTGGTCACTTTTAAAAAGTTTGGTCTCCACCGTATTTCACAGAAATCCCAACCGTACTGTATATAAGCCTGTTTACAGTCTTTGAGCTTCAGGTGAGACTTCTGGGCTGATTCAACACCGAGACTGAAATTGAAAGATTTGCTTTTTGCCATCAGAACTTCTCAACCTGCAAGGGGAAAGAGCAGGCTGCAGAGCCAGTGCCTTTAAAACCTATTAAAACCACAGCACGGCATGGTGCTTAATTACGATATTCTATTTACTATAAGCGTGCATTTTCTTTCTTTAATGGTAATGACATATGTTTCATTAACCCAGATGAATCTCACATGAAAATACCAGAACCTCCATCCCACTTCCACTCCCACTTCCATTCCTGATGTGCTTCCCCCCCCTCTCTCTCTCTCCTCATTGGTATTCCAGTCAGACTCCAGTGAAACTGCAACGATGTGTCAGAAAAGGCTTTTGATGTGGTCCTCATCTCTGCATAAAACATAAATACTTCATCGATCTGGGAGCTAAGTGTGGCTGGTCGCTAGCTTGCAGATACGTTGGCACTCTGCTTCCTAAAGGCGCTGACAGAATGATGAGGGGGGGGGTCAGGGGGAGAGTGTGTCCACTCCTTTTACACTATTATCTTTCCATGAGTGCATTTATCAAAGCAGCACGGTCTGGAATGAATACATATGTTAACATCTAACATCTACTCTACCGAGTAGATTCCGGAGTGTCCAACAGTCCTATTAAACATGTCGACACTCAGAGTTGCTGCACAGTGGTGTAGCGGTTAGCACTTTTGTATCATGATAAGAAGTTCAAGTCTGATCTGGTTTCTTCTCAGGGTCCAAAAACAGTCCAACAACACTTCATAAATTTTTAACCGAAGTAGAAACTGACTGTATTGTGTCTGCTAATCTTACTAAATTTGTGTAACCTAAAGAGGAGCATTTAGGAATATCAGTTACTTTTATTAGTTAACTTACAGGGGTTTAATTTAATTTAATTTAATTTAATTTAATTTAATTTAATTTAATTTAATTTAATTTAATTTAATTTAATTTTATTTTATTTTATTTTATTTTATTTTATTTTATTTAATTTAATTTAATTTAATTTAATTTAATTTAATTTAATTTAATTTAATTTAATTTAATTTAATTTAATTTAATTTAATTTAATTTTATTTAATTTTATTTAATTTAATTTTATTTTATTTTATTTTATTTTATTTTATTTTATTTTATTTTATTTTATTTTATTTTATTTTATTTTATTTTATTTTATTTTATTTTATTTAATCTTATTATTTTCACACTTGGTGAATTGTGAGCTGGGACCCTCTCATGGGCTGATTGTGCTGCACAGGCCACACAATTGACCCCACTGCTCTATAATGTGGATATTAAAAGAAATGCATTCATAATCGATTGTAAGAAAGTCAAACTCATTTTAGTCCGACAGCTACATAAAGCCGCTTCTGCTCATTCACCCTCACAGTGTGGCTTCGATACCGATGATACTTCACAATCAGTAATTAGCATTCATGGCTGCATCTCTGATGTCTCAGCATTGTGTTGTAGCCACTACTGTTACCGAGACAGAAAAAATTGCTTGTACATGAATCAGCAACATTTTAAAACATTTAATTGACTATTTTGGCACCCGGGCTGTATGTTGGACCCTCTTAATTTAATCTCCATGAGAATAAACAGAAATCTGAGACAAACAATCAACTGGCAGACAGTTCTGTTAAATGAAAGTTAGGAATGTAATTCTTTTGCACCACTGCACTGAAGAAAACTCATTGTGAGTGTAAAGACACCTGGTAATAAATCTAATTATGTGTCCAATTTAATTGTCATGACCAGCCCACCAGCACAAACAGAGCTTCACTCACCGGCAGTTTGGAAACCGTGGCTGCATATTACATTACTGAATATCTTGCTCTTCTCTCATGAGTTTGCGCCACTTTCCTTTGTTCTCTGCATTAAACTTATTAATATTTACTGAAAACACTGCATTCACTGACATTGACATTGCCTTTTGCAGGATCCTTAACTTTTGTGCTGTTAATACCAGATTAGAAACACATATAATATTAATATCAGTGCATATCAAACATTGTGTACTTCATCATTTCTATAATTTATGCCGTGCTGTTGTCATTTCTATCCTTATCCCTCTCTGGGATTCATGCAAACATGCTCTGTTGATGTAAAATTATCCTCTGGAGAGCTGCAGAGCTGCTGTCTCTCCCAGTCTGTTATCTATTAACATGACGCTGAGCTCTCTAGTGAAAAGCAGCTGTTTCTGTTTGACTTAACTCCTGTTTACTGGAGGAGGAGCGCCCAGATCTGACACTAATACCAAACTGTGTGTAACTTGGGAATTAACCTGTTTTCACAGTCGGTGTCATTATTATAGCAGCCTGAACTAAAGCTGAGCTTCTGTTTCATTTCCGTTTCCTGCTCCAGTTCTCTTCTTTTCCTCGCCGTTTTCAACCGGACATTAAAGTCACATTACATCCTCCCGTCCTGCGGCTCTTTTCTGTATCGTGAGACGATGCAAGTCTCCCGAGCGGCTCTGGAATATTTCCACCCACTTTCACAATCAGCTCTGACCCTCACGTCCCGTTCGCTGCTGTCTGATCACAGCAATGACAACCTGCAAATTTATGCTGACTCATTTCCTTGCACTCGTTGCAAGTCATCAGCGTATAAAAGCATCAGCGACTAATGTGTGAAACGTAAGACGATGCTCGGTAACAAGGTGCAAAGAGTGAGTCGCAGCCAGCATCCACTCATTGAGGAGGAAAATGGGGGACGGATGCCTGTGGGGACCATTTGTTACAGGTTTTATAGGTTTCTTTTTCATCATTTCTTTTTGGGTGCTGTGGTGAAGCCCCACCCTGCAGTGCTGCAGTTTCCCCACATGCCTCCTCCCAAAGGGTGGAGCAGTGCAACAAAGAGTGATGCCATTTTCAACTTCTGTCTCATTCATATCTTGGTTGTTTTAAACATGTTGTTTTGTTTGGAAACTTTTTTTTTTTATGGACCTACATGAGCTTTGATAACATGTAGTTTTTTGCAATGTCAACAAGATTTCCCTCTCTCTCTCTCTCTCTATAAATGACACACCAGATCATTTGATTGTCAGTCTCAGACACGCCACTCCAGCAAAGTGATTCTTACGTTTATCTGCAACACATCGTCTCATATCTGCAAACAGATGCTCCGTCTTCCTGGTCTGTCTGCACCCCAATGAGATTACTTCTCACCTCCGTCCCTCGCTCTGCCTCCTCTCTCACTGTTTTCCTCCATCGCTGTCTGTTTGTGCACGCTGCTGCATGTTACGTAAGCTACAGCAGCAGCAGAGAGAGGGAGGACCCCCATGAGCACACCACACCACACCTAGCAGAGACTGCAGTGCTCAGCAGAAAACACACTGCCGAACAAGAGAGAGGGACAGAATGAAAGCCGGGGTGGCTATTGACAGAAATGGCAGGAGAGAAATGAGGACACGGCTTATATCAAGAAACATATATGATACTAAAGAAAAAGGATGATATGAGAAAGAGAAAGAAGCCATATATTACACATGGGCTATAGATGATTTCCAAAAATGCTGATTTAGAGAAGAAGGTCAATTAATAACATTTGAATAACATGTCAATATTGCAGAACTAAATGCATTCCAAGGTGTAAATCACCAAATTCGTGTTATTTGAGTCAGTAAACTTTCAGTTAGCTCTAATAAGTAGCTCCAGTTTTCCTACAGCAATGAATTATCCATTACAAAGTGTCTGTGCGCCACAACATGATCAGAGTTGCCCATCCCTGCAATCCATGAAATGAGCAAGAAATATGGAGTAAAATCTGGATTAAGGTTTGCCAACCATTTTAAATCTGGGTCTACAAACTGAAGACGAACCTGAATTTGAGTGTGTTGTTATTATCATTCATTTTATCCAACATAAAACAAATGTAAGTTTTGTTATATTTCAGGGATATGTGTTGTGGATATAAAGTGTTACTGTGACCCCATGACTGGTGACTTACATGAAATTAGAGTTACAGATGTTTCATTATCCTCAATGCTTTTGTCAGTAAGAACAGTTGTTCTGTTTACTCATTATCCACGTGTGTGTGTGTGTGTGTGTGTGTGTGTGTGTGTGTGTGTGTGTGTGTGTGTGTGTGTGTGTGTGTGTGTGTGTGTGTGTGTGTGTGTGTGTGTGTTTCTGTGTTTCTGTGTTAGTCAATTATCTCTTACTGCTTCATCATTCGTCACTGGTTCATAAATGCGTTTCTATTAACTTCCTACTCATCTTCAGCTGAACCTGATGAACGAATCACAATTACATTTATTTGTAGTAACTAGTATGTAACTAAATTACTTCGACCACTGCGCTTTTAATGAGAGGGTTTAATTCGATGTGGTTTTAAACATCAATTACTTAATGTCCATGTGTTTTTATTAGAAGTCCTTTCACTTACAAACACCGCAAAGTCTTGCTTGTGGGTCGGACTACCACTGCATAAATGAGGAACTGCTTTGATTATAATGGATTGGAGTTACAGTGAAGAAACCATTTAGAGCATTTTGCTTAATAACTTTCTCCACAACTGACCAAGGACTGATGAAATCATGTAAATGGATGATCACTGATGACACTGTGGGGCTGCAGTGTGTCCAATCCTCTATTGTAGCTGCTGTATTCAGAGCAGGGTCAAACATTTTCATTTCTCTGAGCCACTGAGAAAAGGCAAAGAAACCTTCAGTTGAATTGTTCATCAAAATACAGAAATTAGTGACATGCCTGATAATAGATAGAAATAAATATGTGATAAGTTGATGGATAGATACAATGTATTTCCAGGAGGAAGGAGAGAAAGAGCAAGAGAGAGGGAGTAATGAAGGATGAAATGGAGAGTGAGAGGAAACTCGGAGGCAGGCTGAGAGAGAGAGATGGAGAGATGAAGCGAGAATGGAACAAAATAAATAATTAAATGACCCTGCTTGGCAGGAGAATAGAGAGATGAAACAGAGAGGGAGGAGGCAGGAGGAAGACCAGGAGGAACAGAAGGCCCGGCGTGGCTCGTATGGCATCCACACTGAAAGTGAAGCCGTCTCCTCACAGACGCATATGTAGAACTAATAACATGTCCACGTTCACACGCATGTAACATCGGCTTGCAATCATGGCAGCACTTAGCGTCCACCCACACCGCACACAGTGCCAGAGACGTAGATATCAAACACACACTCACACAATCAAGCACCTCACGCATCCTGGATATTCAATATACACGTAAACATGCAGCCAGTTTCCAAGAAATCAGCTGCAACCAAACGTGTTTTATTGATGGTTGTTATGCTGTCAGATAGCTACAGCAACACACACACTCAGAGTAAACTTTGAATTATGGCAGGATCTCATCATAAACACACTCTTATGGCCATTTTGCATGAACATATTTACACAGAGAACTGTTGGCAGTACAGAGGTATAGCGGTTTGTATTCATGCCTCAGCAGATATTCCCAGTTTGAGTCCTGGCTTTATAGAGTTGTTGTATACTTCTTCTGCAAGGTTGCCAGGTTGGGCGACTTTTCAAAGGATTATCCTTTTTGTTTACAGGTAAAGCTCTGACAGACCTATTTTGAATGTAAATCACAACAATCGTGCAAGAACAAATATTATAACCCCAGTTCTTCATGTGACCGACTCTGTCAACCTGAATGTTTCAGCAAAGCCCATTAAAAAAGTCACTTCCAGATCGATAACGTATGAATATCAAAAAATTAAGACAATTGATGAGTTTTCATTTGGAAAAGCCAAAAGTGAACAATTCTGCCCCCCGGATGTTGTATGCAATCACAGAAGGTCTTTTTTACATCGAAGTGACAGAAATGCTAAAGGGAACATGATTTTGATGGTGATACTTCATCACTGTCGTACTATTTTATCATAGCATTATTGTACTTTTCAAACTGTTGTACTATAATACATTCTGAATTATAGTTTTGGGGCTGGTTTTTAAGTAACTGTTTGACAAGTATTCTTACTCAGTGAACTCATTTAATTTCACTTGATAATGGCCATGATGTTATTCACCTGTTTGAGGATTGCAGATCCCATCTGAAATTTATAGCTATAGGTAATTATATTACAAACACTGAATCTTTGTCGTCATGGTTTCGGTAACCTGGTGCAACATTTCCTAAATTAGGTTGTGTCATTTTCTGGTGACTTCAATCCGTTCATGTCAACATTTTTGCAATAAGAATAATTCTAATGAATATTTCCAAAATGAAAAGGGTTAGCTATATTCAGATTGATTAAAGAAAAAAGAAAAAAGAATGACCTCTCTACTTCTTAGTTTGCTTCATAGGCTGCAATCAATTACAAGAAGACATAGCATGGTTATCAGGCAGTAGTTTTGTTCCGTAACAGGCTACTTATTTTTGTTGGCAGTAGCTGTATTTATTCTGTAAGATTACGTTGCACTGTGATATTTGCCATTTGTGATATGCACACATGAATCCACGTCCAGTTTGCAAGACATAAATTAAATTCCTAATAATTTCTTAGCTGGAATAGTCAAGCCTGTTTTCCTTTTGAAAACGAAACACTGAATCCTTTAATTTGATTGTGATTTCAATTGGATAGATCAAATCTGATCAGATAAAAGTGTCTACATGACACAATGCTAGTGTCATCAGATTACCTATCCAGGGCAGCAGAACAAGGATGAGTTATGGCTTCATATCTGAGGTAGACCAGTCTCACCTTGAAGCGCTTCACATTCACATTTCAAGACACACCTAGTTCGTGGTTAGTTCACTCTTGAAGTAGGGAAGGTGTCGTAGATATGGGGGGGGGTGGGGGGGGGGGGGGTCTTCAAAAACCTAATTCAACCATATTTCAACTGCATCCCTGCATTGCAGCCTTCAACATCGTTGTGACCACTAGAGGTCATCATAAAGCCTCAGTGAGAGGAGATCCCTTTACCAGCCTTTCATCACTTCTACTAAAGACTGGCCATCCGCTTCTATCAAGATGCAGCCTCAATTTGAACTGCGGTTTCAGAAATTGAGTGCAATACCATGCAAATTAAAGGCTGCATGTGTAACTTTAATGAATTACATTCATCTTATTAATCTTCTGTCAGAGCATCTAAAGGAGCATGAACACCACCAGCATACACTGAAGCGTGGGCCACACTTACACACACTGCTGCCTCACCAGCAAAGGCTCTTCATATACCAAGGACTCCACTGTAATTGACTGCAGTAACACACACACACACACACACACACACACACACACACACACACACACACACACACACACACACACACACACACACACACACACACACACACACACACACACACACACACACACACACACACACACACACAAACGCCTAAGGCATTATCTCTCACACTCACATGCTTGCTCCCTAAATACATCAACCTAACCTACAAACACTGATACACATTTGACGTTGTTCCTATTACCAACATTCACACAGATCATTCAAAACTCACACATAAACACACATTTCCTTCCTCTTCACACCGGCACACACACACATACATACACATTTTGGAAAGTCATATTCACACATTTCTCCATCACTGACAGACACACATATTTATACACAAGCGCACAGGCTGACACGGCATTTTTAATGAAATGCATTATACATATACACATCTAATACAGTAAATAGCACACACACACACACACACACACACACACACACACAACAAAAACACACACACATGCACACAAGCAGCATCCACCTGCATCCTTTATGCATGCAGCATCCGGTGAACAAGAGAATCAAAAACAACGGTGAACAAAAACCCACTCAAGCAGACAAGAATAATAAGAGAGGAGATCCTGCCTTTACCTGCCGCCTCTGTGTGCGTGTGTGTGTGTATGTGTGTGCGTTCAGCCTTTCGCTGTGACCGAGAAAATACTGGAGGAGAGGCAGAGCGATGAGAGAGGGAGAGGAAAACAGGAGGGGAGGTAGAAGAGGAGATGTGTGACGGGGACCGGGGGGGGGGGGAGGGGAGATGACTCAGAGGGAGATGGAGAGAGGAAGAGGAGGGTTAATTAAAAAGGAGGAGATGGTCGAAAGGGGTGGGATGAAGGGATAAGGACGGGGTGCAGAGACTCGCCGCCTGACGGAGGAAGTAAAAATAGACAGAGGGAGGACTGGTTCTCTCGTTCTCTGTGGCTCTCCGTGTCTCCCTGTGTTTCTCCGGTGCTGCAGTGGGGTTCAGCTCAGTCGATGTATATACAGTTACATAATCCATCCCTCTCCACCGCGCTCAGACACCATGATGCTCTGCACAAGGGTGTGTAAGGAGCGGCAGCTCTTGCCGACAGGAATCTGTCACAGTTTGGGGACAAGTTTTACGTGGTGAACACTTTGTTAAAGGCTAGCACGGTGTAAAGAGCTGCAGTCCGATGTTTAACCCAACAACTACATAAAACAATACAGCTCAATAGGAAGCGTCATCCCGAATGGATCCCTCTGACTTGTAAGCTTGGTGTGTTTCCCCAATGAAAAGTTGAATGCACCTTAACTTACTGATTCACAGAGCAGGGCACCAGGCTTTTCCTGCTTTTAGCCTCTCAAAATTACATATGCACAATAAAAACAAAACCACAATAAGGTACTTTTTAGACTCCAAGAGGACACCTTAAGTAATTGGCCTTTGCTTTCATTTTGAAGGCTCCTGCTTTTATTGTGTTGTTATGTGTGGGTGTGTACACCATGTACACCAGGATCTGGCTTCACCATGAAGCTTTGGCAAATCAGAGATGAGAATGTGCGTCCGCAGTCTTTCTTTGAGGGAATATGTGGGAGCTCCAAGAAAATAACGCCGTGAACAGCTTTCAGTAACTCAGATGACCAGTGACTCAGACCTGTGGCACATATTAGCCTTTTATTTATGTCTGAAAGGTATTTTGATTTGCCGTATGGCTGTCAACCTTTAAGTTTACGCAAACATTCGCGCATGCATGTTGTGCAGCAGTTGCTAATTTCATTACAGCTCCTTTGTTCGCTGAGGACTTGTGTTGAGCTTTGTCCTTGCTGCTCTAAAAACAGACAAAGTTGTTAATGGCGACTGGAGGGTGACACTGATACACATTGACAGGGCAAAAGAGTGAGGCCAGTGTGTGTGTGTGTGTGTGTGTGTGTGTGTGTGTGTGTGTGTGTGTGTGTGTGTGTGTGTGTGTGTGTGTGTGTGTGTGTGTGTGTGTTAACATGTTTTGTGCATATATATATATATATATATATATATGTATATATATATATATATATATATATGTATATATATGTGTGTCTGTGTGTGTGCGTGTGTGTGCTTGCCTATGCGTGTGTTAGTGTGAGTTAATCTACAATTAAATTCCTAAGTTTAATGGGATTATCTTCAGGAGACAAGCAGCACAACGTCCTTGACATCTATCCCTGTGGTTCGCCACGGGTGAACAACAGATAGAGACACACACAAACATAAACAGAGAGAGAGAGAGAGCGGGAAGAAAATGAGAAAGGGGAGATGGGGTGAGGGAGAGAATGAAGCAGTAATGAAGAAGAGAAGCAAAAAGAGCAACACGGGGATCAAAGTGCAACGAAATGCTTGTGGAGTGAGAGGCACCGAGGGCGTCCGGAGGGAAGGCCTAATGGAGAAGTGCCTTGCATTGTAATCATCTCATTTTCTGCTGCGTTACCACTGAAGGTCGACTGGCCTTCCCCGTGGCCAGCTCCCCCTCCACCTGCAGCACTCAACTGCTGACCAGGCCGAACAAAACAAACACACTCACCATTATTAGAGGCATGACATACAGGATCTATTTCCATTTTAATTGGGCTGCTCATGGTTTGTATTTTATACACATATCAGTTACTTCAATGATACCCCTCAGTGTTCACAAAGCACGAAGTATTGATTTTGAATCTTCATGTACGTTTTTTATTCTGACTTGTGAAAATCAAAGTTGGAGAAGCAGAAAGGAATGAGAAATGAATGAGGAGCTCCGTTATCAACCCAAACTGAAATCAAAGAACATCTCGTTGGTTGGTTGGTTGGTTGGTTGGTTGGCTGCTGAGTTGGTTTATCTTGTGTCTAATTTTGTGAGAATATGTTAAAATATTTTGTGTAATGTTTGTCTATTGATAACCAGGGATAAACATTGATTCACCATTTCTTAATTTTTTTTAAATCGATTGTTTGTTTTCTTTCCAGAAGAACAGTGCAAGGCAATAACTGCAGAAAAAAAGGATGAAATGATGAGAAATCGACAATATATATTGTTTGAAGTCTTTAGTCATCCATCTAACTCATTATTCAAATGAAAAACGCAGAGATTTGCAGCCCATTCCAGCCAACAAAAGGCTTGGAACATCCTGGAAAGGTCAGTAGTGCATCACCAGACAAACAAAGAGAATAACACAAAAAGCTTGTAACGTCCCACCAGGATTGAAGAGGAACAGCTACCAAACAACATTTCTAATCATGCAGAATACAAAAAGAAACATTATTTAAGACACAATTAGCTTAAAATAGCTACAATTCAATATGAAAGGTATTTGTCAACAATCTCATCACTTCAAATATGAAAGCGGTATGTGGGAGCTTCTTATTACATGATTGAGTCAATATGCAGTTTATTCATGGAGAAAGGAGAAGCAAAATGAGGTGTCTCCTTTACAATGTCAGTACAAACTTTAGGTACCAACAGAAGGAAATTTCCTTGAGTCTGAATATGTTAAAATATAACTTAAAATATTCTATATAGATCTTTTCAGATTTGGCCCAGATTGGATTTTTAAAAATCCTAAGAGTCCTTTAAGCAGTGTTTTGGACCTGAAAACACAGTCAATCTGTACTTCATCTCCATCTGGTGGAAACATGAACATCATTCAGTCTCATCGGTGGGAAGAGGCAATATGTGATGTAAATATTTTTTGCTGTTGTTGTTTGGCTTTTACCTAACAATTTTATTAATAATAAAAAATGTACATAAAAAATTAAACGAGTTCACATTTGCAAGTGTAATATCTGCTGTTGACGAGACCCATTGCTGGTTAAATGCTCCGTGAAATTTGAAACAGTAATTCTTTTTTTAAGAATACATTTTGAAACAATGATGATAATAATAATAATAATAATAATAATAATAATAACAATAATAACAATAATAATAATAATAATAATAATAATAATAATAATAATAGTTATTATTCTCATTGTTGTTGTTGTTTTTGTTGTTACGAATGGCTTAATAAATGAATGAATGACTTTCAAAGAGTATTCATAAAGGAACAATGTATTTCTAAATATTTCTGAAGTTATTAATAAGTTGTACTAATAATGCAGTTGTGAAGTGACAGATGTTTTTTCCTTCTTGAGTAAACATTTAATTTCTCTAACAAACTATCTTTCTGAATTAAAGCAGGAATTTAAAGTTAAACTTGTATTTTAAAACAACATTTCCTATGTCCACAGGGACGAGTTTAATAAAAGTACAGACACCTAAGCACATTAAAAACAATATACCCACAGGCCGTGAACGCAACACAGTCACATTTACGACTTCCGCCCCGGTGGAAGGAGGCGCAGTTTACAGGAAGCCAGTGAACGTCGCACCGCGTTAGCAGGACTCTGGGGTGGCTCTGAGCGTAAAGAGGTAAGAGATGTCAGCGCCTTAAACCGCACTTTACACGGGATTAATGCTGAAATAGACACCCAGAAACAGCTGCTTGCTCCAGATAACACCTCAGCGCTGGTTAACTTGTTAAGTATTGGCCTGATGGAGCTAACTGTGGACGCCGGCAGCTGTCAAAACAAACGGTCTCCTTCCGCTAACTTTAGCTTGGCTGATAAATCTGAGCCCAAACTTACCGGTGCCCGTGGTCAAGTTTGAGGAAACCAGGGCGAATATAGAACCGAAGTTTTATCAAACAACTAAAAACAGAGTTTAAAGCTCCAGTTTTATCAGCCCGAGAGGTCTTGATACCACTTTAAAGAGGCCTTTTTGAGTTTAGGGTGGTGGTCTGGCGGATGTAACTTCATGTTAGCTCTGTGCTAGCTAGCAGCGACGAGTCACCAATTAACAGCTGGTGGTTTGAAACGAGCTGTAAAACTCTATCTTATTAACTTTATGTCCTTCTAATCGGCTCTCTGGCCGTATCGATGGTCTTCCGTGAGCTATAGCATGGTTTCTATTAGCGGAAGTAACTTAAATACAGTTTTTAAAAAAAAAGGAAAATGTAGGTTTAAGTATTAATTTGAGGGTTTGGAGCGAAATTAAAACACTTTGTGTTTGTGGTAACTCGAACTCCCACCTGTAGGCCCAGTTTAATTAAACTCACATTAAAGAGTAAATGTTTCATTTGAATTTGTCATTGTCATGTCCAGCAAGCAACCCATGTTTTCAATTTATATCATCACTACAACATAATTCCGACTAACAACGAGCTATTTTTCTTTACTGACTCAACAATTCTTTAACAGAATTGTCTTTATAATGCCAGAAAACTGAATGAAACAAGGCATAAAATGCAGCCTCATCTCTTGTTTCATCCTGGCCAGCTGTGACCAGCTGTTCTTATGTCAATGTAGATGAAGTGCGCACTCAATTCTGCAAAATATTTTGAGAATGATAGCTCGCAAATCTACCTATTAAAAGTACTTAAGAAGTAGCGCAATGTCTTTAAAGTCACCATTATTAAAAAGAGGATTGTAAAATCATAATATTTTTTTCTTTTCTGGAAAATGTAGACCAGAAAATGCCTGATTTATGTTGGAACATGTATAATAACTTTTAAATATTCTTTTATAAATATGTTTCAATGGTATAAAACCTCTGATAAATAGGACATAAAGTGGGTTTGTCTTGCACTCGATTATATGAGACATACTTCAAAGTTTGGTTTAAAGATAACAACTTAAATAGCACGCACTTTTTATGGAGGAATTTATTCAAATTTTTCAAAAGTCATTGACATCATTGACCAACTTCTTGATTATTTTTAGAGTTCGGAATCTCAGCAAAAACCAAATCGATAGCAGCTTTGTTTCAAGAGGATATCTTTAAATAGGCATGGGTCTGAAGATTCAATCAAATGACTGGAAATCTTTTCATCCAAGAAATTGAAAATTATTAATCTTTAACATTTTCTTAAGATATTACTTGAAAGAAATGTTTCAGTTAACAAACTACATATTTTCATTGTTAACCTCATAGTAGTTAGTGATCTAAACTTACATTTTAAAAGTGAATTCTCCTGAATGGCTGAAAAAAAAAAAAAAAAAAAAAGTCATAATCTGCTCAATCTCTGAAAGCTGTGCTTTGCCGAACAGGACCAACCCGATGTAGATAACAGTGTATACGTGAAACACAAGTGCAGTGAAAAGACGCAGTTGTCACTAATCTTCCAAGATTGACTGCGTGTGTGTGTGTGAATGATCACCGAGGCCCGAATCCTCCTGACAGGAGCCACAGTCGCTCAGATGACTGCTCGCCTCGTCCCTGACTCGTCAGTGGATTTCAGCTGCCAAACAAAGAGCCAGTGATAAAGTGGCAGCTCAGACCACTTCACCATTGTTGCCCCTTAATGAAGCAGCGGCCCGGGTATGCGAGCCGCTTGGCGTCTGGGCGGTCACAGGTTCGCCAGCCCGTGTGTTGTAAACACTGCTGCACAACGCGGCCGCTGTTTCCATCGGCCGGGCTCCAGTCACCCGGCCACCTGACTCATGCAGGCCGCGCATTGTTCACATGCTGCTTAAAAACATGAGATAAGGACAAAGGAAGGCAGGATAATTTCAGACCTCAATTAGCTGATCGGCAGAAAGTCTTGTTTTTCAATAAACTAACCCTGTGACTATATATATATGCAGATGTTTTTAGTTTCTGTTTCACCTGTTTGCAGCCAACCTGACGTCCTGGACACTTTGAACAGCAGCCAAATGAGAATATGTTGAGGGGGGGGAGACTCGATTGCCCGAGTTGAATTTGCACATGTTAAAGAAAACAATAAGAGACTTTCTAGAATCTATCAGACCTGGAAAATGGCCCATTGTTTTAATTTTGAAAGCTTATTAGAGTGGCTGTAGAAGCAATGTTTGACTCACATAGAGCTGGTCCATAGCTTTTAGGATACCTGTCGGAGCTGCAGAGGGATAAATGCCTTAAGAAGTCGCATGTCTTTCATTTAAAACTTTCATGTTCTGCTGCATGTCACGATTTACCAATATCACACATTTTAGAGGCTGATTAAAATGATCACTTGCAAAAAAAATCTGTATCGGTCACTGTAGTTGTTGTCAAGGCAAGTTTAATTTATTGACCATTATATTCAGAGCTCTAAGCCTTTGTCCATATTTCCTTCTCATTCCTCCTCAGATGCAGACTATAAAGTGTGTGGTGGTGGGTGATGGCGCAGTGGGAAAAACCTGCCTGCTCATCTCTTATACAACCAACAAGTTTCCCTCTGAATATGTCCCCACGGTGAGTAGCTTTTAAGCACATAATGGAGAAAATTGAAAGTGTAATCTGAAGGTACTGTTGATTTGATGGATTTATGTTTTTAGTTGAATGGTTTTGGTTTATCTCAGCCGCTTGTAAGCCTGGTTTGACAATGCTGCAAAGGAAGCGAATGCCCTTTCAGAAACACATAAAAAAAAACAGAGCAAATGTATTTTCCATTTTATAAAAGTGCTAGAAATGCCAACCTGAGAATAAAACTGGAATCGTGTACGAGTGAATGCATTGGAGAAAGCTGTACTTATTGTACAGACACATTTATTCACCAGACATTCACCTCAGGTTTTTTTTCTCAGTGGACTGTTTTGATCCGTAATATTTGCTGCTGACTATTTATGTGTTTATGCGCTGTAAAGGTCTTAAAGTTCACTTTCAAACACGAGGCCCCTTAAGCCTTCTGTGAAGCACAAGTCAAAGAGAAACTGCAGTTTGAGAAGAAGAGCAAGTTGAGCGAATACGCCAGAGCTGTTTTCCCAGCAGGACCTCAGACTATCTGGTGCTTACTGTTGTGTTGGATTCTTTGGATTGCAGGCATATAGTTTTGTATGTGTACCTGGAGGCTGTATACGGAAGTGTTCTGTATTCTGTGCACTAACAACAATATGACTACTGGCATGTGGAGTGAATACCACAGGTTAATGACGTCTGTTCGTGGGTGGGAGATGATGGGCAGCACCGTTACTGAAAGTTTTCTCCCCAAAGTTGTTGTGTTAATGCATAACTCAAATTGAACTAAGGTAAAAAAAAATGTGACGGCTTTACGACAGAGCATCTTCAAAGCTGCCACTTTAGTGGGCTCCTTGGTTTCAAATAAGACTTGTCTGTTAGTTTCTATTATTAAAAACCAACATATCTTATCATCTTCATGAAGCCTGTACCTTCCACAGATTTGCGTCAAGGTAGCGTAAAACTTCAGTCTACTAGTGCGCCCCTGCAGGAAGGGGGCCTTATGTCTGGTGCCACTTTAGTGCCGACGAGTGATGGACAGCTAAGCTGCCCCTCGCACTTGGGTAACACCAACCGGCTATTATTTCTGGAACCGACCCGTGAGGGCCAGACGTTTGACCATTCAGTCACACACATCCTCCGTCAGTATCTTATGATGAGTGGGCCAAGAGAGGAGGACTGCTGACGTGGCTGCGTCTCATTGATGCCCATTACGAGTGAATACTGGCCCATGTTGTCGGACTCAAAAGACAAACATCTGTACTGGTTCGGGACACTCAAAATTGAGCCGCATCACAGTACATTGCTAAACGAACTGCATATTTGCGGACAACACCAAGAACTGGTGGAACAATGAGTTGAATCTGATCATTCACCTCTTCTTTGACTTGGTGAAGGTGCAGAGCAGCCTGGAAATCCTGCCACCCATGTGGATTGTATTTTCACAAGTACCGTCTACCTAAGCTTTGTTGTTATGGCTGACCTGTTTCTGTCAGCGCGATGGAGCAAGCACCCTGTAGGTTCTCATAGAGAAAGTGTCCCAGACTGGACTGAGCCAGCAGACCTCTGAGGTTTTTGGTGTGCAGCCGTCAGAAAACAGCTGACTGTTGACAGGCCGTCCTGCTGGAAATATCTGAAACGGGCCTAATCGATGGGCAGCTCTGCTGAGCAGCAGCTGGAATCTGATGAGTAATTCTCTACTGGTTTCTATCCGTCCGTCAGCACAGTTTTGATCAGAGGATTGCAGAAGCAACACTGCTGACTCAACTCGATGTTCCTCTTCCTGTCTGACAGTCCGGCTCTCTGTCGCCTCTTTCACCACTGAGTTTGACTATTCAGTGCACATTTATTCAACTGTCCTCAACTTTTATTCAATAATAAATTCAAAAATCTTGGATTTTCATACATTTATTTATGTTTTTGACGTGTGTTTGTGGTTTCGAATAACCATAAATTAATACCTGAGCTGTTAGCTCATCAGGTGTGTCTTTCATTTTAGTCACTCGGCACTCAAGTTGTGCAATTCTTTTTTTTATTGCTTATTGTTCTATTGTTTTTATTGCCTGTGAAACATCCTGTTCCTCCCTGCAATATCCTATTGTTAGCAACAACAGCCTCATTACTCCACGTCAACAACGCAGCTTTATCTCAGACCTTTGACACGAGTTATCTCACAGCTGCAGGATGAATAACCAGAGTTTCTGGACAGAGAACATGATTTTGTTTAAGGGAACTGAATTTAGAAGAAGGTTTATTCTGCCGATCGGGGTTTGCTCTCCCACTTTATACAGTTTAACCACAATAATCAATTATTCACATTATTTGCTGCAGCTTGTTACTTCCTGTTTGACAGCTGACTCGCTGCAGCGAGACGCGAGTAGAGAGGAAGTCTCTGAGCAGAAGCAATTCCTCAGTAGCAGCTGCAACCCCAGAACTTAATGTCCCATCTGTGATGTTTTGTCTGCAGTGTCTTCAGTCGGTTTATCATCTGAAACTGTAACTCTTAAAGATTTAAGAAAGATGCATTTGCATTCTGCAGGCTCTATCGGAACACACATGCATCGGCTTTGCTGAGTGTCGGAACGATGAAAACATCTGTGGTGTTCATACTGTCTGTGAAATACGTTGACGTCACCTCCGTGCTCCAGCGTTCTGCATGAGACAATGCTTCTGTCTAATCTCAAACTGACTGATGAGCACTTCACTGTCTGTCATTGTTGTATGCAAGGTCCAAAACTCTCAAAAGAAATCTCCTGCGTCATGACAAGTATTGCAAATATATTTTTTTTCCATTTTGTATGAGAGTTTAATATTCCCATATTTCAAAACTCAGTTAGCACACAGTTGAGATTATCTGCATCCACGATGGTGTGATGCTCTATTAGTTGCCATAGTGACTTATTCTGAACAATGTTTACATGTTTTGGAACATCTGCCATTTAGATCTCCTCTATTTCCGGGAACAATTAACTTATTTCACTGAAACTGAGCCACACCACATTCCCTGCATATTTGCAGCACAGAGTCTGACGTAAGAGTCCGTGTGCTAAATCATAGTGACAGGGTCGAGGATGCTAACCGGGCCTCTTTGATAAAACTTGTTTATTTGTTATATCTGTTTTTATTATGAAAAAGTCCATGTGTTTAACTGCCTTTATAGTAGAAGAGTTTGTGGTGTTAAGTTGATTTACGTCAACCGTCAAGGAGTCTGGATGCTAACCTGAGCCGCCAATGTAGAAAAAAAGATGCCGGTGGATTTTGGGTCTTTGCTTTATAGCACCTGAACATTTTAAGCTTTTTGTAGCAGAGCTATATTTCTACATTAAAGTTATTATTATAGATTTAAGATTTTTAACAAACTTTGTTAAAACTATTTGTTTTAACATTCTGGAAATTAACTAGAAAGGAATTATTGATGTTTTAAGTTTAATTCTGGATCCTCGTTTGGTCCTAAAGGCCTCTTTCTAGTTCTTGGGGTCACTTTTCCTCGAGTCGAGGTTTGAACATTTCCAGTCTCCTGCTGTGAACCTGCCTGGTTAAATAAAGATCAGACAGAATCAGGAGTTCAGTTTCAATACCGGCTTGTACCATTTGATGCAGTTTCCTTTCCTGCGGGCGACTTCCTCCTCCAGTTTATCTGGGACCTGCCTGTGCATATGGAGCTTCATTAAAGCCAAACGGTGTCTGCAGGCGACAGCAGACTGCAGCAGGCCGACATGTTGGAGCAGTAAAACACAACCTGCTCCCGCTCACCGTCGGAGCCAAGGCTCACAGGCATGTCAGGGCGGTGCTGCGTGTTATTGCAGCAGCCTGAAGCCATGGAAGTGATGCAACAGGAAAGAGGGGGGGAAAGACATGAAGCAGTGAACTGGTGCTTTTAGGGTCCATTTAACCCCGATTGAACCTCTTTCTCTGGTAGCATTAGCATCAGCCAATGCTGATGTATTAATGGTTACTATTTCAGTAAAATCCTGCTTAATAGAGAGGACAGTTTCATTCATCGCTCCTCCTGTAGTAAACATGAAAAATGAAGGTAAGATTAACTTCAGCCAGGATTTCACAATTTGTCTTGTGTGAAGAAAAAGTAGTCTTGACAGAGGAGATGTTGCTTTGTTTTCCAAATGTTGTGTTAACTACTGACTTTAGACAGAATGTAGAAACCATGAAAAACTTCACAGCTTGTGACACGTTTAGTTCTTCAATTAGCGTTTCGCAAACAAACACACCACTTTATTCGTCTTGAAAAAATTAGTCAGATTGAACACCATCGCTGGGAGCTGTTGTAGAGCATGTTTTGTTTCCGCTCCTGTCGGGTTTCCTTGTTGTTCAGTCTTCTTATGAGATTTACACTTCTTGTTTTATTATTAGCAATGTCTCAGATCATGTATTTTTGTTTTACAGAGTTACTTCCTCTTTTTCTTTTTTTATCTTGTTTTATTTTCCACATTTACTCACTGTTATTCTCTCTCTCTATCTCTCTCTCTCTCTCTCTCTCTCTCTCTCTCGCTCTCTTTCTCTCACCTTCAGGTGTTTGACAACTATGCTGTGACAGTGATGATCGGCGGGGAGCCGTACACTCTGGGACTGTTTGACACTGCAGGTAAATAATATGGATGATTGAAGGATCATATTGGTAGTAACGATAACAATAATTTCCACCAGTAATTGTTGTTATTTTAAGCTGTGAGTTCAATATTCATTGTCTACATAAAGTTCTCACGATCAAAGTTGTATGGATAAGTTGTTCATACAGATTACTATGGACTTCAGTAATATTAAGATGTTACCATGACGCCATCCTGTTTGTATCACTGGTAGTGAGTGATTATGTCGCCCTCTTCAGGCCAGGAGGACTATGACAGACTGCGACCCCTCAGCTACCCTCAAACTGACGTCTTCCTCGTCTGTTTCTCCGTCGTATCACCTTCCTCCTTCGAAAACGTCCGAGAGAAGGTTTGTTTTCAAAGTTGCCGGAATGTTTCCATTATTTATCTCACAGACCTGCAGTTGTTTATCCGGGGAAAATGCCGGCCCAGTGAATGTTTCAGTACACCTCGGTCTGTCCGCAGTGGGTGCCGGAGATTTCACACCACTGCCCGCGGACGCCCTTCCTGCTGGTCGGGACTCAGGTGGATCTGAGAGACGACAGCAACACTCTGGAGAAACTGGCCAAGAACAAACAGCGAGCCCTGAGCTGCGAGAGCGGAGAGAAGCTGGCTCGAGAGCTCAAGGCCGTCAAATACGTGGAGTGCTCGGCCCTCACGCAGGTAACGGGAGTCACAACCTCCTCGTGTCCAATAAAAGTGCAATAATCAGACAAAAGTGCGTTGTTTAAAATAAAAAATAAGGGAAAATTATAATTTACAAAAAACCAGCTTGGAAATTCTTAGAACATCCTGTCGGAAAATATGTCGATAAGAAGAAATTCAAAAAAATATTTGATTGACGAGATTGACTAAGAAATTTTTAATTAATTGCAACTTTAACTTCCTTTGACATTATTTCTTCTTGAATCCTCCGTAATGAGTGGTGGTGATTAACACAGGAAGCATTCAGCCCATCAGTACTGCACACAATCTGCGTCATCACACACTAAATATCTTGCGCATGCTGCAACAGGCCCTGGAGAACAGTGGCACAGTTCTAATGATTCGTGGATTAAATTGTTTTGCAAAGCAACAGCAGGCGCTTGGTTTTTCAACACAAGCGATTACCTGTGTTTACCTGTGCAATCACCACTGCGCCATGATAGTTTAAAGTCGAAATGCTTAAAAAGAGGTCTTTTCAAACTTTTATTACAATGTTTTAAAACATTTTATTTTCTTCTTTGAAGCACATCGAGAAGCAATGATAGTCATTCTTTTTAATGTATTTGCATAACATTAGTCTCATGAATCTCACTAATATTTGATAACACATTTTCATCCAGATTTAATTAAATTATTCTTTCTAAGTAGTGAAGTTCACCCAATCTACAGAAGAGCGATCATGTCAAGAAGAGGGTCAAAAATCAAACAGTTGTGTAAAGTTTGTATGTCTTGCTGGGTTTTTGTTTTTTTGTTTTTTTTCTTCTAAAGTTGAAACTGAAGTTCTTTGTCGCCTCTTTGCGTTGCTTCTGCAGAGAGGACTGAAGAACGTGTTCGACGAGGCCATCCTGGCTGCTCTGGAGCCTCCAGACACCAAACCCAAGAGGCGCTGCATCCTGCTATAGTCACCCCAGGAAGAAGAGCGAGAAGAGGAGAAGGTGGATGGGAAAGAGATGAGCCCATGTGGGAACGGGGGGGGGGGATGAGGGAGGGAGAGAGGGAGGGAGGATGAGATAGACACATGTTGGAACAGTGCCTTCAGCCGTAGTGACTTAATCCCGGGTGTGGCGTTAGAGAGAAGACAGGCGGGGCGCTTTAGTTCCATCATATTTAGGCGTCGCTGTAATCTGACTAACACATTTGAACTGCACTCTTCACTAAACCAGGAAACGGCGGGGGTGGGAGGGGGGTGGGCGGGGGGGGTTGATAATGGGAGGAAGTGGGCTGAGCAGCAGAGGTCTGAGCCTCCGACGGCTCCAACACGACAATGGATGGAGTCACGTTCACAGCCGGCAGCCGCTCACCTGAAGTTTCAAGTTTCTCCCACGATCGTCACGTGAAACGCGACGGCGTTACGTAAAGCCAGTGCCTTTGTTTTCCTGCGCAGATCCAATAGCGTGTCAGAGTTGAGACGTAAGTGCACGAAATGAGGAAGGATTGTGATCGGATTACTCGAAAAGTCACTGCAGATGAAGTTTGGATGCCTGATCGTCACCAATAAAGATCCATCACGAGCAAAAGGAACTCGATCAGTTAATTTGGCAGAGTGGCATTTAGCAGCATTTAGCGGCATTTAGCAGCATTTAGCAGCAGTCGCTATGACTCCATAGCTGCAGTAATGTGTGTAAAACATAAAGAACAAACACTGAGGAACAGTGCAGAATCTTTTCTAGTAAAACACAAATCTTCCAGCACCTCCAACTAGTTCATTTCACTTCTCGTTTTCTTCATGCTCTGTGCAGGTTTTCGCCGTAGTTTTGAGGATCGAGTTAAAAATCTTCTCAAGCTGCTGTGAAATGTTCCAACTTTCACAGGGAAGCTTGAAAGGTCATATTTGAACATAAATCGCAGCGAAAAGCTTCTACCTGATGAGCTGCAGTGTCCATCTGAAAAATCTAAATAAGTCCTGAGAAGGAGAATCTGATTCCAGCAAGATTGGGTTTGTGCACATTTGGAAGTCTGACGGGAGTTAAGGAGATAACGAGTGAATTGATTAGTTCCATTAGATAAACAAACGTTCTAAAATAGGAAAGCAGACCCGACTGTAACCTGACTTCATCCACGCCAAACGGAGCCGTACAGCCGTCTGCTCTTCAGCCTGTCGACACGCAGTCGTTTCCGGTGCCTCCTGCATATTTTCAAATAAACGGAAGCCGTTTCTCCCAAAGTCTCATCGAGCAATAATTCAATCCTCGTGAATTACCTGGGGTTCCTCGGGAAGCCAATTACAAATTTTGGGGGGGAAAAAAAACAAGAAGTCTCTTTCTCCACTGACATCTTGCACATTTCCTCTCCAGAGGGGCAGAGCGAGTGGCCCGTTAACTTAACAGATCTTAACTTCTTCATAGTTTTATTGAGAGAAACGGAGGAGCAGCTTCCTCAGAACAAAACACAGCCGTCACAGCTTCGGTTCAAAGTCTTAACTTAGGTGTTTTCATGGTTACTTGTTACTTTGTGTGGATCACAGCTGAGAACGTGAACCGGTCGATCACAAATTATTCTTTCCTCCTCGCGGTAGGAAAATATAAAGATGGAAAATTAGAAGAAAGCATTTACAATATTTAGTTGACTTCCTGTGGTCTTTCATATTTATTCACTTGTGTTGGTTGGGCCTCTCCCCTCCCTTGGAAAAGCCCATTTTGGAGTGAGCGCAGAAACCAGTGAGGAACCTGGTTCTGTCCTCAGCTGTGATCTGATTTTGTTTTATGATCCGTGTCACTGCATCAGCATTGTTTCGTGTTTTACCTCCGCGCGCCCTCAAGCTACCTATACACCTTTGTTTTAGTGAGTCACTCTTCATCAAACGATACTTTCTGATGAGATAAACGCTGCCTTATCGCTTAAAATCACCCGAATGTTTGAAAATCAGAAATCCAAAACTTTCAGTTGAAGGTCTGAGTTGCTGCTTAATTGACCACAAAAGCAGATTTTTGATTTCAGCAGCGTCGCATCACCGCCTTTTTTTTTTCCACTCCTGCTTCTCTTTCTCCTCCTGCTGGTGTGATAGCGCCCCCTGAAGCCCTTGAGGGGAATTCTTCTCAGTTTAAAGGTTTATTTGTCCCGCAAAAGTCTCAACGATTAACGTTTGAGTGCATTAGAAGTCGCACTTTAAAGGTGCAGTGAGTAAGTTTAAGGAACGCCATGTTTGGTCACTGGGTGGCAGCAGTGAGTCACTGCTCTGACTGGAACACCACACCGCCTTGTGGCAGAAAGTGGAACTGCGAGATGGTTAGTCTTCATTCGTTTTGCTCGATCTTCTGTCAAGTTCTCTCGCGCTGATCGTTCACTCCAACAAAACTCTGAAAACCTTTAAACTGAGAGCGATTCCCGCTGAAATTAACTGAATTCCACTTTTCCTCCACCGTGTAGCTTTTCTATTGTTGATGGATTATTTTGATAATGTAAGAATGATTACAAGTATTATAGAGTTATTTTTTTTCTTCGCTCTTTATTGTTTTCCCAGGAAACAAAATGGCCGCAAGCCTTGAAACTTCTCAGAATTTTTATTTCTTTTCTTTTTACATATTTTTACTTGACGGTTGAGTGCCAACAGTTGGATGAGTGTTGTCGGCCTGGTTTTCACTAACAGACTCTGATAATAAGCTCCAGATGGCAGAAAATAGAAAACTGGGTAAACTGAAGCAATAATTACAGATGTGGAAAATCCTGCTCTGTATTGAAAGATGAATGTTGGAAGTGGCGGGCATTTGGAAATAATAAAAACTGTACTTGAATATTGTTTCCCTTTGATTTAATTTAGTTTTTTTTCTGTCCATTTTCCCCAGCTTTTTTAATTTAAATTTTTGGGGCATCTTAAATAGGCCTTTTATTTAATATTTAATTCCAACAATAATGCTGTTGTCATTGATTCTCAGTGGACATAATTTAATTAAGAAGGTTGTTACTTTTGATCAGTGATCATTTATACTTTATATCTGACATGGATGCGGTTTTATGTCGTTAATACCGGAGAAAACATTGAAGAAAAAAAAGCAACACACACGGCAGGTAATTATAAACCTTTACAAGGTCCAACATGTCTTATTGTAGAATCCGCTGACATAAAATATCAAACTCCTCACGCTCGCGGTGGGTTTTAATTGTATATTTGTGATATAGTGTGAAATCCCCTCCTTAAATGTGGTCGTTTTTTGACGCTCTCAACCTGGGCTTCACTGTGTTGCAGTTCCCCACAGTGAACACTAGGGGGAGTTAAAAGAAAAGCAGGAAATGCAGTCATAACAGTTAAAAGAAATATTATTTTTTTACAAAGAATGGCATTTTTGACACAAATAAAATTTTATTCATATAAGTATCATTGAAAAACCTCTCTCCAGTTTGAGTGGAAATTATATTTTTATACAAAATGATAAAGGAGTCTTCCCTCCACTGTTTCTCCAGGGTTGTTGCAGTTCTTTACAGTGACCAGTAGGGGGAGTGGTGCTCCCGGCTTTGACTGGCTCTCGGTGGATACTGTATGTAAATGACCTGGGTTCATTTTGATTGGCAGACTAAGATGGATCCTTCAGACCGTCGCAGGATGGAGGCTTCTTTGTCTGACGGCAGCGACCAACACTCGGCATACAACAAATGCAATAAATACATTTATTTAATATAAATATAATAAAAAAAAAAAAAAAGATGAGCCCACTCAAATCAACTCATACCTACACTTGTGTCTTATTATGACCCTTTTCTTTTTTTCCCCCACCCTTTATATCTTCTCCCTTTTTTTGTTTCTTTGGCATCATCCCCCCTTCACAAACAAACAAAAAAAAAAATCAACTCATCCTCCTTTTGCAACCATTTATAATCTGGTTGGTGTTTCAGACGCACAGATCTGCTGCTGCAATATAGCCACTGGAGCCTTTATTTACACTTCTGATGCTGCAGACCTGAATCCTGATACAGAATCATTGTTCACTGTGTAGATGTGACGGCACATTTCACCCATTCATCACACAAACTGACAATTAATGAAAGGATTCCTTAATACTTCTTAAATTACACTGGAATTGTTCTTAATTCCTCCTCCAATGTCATGTTGTTGTTGCTATGATGCTAAATTTTCTACTTTTGGATGCAATTTAGCCACCGGTTTGTCTAAATATTCAATATGGGCCCCAGTTGGAGTTTATAAAGTTGAAGCTCGTGCAGGAAACTTGATTCTTCATTGACGCACGCTGGGATTATGACTGATCGTGGCTGCGTTTTGTTTTTCTCTAATTTTCATTGTTTTTCTTATCACTCATCCATTTGAGAAGTTGCTGCTTCTCTCTGACTCATATTTGGGTTCGTGACGATGAACCGGACAGAAATAAAACCAGGAGAATGTCTTTTTGTTGCAGAATCCACGCATACAAACGTCGTCTTTATCTGTAACGAGTCCCGGGACTGTTGTGGGCCACTGATTTGTTTTTCTTAAGAAAACCAGTAATCCTCAACGTCGTGATCAAAAGCAAAAGGCAGAGAGAGAAACTATTGTTAAAACTGAACTACAATGTGAGTTCCATGGAGAAAAGGTGTGTGAATGTGCAACTGTACAAGTTAGCGTTCACTGTTTGAATGATGGAGTGTTTCTGAAAATGACGCGAGACTGAGTCAATCGAATTTAAACTTAAAATTTCAGATTTGATTTCAAGAAGAGCTTAAACCCCGAACAAGTGAAATACCCATGACCAAATAAATGAATGTTTAATAAGTGTTCAACCTAATGGCAGATTCATACAGTGAAGTCAAAAACAGCTTTATTTATCCCCTAATATCATTTTAAAATGTTTTACTTGTCATTCAGGAAAACGATCTATTTTAAAATGCAAAAATCAACAAAGGTTTTCCTGAAATCATTCATCACCAGTAAGTTGGAATAAATACATTTTTCTTTACACTTTTCAGTCCTGTGACTTTTGAGTTATTTTTTGCATAATTCTGGTAAAGTTATTCATGTTATACTGAATTCATGACATAATTATAAAGTTTGATATGAGTAGAATATATTCTTGCATCGCAGAAAAAGTTCAATTAAGTGTGTAAACATCATGTTTACACATTACTGCAATATTTCACACATTAGCCTGTATTTTACACATGTGACATTACAGTGCTCTAAAATATACAATATACTGTATGTTTTGGGCATTCAACACAAAATATTTAAATACTGTACAGTATGTATACATGAAATATGTTTCCTGGCATGAAAAATCATATGTTGTAAATTTTTATGGTGTAAAACATATATGTAAATATGTAAACATGTAAACTTGACTTTCGGTCTTTACATCAATAGAACATGGACTTTTGATTGTGTGCATTAAATACCCTGAGTTGTGTGTATTCAGTGTTCTAATCATGGTATGAACTATGACATTATGTCAATTTAAACATAATCGAATACAAAATACTCCGTAAACTAACAACCACACAGACGAAATACTGAGTCCAGTGAACTATCCATGACTTCGATACGACATTGGAGAGTTTTGGCTCTGAAAACTTGAGATTGTGCGTCGACATTGTGTATTAAACCGAAAACAGTATTAAAAAAAACACACACACGGGTCTAAATGGGATATTGATGTTGTGTGTAAACATTAAATATTATCGTAGAAGGCAAAGCAATCCTTTGGTTTTGTGGACGTCTGTTTGGGAGTTTTGTCAAATCGTTTGTGTTGACGCGTTGAAAGCTTTGTAACTTTTCTCCTCGTTCTGTTTGTGACTCAAAGTTTCAGATTTCTGACAAGCTGGAGGAAAGTTTCAGTTTTACTTTGACTCTTCCATTTCTTCTTCACGTCGGCCATCTTGTCTTGCCGCTGCTGATTCAGCCTCTGACACTTGGCTGTCTGTCCCAAAGCGCCTCGCTCGCCACTTCGGCTGCTGAATATTATTGGATGTCCATGTGACCTCATTATAAGTGCGTTGCCCCGGGCAACCAGCAGAAAAGAGGGAGGGGTGTGTGTGTGCGTGTGTGTGCGTGTGTGTGTGAGTGTGTTTGAGGGGAGTGTGAGAGTTGCATCATGGGATAGAAACCTGACCTCTCTACTTTTTTTTTTTTCCCCTTCTCTAGCAGGACGTAAACGTGCACGTGTCCACATGCGCACACACACACACACACACACACACACACACACACACACACACACACACACACACACACACACACACACACACACACCTTTCACTTAAACAAAGATAGATGAGTGAGAAGCAGGAGTGTAAGAAAACTCTTCATTGTGCTTCTGAATAACACTTTTGTTTGTGGTTGAATGTACAGACAAAACTGCAATTTGCATACACACACATTGACACACACACCCACACACACACAGCACATTATAGTTGAAGAAAAGCCAACATGCTGTATGTGTGTATCCCTGTTAAAGTTTTCGTATGTTAATCTGTAACTTAAATAATTGTTCTTACACCTGTTTTGTGAAACCAACAATATTTATCTTATTTCTAATGAAATTAGGTTGAACGCATCCATCTTCTATATTAACTTTATAGTGTTCAGGTTAAACCAACAAAGTCAATATGATCAATACAAACCCACTGCTGAAAAAGTTACAAAGAGTAAAAAGTCTTGCCCAATATGAAAGATAAGTTCAAATAAAAAGCTTCTTTATTGAATAAATGTACATTAAATTTTGTTAAGTTTGAGTAAGAAACGTCATGTAAAGTAAAATAAGGTAGAATGGTGATGAAGTGTTTGAGAACAATCGACTGAATCCAAATCGAAAGATTTTGCTGTCGTTTGCGTGTCCCGCCACTAGTGGTCACTGTGGGGGTTTTTTCAGTGTCGTCACACACGTTTCCATGGAAAGAGTACGAAACGCCAAACTCCTTTTTGCTGTATGCTCTTTGTCATATAGATGTTAAATTCAAAACGAGCATCATGCTCCTCTGACGTTGGTGTTGTTGTTTATCAACTCGCGCATGTGCAGTTCTGCTCACTTCAGAAACGTGTTTTCCCTGATTTACAACAAAAGTTTGCTTCATAAAAGTGGATAAAGTGATATAAAGAAAGGGTTTTACTTCCCCGTGTCATGAACTATATTCTTATAGACTTGAACAAAGTTGAGGTAACAATGTTTACTATTGTGTAGCTCCTCCTCTTTCTTTTTTGTCTTATTCAAACCAATGGATTCCAATAATTCAGCTTTGCTCACACGGAATGATGGGTGTCACACTGGTAACCATCGTGGATCAAACCAGATTTAAGGCTAAAAGCATTTTTATCTATACTGACTTTTTGTCAAACCCTCATTGTGAATAAAAGAAAAATATCTTCTTTCCTCAATGTATTGCTGATAATGCAGATATTCTATAAATAATAGAAGTGAAGCAGTACTTATTGTCTCCCTTTCATATTTCAGTCGAACATGTTTCATAGAAGTTACTGAAAGCGGTGATTTTAAATAGAATTCATTCATATTCTAAAAAAAGAAAAGATGGAAAACTCTGTGTTGTAGCCTCAGTCTACAATAGGTTTTAACATTGGATAAGTTAGATTTTTTTAATTAGAATTTTCAAAGCATTATGTTCTTTAAATGGAATCCATGTCTTTGAAGCTCCTATTGAAATGTTTTAATATGTTGTTGTTTTTTTTTTGGGTGATCATAAAAAGTTAAAGCCTTTCCAGTCCATTACCACGGACATCATCAAAAATAACTTCTCACTTCGTTTGGACCTCAGAGGAGTTTCTTAATCAGTCCGTCTTAAGTGAGTACATTGGGGTAGTTATGGCTCGGGTTCACCTTTTTAGCACTTTTTCAGCCGTTTCAACGCACCTTAAATGATCAGTCACAATCACCCATTGGCTCTCAGTGGAACAGCACTGGTGTTTCCATGCATCAACTTCAGGTTCAAACCAGGAACCCTGAGATTCAAGACAACCCGCTGCCCCGACGCAGCCGCAGTGTGTCGAGTTTTGTGTTTGTGTCCATGTCTGCTCACTGCAATCTGTGCATTTTGAGTGTGTATCACTGTTTAGAGTGTCTGGAGAATAGACCTGCTACCAGTTTGTTGTATGTGCGTACTTGTTCTGCTATACTTGTGGGGACCTTAATGTGATTATCCACACACCCATAGGGACTCTAGTAACCCCGCAGGGACAAAAGTGGAGATGTGTGTGTTTGAATTCATACAAATAGCCAATTGTGCATCTTGTTGTGTTCTTACAGTATGTTTTTCCAGTATATACGTCTGCGTTTGTGTGTGTGTCAGTATCCAGTGCTGTTAGTTTTCAATTGGGTGCCTGTTTTAATTTTTTGGGGATTGTATGTATTTATATGTGTGTGTTGTTTCTTTATGTTGTGTATCGTGTTGTGTAACTATATGGCTGTTTTGGGTTTTTTTTGTTCTCGGGGTCTTTTTGTGATATAGAATACAAAATCAGATGAAATCTTAAATCTTTCATTTCGGGAGCGCGCTCATTTCGTCGGTGTTGCTGGTCCCTTTGTGTCTCGTTTTTCCCGTCTTTGTTGTACATTTTCAGCGTCTGCACATTAAATCTGCCCGCTGTCTTTGTGCAGTTTTCCTCCTGCCTGCATGTTCTTGTTCATGTATATCATTATTTATTCGGAGTGTACTTTTATGTGTGTCTGGGTGTGTACATGCAGCTCATGCATGCTCACTGTGTGTGTGTGTGCGTGCGTGTGTGTGTGTGTGTGTGTTAGCCTGTAATTTTGTGTGTGTGGGAGGTGTGTATATGTGGGTTTGTGGAATGTTTGTGTGTAATTTTCCGTGTTTATTTAGCTATGAACTGATCTGCAGACACACAGCTGTATGTGTGTGCGTGCGTGTGTGTGTGTGTGTGTGTGTGTGTGTGTGTGTGTGTGTGTGTGTGTGAGTGTGTGTTCATATATACTGTGGCACACACACACATACCAGACACACACGTAGCCTTCATCTCTGACATAACTGGTTACCATGCATACTGTGCGACTGACTATTATGGGGTGTTCTTTGTTTTGTCACGACGTGCCCTGGTATGGAGGGGGAGGGGAACAGGGTGTGTGTGTGTGTGTGTGTGTGTGTGTGCGTGTTTGCACGAGTGTGTGTGCGATGAAGGGGGGGCACGTGTGTGAAGTAAAAGAGGGGGGGGGGGGGTTGGGGGTGAGGAGGGAGGGGGGGGGGGGCGGCGGTGTTTGCATGTGTGTGCGGTGAGGATCGGGTGGGGGTTGGTCGTGCGCGTCTGCGTGAAAGTGCGAGCGTTTAATGTGTGCATGAGGAGAGCGAGCGAGTGAGCGGGTGCACGCATATGTTTTGGAGAAGGTAAGATAAAATGGCGGCCGGTGTGTGTGTGTGTGTGTGTGTGTGTGTGTGTGTGTGTGTGTGTGTGTGTGTGTGTGTGTGTGTGTGTGTGTGTGTGTGTGTGTGCGCGTGTGTGCGTGCGTCTGTTCAGGCCTTTTCAGGCTGATGATGAAGTTCACTTTGAGCTGTCGGCGCGCACGCGAGTCGACTTTCTGCTCGCACAACTGTCACGACTAAACTATTTTGGTTTACTTGTTTTGTCCATTGGACACGTTGGAGGGAAATTTAATGGCGAGACAAAACTTCAAGGCCTTCGGAGAGCGAACAACTGACAGCCAAAACCCCTGTATTCCCTATTTTATGTTTTGATCTGAACATTTTACAAAAAAAACAAACACATTTTATGAGGGATCGCACCATGTGTAAATCATTCACCTTTGTAATACTGAACTTATTTGGTTATAAAGGTTGTTTTACCGCGCAGCAGGTGAAGAAAACAGGCCAACAAACGATCATGTTGAGACAGGAGCCAGACACAAAACTGTCTGCTTGGTTGGTAAAATTCTCAATGTACAATTACATTTTTTGTAAAAGAAAGTGTCAGTTTAAAGTTTGTTTTCCGTCAAGTTCACATAAATGTACTTGAGGAGACAAATAACCAACATAAGCACAAGCTGTTAATGTAAATATATGGATGCATCTCGAGCACAAAATGACGCAAAAAGTGTTACTTCAGGACATTTTATTATTTGAAGATACACATTTAGATGTGAAAAATAGGTTTAAAAAACCCCATTATATTCACCATTAATGACACAGATTTCACAATATTCAAAAAATCTGAATAATCTCTCACAGGATGACTGCAAAAGATTGGCTCCAAGCTATAAAATACCTCTGTCCTACCATACTGTATTGTTTGCATCTTTGAAAAAGTTTTACTCATCCAATGAGTTGCTTGTTTGTAGTCTTTCATAGTTTACGTAAGATATATTGAATTTGTATGCTTCTATCAGGTGAACTAGTGGGAAGGAAAGAATGATTTGCGAGAGAAAGAGTGCAAAACAAGAAGCTCCTTTTAGATAAATAGAAATAAAAATAGATATGTGTTCACATTAGTGTACAATCATACGTTTGAAAGAAAGAGGAACGGATGTAAAAGTTACCAAATATACTTACCCATTAAAAGGTTCTAGAGGGACATTCGTCAACAGGAAGTTGATAAGCCTCATGAATTTAGGTTAATTTGAGCACTGAATAATAATTGAATTAACAACTATAATCAAAATAAGTTGACTTTATTTACATGGATTTCTCAGTCTTCAGGTCTGTAATGACCAATATGGACGCCGAGCTCTGTTTCTTTCTAGGATCAATATCATTCACCTGATGACCGGTCACTGGTATCACAGTGTCAGCAGCGCGCAGACATTAAAACACATTAAATGTATGCAAAGACAAATTCTATAGGTACTATGTTTGTTCAATAAATTACTACCGCAGCCATATCAGACTAATGTTAATATACTGTATATAACTACTGTATATAACTCCTCCCATAATCTGAACTTGCAATATATTGAGTAAATAAATATTAAATACAAGAAACTACTTTGGCTCTTACAATAATGTTATATGAGTAATGTTTTGCAATGTTCACGGTACACATGGAAATGCTGTAGTTTGCCTGCCGGGCCTCTAGTTGGTGCTGTGCTCTTTTCTAGCCTTACTTCTTCTTACAGGTCCACTATGTTTCTGGCTCATGTAACTCATATTTTACTGCTGGCTACACCACAAATGGCCTTTTGAGCATAATAAAGTTCACATTGACCTTGAGAAATGCATCTCCACTTATCCAAATGGTCATGTAGTAAACTCTACACTGTGGTGTGGGAATGTGGTTCGATTAAAAAGCACAAACTCTCTGATTACCTCCATTTAGTTTGTAGCCGGTCTACTCATATGTTTTGAAAAAGTCAGACTTATAGTACCATATTCAAAAAAGTGTTGAAAAATAGAAAACTCACCAATACAATGAGTTTTAAAAAGTGCCAACCCATCAGTGCATCATAAAATTAATAAACGTGCAAATATAAACTGTTAAAATATTAAAAAATCGAGGCATTAAAATAAAGATACTCATCACTCTTACACATACAAGACTACATTATTTTCAGAGACTCACAAAGCTGTTGTGAAACACCAAAACACAATGAAAGTTTGACCGTATTCCACTTTAAAATGTTGTCAGGTAAACAGGTTTATGGAGACGTCCGAATTCGAAATCGATTCGAATCAGGATGTTGTGAATAAACACAAAAATGTTCAAGGAGTCCCAGAATCCCTGCAAAGAACGGGAATGTGAAGCCTCAGCGACGAGGCTTGTGATACACACTGTGACGGAAAAACAGATGACAAGCCGTTGGATGAGGACGAGCACCTTGCGACAAACATCCAACATCCAGCCTGGTGTGAAAATGTGATGTAAGTCATCACAGCACCAGTGGATGATCGGGACACATGGTAGTGGAGACCTTGTCACTACCTTCCAGCTCAGCAGCGCCGACTTCTCTTCCGCCAGCTGTTTCCACATCCATGTAACTTCCCATCATCCTCTCTGTTATTGATCCGTGCGGTCATCAGTATGTACCGCTCTGCACGTCCTTGAACCACGACTTTGACATTTAGATGCGGCGGCAAATACATGATTGAGTCTTCGTGTTATTAACTGCACATGTGCTCTGGTGTCATTTGATGATCAGTGGACGTTATGACTTTTTTCATTTGGGACAGACGAGCCACACATTTTTTTTTTTTTTTATTTAATTCAACACCAGTAAACACTTTATCAGCAGACTCTTAAATGTGGTAATTGCAGTTACAGTTACTGTCATTTCTGTGAGCCTGTGACTTTTATCTCCGGTGAAAAGTGTTGACCACTGAAGCTGATGTCTTATCAGTCTAGAGTGTCACAAAGTTACTGATTGATCAAAGAGGAACCGCTTCATTAATCCTGAACTCATTCATTCCCCCCGGACATGAACATGAAAGACATTCCTCGCACTGTGATTCATTGGCCGCCTCACATCAACATTACCGTTTCTTTCAAGAAGTGTTTATATCCTGATCGTAGAGCATCTTCCTTGCCATGACAACTTTCTCTATTTTGTGGCAGATCATCATCGGAGCCCAGAAGTGTAAATAAAGATAAACTTTTACAGTTATCTGGTTCGCAAATTCTTCAAACTTTACTGTCAAATTATAGTTCTGGCAATCTTTCAGCAAGAACAACTCCTGAGGAACGGTGTCCACTGTTTGCTGTTAAGGTCACGATGACTTTACTGTTTTTCCAGGTCATAGGTTCGTCTTCCCATCCCAACATTTGTTGTTTGCTCGACATCTACACCTACCCATGTATTGCAGCCATCCTCATTGTTGTGTGCGTTGATGGGCCACGTGATAGTAATCATGCAAAACGTAGTAAATCACTGAAAAACAAAGAAGGAAAACTGCAAACGTCGCACGACAGTACGTTTTGAAGGTAAAATCGGAAGAAGTTATACTAAACCAAGACCAAGCAATAGGTAACGAGGAAGTTTTAAGGTTTCTCCAGTAATACATTTCTTTGAAAATCTACTAGAAGAAGACATCGGTGGCAATAATTACAACTTGCATTCAGTTTTTCCAAGAAAGCACAAATCAAAAATCATTTCAATGAATGTCTACGAGATCGACTGAGAGGACTAATCCTCCGTCAATTTAAAGGTTTCTGTGTGCACTTGATGTCGGCTTTTTTTTTTTTCCCTTGTCGTTTTAACCCTCAAAATCCTCAGATAACTCCTCCTGCTAATGAAATTCTAGTCACAGTAATCTCCTCCAGGCTCTTTCGATGACCTACTAACAAAACCGAATGTTTTTCCAAGTCATGGTTTTGATCGAGATGGTGGACTTTCCTTCTGTTGTCCAAACCGAATAAACCGAAGCACAACTGTTATTGTGATGAAACGTAGTACTGTCAGGCTGTGGGAGGGTTGGGAGGAAGAGGGTGAGAGAGAGAGAGAGAGAGAGAGAGAGAGAGAGAGAGAAACCCCAGCTTTGACAAAGTGCGATGAAGACGTCACAGATAGGCAGGCTGGGTATTTTGAGCCTCTTTAAGTGGTTGTTGTTCGGAGAGACATACTGTACTGCATGCTTGAGGAACCTATGAGACAGGAAGTGATGATGATGATGATGATGATGATGATGGTGGTGCTGGAGGAGGAGGGAGGAGTAAAGGGGTTGAGACAGAGTGAGAGAGAAGGCGAATTAGCCATGTGATTATCATGGAGTGGCAGGCCGGGCGCCGAAGAAAAGAGGAGGAGGAAGTGGGGGGGGGGGGGGGGGGGGGGTGCGTATTATGGGATGTCTGTGTTGTCAGGTGGGGGGAGGGGGTACTATGGTCTGGCCGAGGCCTGTTTTTTGTGTGCCTTGGCCCCCACCACCACCACCACCACCACCACCCACCCACCACATCCCGACTCGACGTGCGCAGACTGCGTATATCAGAGAAACTGTATCTGTCTCCAGGTGCACGGCAGCTCACGTAGAAGAAGAAGAAGAAGAAGAAGAAGACCCGGGCACGAAGGCGAGCACAAAGCCACCGAGCCAGGATTGGCAGCTGGGAATTCATCAAAAAAAAGAAAGAAAAAAAAAAAAAGGCTTCACTGGCAAACTATCTGAGCAGCACAGCGAGTACAATACACCCCCTGTCCCCTGTAATGTAAATGACTGAGGGAGTGACAGAACGCTCATATGCAGCAATTTGCCTTGTTTACCACCCAAAACCACTGGAGAGCCGTCACACGCTCCTCCTGAGACCCAAATCCAAAGTCAAAATCCTGCAGTCATTCCATTACGTGTGAGGATTCTTGTGTGAATTGACAGTGTATGGCAGAGCTTTATCGATCAATACAGATTTAAAAATACCCCAAAACATGTAAAGTGATCTGTCGAAGCAGAATTTAGGCTGACGTGCTTCGACTAGAAGAGACGGCCGTGGTGCAAGTGAAGAGAAACAAATCCCAGCAGGCAAATGATGTCCACTGTCATATGCAGAATTTGAATTACTATTTGTCTTCTCAATACTAGAGAGTATACTGATTTTTTTAAAAAATCTATTTATAGGTGACATAGACAGTTGAGAAAAAAAGCAGAGAGCATTATTATTATTATAGTTATAGAATGTCAGTTCATGAACAAGGTCAAAGACCTGAGATCTGGGACTCCAGCATCCTTCATAACACACAAACTAGTCCTCCATAGTTTCAATTAATCAACCCAGATGCTGAATGAACATCCACTTGTTCCATGAAAATGATTAGCAGCGCACCTAAAACAATAGCTGCAAACCACATTCACATGCATGGAACCGTCCTTCACGAAGCATCATAGTTCCAAACAATGGTTTACCATGGCCATGCGTCTGGTCAATGTTTCAGTCAGAAGAGCTGCAACCTCCACTGTGACCGTGGACGTGGAAGACGTCTATATGATATCATGACTGGATGTTCCGTTTCTAGCTATTCTGCAGGATTCTGCAGGATTCTGCAGTCTTACCCTCAGAACAATAAACTCCTCCAGGATCTCGCGTCCTTACCACGGGGCAGAACGAACTCTGTGCAGCATTTTCATGAGTTTGTTTGCACTGTGAGGGACTATTGCAGTAGCTTCCTTTTCTCTATATATATATTTTTGCTACCTAACTTTTTGTGAGCGTATTGAATAGAAGAGCGGCGGTATCCACGCTGGACCAAAAGCTGAACTCCAGACCTCCATCGGCATCGTTTCTCCTACCGGCACTGTGTTTAGTGGCTCTACTATTGTTTTGAATAAATGCTGACTTGTGGAGAACATTATAATACTCATAGGGATACTGAAGTGT
Source organism: Blennius ocellaris (assembly GCF_963422515.1). Lineage (NCBI taxonomy): Eukaryota > Metazoa > Chordata > Actinopteri > Blenniiformes > Blenniidae > Blennius > Blennius ocellaris. The sequence goes on from NC_137669.1 coordinate 18,814,520, forward strand.
ATAAGTGATCAATCACTGTGGATTCTTTTTTTTCTACAAAGTTTCTCCATGTATCATATCTCTAGTTCTGTAATTGTAAATCAAATAAAGAGTCGAGCGCTTTGGTTTAAATGATCAATAAATCGGTCAATGAACGAGTACTTTTAGTGACATTCTTGATCTTCCATCATTATTCTGCACACAGGTTGAGTTCTGGGGAGGCGATACAGCCTCCAGAACAACTCTACGCCGCCGCGACCGGCACATCCGAGCCTTTCGGGACACGCAAAACGACCCCGGTGCATCAATCTCATTTTCCCCCTTTTTATTTAGTTTCCTCCGTCTGTCACCTTCCCGCCGCTGCGTTATCTCGTACGGCAGACACGTTGGGGCTGATCAAATCCATTTGCACTTTGTTATCTGGAAGCGGCTTGGCGGCGCTGGACCGGCGGGCAGGATGGGTGCAGCCGAGCCACCGTCTGCGCTGCAGTCAAGAAAAAGTATTATGGTATGCATTTTGACTTACATGGTAATCTGACCCAGCCTGTTACACCCCCCCCCTTTTTTTTTTTCACCACTTCTGTGCTTATCACCATGGCGACCAGCAGCACAGGAGCACTATTATGGTCTGTACACAACCCCTCCCTCCTCCATTTTTTTCCCTTTTTGCCTCAGAAATCATATTATTATCATTATGAGATATGCATTTCTGAGTGTGGTGGTGGGGGGAGGGGCGTCAGAGCCGTGCAGGAAGGTTTCTATGACAACTGCCCCCTGTATCTTTCTGATTGGTGATTATGGGATGTACCCCCCCCCCCACCCCACCCCAACCCACACCCTCCACCTCCTCTCAAAATGCACACATGAACACTGTGTCCATAGTCAAGAAAAAGAGAAGCGCGTGGGGGAGGGGAAGCGATGCTTAAAAAAAAAAAAACGCAGCAGGAATGGAAAAGAAAGCGAGAGAAGTTGTTTTTTTTTTTTTTTTAAGTCGCTCTTTGTGTGCAGGAGGATAAAGCCAGCGAAGAGGACATAGGGGACAAAGGAAAAGCCCGAGTCAAAAAGGTGTGCTGAGTCAGAGAGGAGAACGAGGGAAAGAGGCCTCCAGTGAAAACTGACAGATGCAGAGGGGGTGAAACAGGTTAAAAGCCAAGGGGCTGCGCTGCTGCGACAATATGCTGACAATAAAAACATTTTTTAAAACATACGGCGTTATTCATTAATCCTCCGCCCATTGAAACAATTTCAAATCGGCTCTGATTTCACAAGACGTGAAATGACGCAATGGCGTTTTTTTTCCCCGTTTGTTGCTATAGCTTGTCCCTTTGCGCACAAAGCGACACCACAACTGGAAGGGTTTTGAGGAGTCCAGAGAAGAAATTTTAGGATTGTAAAATTGTCTTTAAGGTGACATTTTCTTACTCCGACCTTGGACTGAACTGGACGCCGTTCAGGATGAGCGATGAGCAATATGGCCTCCGGGCCGGGGGCCTTTACGTGTCAAGTTTCAATGTCCTCGTTGTCATTATGACATTCCCTGTATCTATTCTGGCAATCCAATAACAAGCTTTAGATAGATAGATAGATAGATATGATGGCTGTTTTGAAACTTGATATGTCAACCATTTAGCAGGATTATTGCAAAGTTTATACCCACAGATAAAACAAATTTGTAAGTTGCGTGTCGCAGTAATATATCCCAAAAATATACATCCGATTTATTTATTTATTTTTCTCTTCCTTGCTACCTGGATGTCAAAATCACCAAGCGATCGACACGCTGCAGGAAGAGATGCGACGCTCAATCGGTGCAACAACCAAACAAGTTGCCAGATTGTGAAACAGACGTGACGTAATCACTTTGTGGATTTCCCGAAAAAGAGGAGGGACCTTGCGGCAGCAGGCGCCTTGTTTACGCGTCGTATCTCGGCGCATTGATCGCATTGTGACTTTACGTCGTCCTTGCATGTCGACAACTTAGCCACCAAATCACTTCCCAGTGCTTGTTGTGGGACTTCAGGAAGAAACCAGAGAACCAGATCGGAACCACAGGTGTGGACGAAGTGGAACCTCCAGACACACAAAAGGCCTTGGCCGGGATTCAAACCCACGACCGTATCGCTTGTGAGACGAGACAATGTGAACCACAAGTCTATAAAATCCCGAGAAGCGCAGTGTGCCGAGTAATGATCCTACGGAACTTCTACAATCGTACGATCTGTAGAGGGCGTCATGGTGACCACTCGACGGGACGGACAGGGTCGTCCACTGTCCACTAAGGTTTGCATGACAGCAGTTAAAAAAATCGATTTTTTAAATCTTTGTTGTTGTTTTTCTTCCCGATCTGTGGGGAACTCCAGCGGCTGGGATGGACAGACTCGACACAAACTTTACCCAACTCTTCACAGACACACACCCCCACCCCCCCTACCCTCACACCTCCCCACCCCCCTCCCCACCCTCATCAGCCTGCAGCTGATTGACCAAGAAGCTCCTCTGATAGTGACTGTACACTGCAGGTCTTCTCCTCACAGCCTCACAGCTCTGCTACAGACAGTCAGTGAACGGTGGGAAAAAGCTGTCTAGGACCCAGACGTTTTTCCCACCATTGACTGCAGTGCATTTCCCAAGCAGCCTGTGGAGCGAGCCAGCGTGTGCATGTGTGTGTGTGTGTGTGTGTGTGTGTGTAGCCGGCTCAGCACAGCTGTCGGCTCGGAGGCCTCCACTTGCACTTCTGGGCCCTCTCGCTACTTCTGACTTTTGCAGAAACTGAGCAGGTTTGCACTTCCCTCTGACCTCAGCGACCTCCTCCACGTCACACCCCGATGACTTTTCAACCCCCCCCCCACTCCCTCAGCTGGATTATTTTTTTTTAACTCTTTTTTTTTCTTCCCCCACCTCCACTCAGGTGCACATGCAGGAGCCTCACATCCTCAGTGCATATGGGGGGGTGACACCAGGTGTGCACCTTTACCATCAGTGACCCTGGGGTGCTTGTAAAGTTTCTCCCCCTCCCTCCCTCCCTCCCTCTCTCTCTCTCTCTCTCTCTCCCTCCATTCACACACTCTCGGGCCTTTTTTGCTTGTGCATCCAGGTCCAGTGTTTAACAGCCACAGGACTCGTATGGAGTACAGTGCCGCTCGCTCGCGCATACATGCAAACATGCACGCTCAAGTTAAGCGGCAGTCATGTGGCACACACAGTTGCCATGTGACGACTCCCCCCTCCTCCTCCTCCTCCTCCTCTCTCTTCCTATCTCTCTCTTTTTTGGAGTTATGCTTATTGTGGGATGTCAGTGACTACGCTCATTACTATTATGGGATGCCTTGCACGGGGTGGGAGGAGGGATAGGCGTATCTATGGCAACCCTGGTTGCTAAGGGAGGGGTGGAGGTAGGTGTGTGTGTGTGTGTGTGTGTGTGTGTGTGTGTGTTTGGAGGAATGGGGAAGACTGTAAGAGAGGGAGGGGAGGATGGAGGGGTGAGTTGACTATTATGGTCTGTACGTTGCAAGGTAACTATGCAGAGTGGGGGAGGGGTGAGTGAAGTGTGTGTATGTGTGGAGGAGGGAGGGAGGGAGGGAGGGAGGAGGGGGGGGTATTATTATGGGATGCCTGCCCCCTGATCTCTTTGTGTGTGTGTGTGTGCGTGTGTGTGTAGTGTGCGAGGAAGAGAAAGAGGAGACGGCGTCGTCGTGCGCACACGCTGCCAGAATTATATATATTTACCCCCAAAAATTATAATTAAAAAAAATTAAAAATTCTGCCGTTTACCTTCACGGGAAAAGGAACTGCCTTCAAGTATCTGCCTGAAACGCAAACTGAGTTGGATTCAAGTTGTGAGTATCCCCCAGTTTTATTGTTAGTGCTTCGGACGGAGGTTGTGTGGAAATGCAGCCGCTTGTTAAGTTAAAGGATTTAAACGGAGCCGGTGAGATTCGAGTTTAGTTTCTTTTTAGCCTCCAGCCTGAGCCGAGCTCTCTCTCCCCCCCCTGCTAGCACGCATGCTAATGGGACGGGAAACTAACGATAGAGAGGCTAAAGGTGGCATGTCAGCAGGGATGGAGTGAAGGGGGGGAAAAGCCGGGTAAAGTTTGCGGTTTATTGTTGGAGGAGGAGGAGGGAAAACACATGCGGCGAGCGTCTCTGCTCCCGCCGCTGGATTATTCACTTCTTTTTTTTTTTTTTTATTAATTTTTTTTTCCTGTTTCTTCTTCAAACCTGGCCGCCTGCCCGCCTCCCTCCTCGTCCTCGTAACTACTCAACACGACCTGGACAGGGATTCGACGGCAAGACTGGGTCACAACTCTGGATCTCCACCACCGGCTGGTAACTTTATTTAGTTAGCTAAAGTGCTAACTAAATAGAAAAGTTTTCCTGTCGGTCGCTATGTCTGCGAGCGAGGATGACAGGGACGACTATGGAGCCCCGGAGGACCGGCTGGTGCACGGTAAGCCCGGGCTCATTTGTTAGCCTGAATTGCTAAGTGTTCACGCAGCTTACGCGCTAGCGCGAGCAGATGTTTTTGACGTTCACATCAATCACGAGCCGCTAGCAACATGCTAAGCTACCCGATGCTAACCGCCGGGCGAGCTAACAGTAGCAACAACATTAGCCGTTTTCGCGAGCGCTTCGCCGGCGGAAATAATCGGATGTCTTTACCATTAATTTCAATCTGGGGGCAAGGGTGGCGGGTGGAGGCAATATCGTAGTAGGCACGCCGGCTAGCCGGCATGTTCCCGGGGCCTAGTGTTTAGCCAGCTACCGGTATTTTTTTTTTACGTGTCGATGACAAGATGGAGGCAGCCAGTTAGCTTGAAAGCTGGCGGATGACGTTCAGCAGCGCTCGCCTCCTCATGGCCGGCGCCTCCGGTTTGAGTGTGTGGGGGAAAAAAATAAAGTAAAAAATAAAACGACACACTACAGCCTCAGCGTTCACCTCAAACAATCGTTTAAAACCCCGGCAAAACCCCCTCTCTAGATTTCCCGGGAATGTGCGGCGGAAGAGGTTTTTTGTTTACAGTTTGTTTAATTCCCGACGAGCACGGCCGGCGTGCACGCCGCGAGCCCCGAGAACAAATAGTCCTGCAAGTTAGCTTCAAGTGCTACAATCGACCCTAAAAAGGCTTCAAACTCCAAAAATACATCACGATTTTAACGATTTGTCGAGCGATGCTGCATGGACGGCAGCCAAACTGGGCGGGAAACCGTTGTGATCTTAAGAATAAATGGACTTTATTGTTCTTCTGAGCCCGTCTGTTAATCTGCATTTTATAGTGTTAGATAACTGCAACTGGATATGGACATGGACGCAGTTTGACACGAGAGAAAGAGGCCAGCAAGACTGCAACCAAATACTGTTTTTCCACAGAGAGTCACCCACCGGTTATTGTCAATCCTCTTGATCACGTAGTTTAATCAGAATCAAACCTGCAGCATGTATTTTTGTAACGCTCAGTTCACCTGCAGACAACAAATAAATGTGTTGTCTGCATCTTTTGTTTGTGGGTGTTCCATTTACGACAAATTCACTCAGTCACATTGGATATCCAGCATGTTTTGCTTTGTAATATGGCAAAAAAGTCCAGCAAAGTAGCTGAGATAAAAACACCTTGCTAGTCACAATTAACCTCCCAAGTTTCTTTAATATGTACAGTGTAGTTTATGTTGTGGGTTGTTGAATGGTTTGCCCAAAAGCTTCACTTCCATCTTTTGTTGTTAACTTGAATATTATGTGTAAAACGGTTTCACATGCTGAAATTGGTCTTTTATGTTGCATGAATTAATTTTATTGTAAACAGAATGCAACCAATGTTGCATTGTAAGCAAAACAAATGATTAAAAAGTCACCATATCTCTTTGAGTTTTTGTCATGTAGCTGAATATCTCCAGTTGGTGAATTTGGGATAATGCTTTTCTCACACACACAACTTTTCATTAACAGCCTCCTAATTGTGAATCTTGCACAACATTTTGCATAAACCATCCTATTGTCAGCCAACCTCTTTAATGTGAGTTCATAAATGTTTGGGAGATGGATGGCTGTAAAGTTAACTGTAGAATTGTGCTCTATAGCCGTAACACAAAAAAGAGCTTCGAGTTTTGAAATGAACCCCAAAACAACAAGAAACACTGGTAGAATATGTAAACTCTGCAGTTTCTTGCTCTAATACAATATGTTTCATATTTCACTTTTATTTTCTGTGCTTTAGTGTTTTTTTAGTCAGCAGTGAAGCAGATTTCTTTTCCACACAAGAGAAGTGACAATTAAGTGGCATTTTTCTCACTGTTTAATTTATCATTTGTATCATTAATCAGGTGCAACATGCAGCCGATCTCTGCAGAACTTTCATCTAATCAAGCTTTATTTGAAGTTCTCTGTCAAGCAAAGCTGTCGTTGAAGATGTCCTCATACTCTCTGGCATAGTGGGACTACCTTAACATTTGGAATTGATTTGAAAAAGCCGGCTAAAGGTTAATGATAAAAGATTAGCGTGTCAAGCTTTTCTTAGGTCCAGCTGATGGATTTAAACACTTCTGTGTGAGTCTGCTGTTAAAGTAAGAAAAAAGCCAAGAAATCGGGAAATTACTGTAGATATTGGCGCCTGGAAAAAAAAAATAAAGCAGTTAAGACATATTCAATCTGCACAAGCACATCCTACAAATGCATGATCCTATTGCAATGTGGGTTTTTTTGCTATTAAGGTTTGTTGCAATATTTTTGGCTTATTTTATTTAGGTTAAGGTGCAAAAAAAGCTTTGAATAAGATCACAGATTGAACCGATTCAGATTTTCAAACTGTAAACAGACTATTTGTTGTTAGAGATCTGTGGAAAGGTTTATCTTCAGCTGACGAAGCTTCTTTTAAAAAGAAGGTTTGAAGTGCTTTTAGGTTCTCCGGTCTCAAGTTATCTGTCCATCCATGTTTCACATGACCTCGCTGCCTCAATGGAATCCCTTTAGGGAGATCAGGATTCTTTTTCTGTGTTAGTTTTGTAATCGCTGTGCAGTGTTGTTGTTGCTGCTGCCTTGAAAATTCACATTGTTACCTGTCAAAGTAAAGCCTGATGATAATAATAGTGGCAAACTACTTTAGGTTTTAAAAATATTTTGTAATATTTAACCGTTTGCCCAAAGCCTCTTCTGAACCTTTTAGAGTGATTATCTTCTGGCCACTCTAAGGGTTGTTTCACAATGTTGATAGAAACTGTCCCCCATGTCAAGTGAGTTAGATCTGAAAAAAGTAATAACTTTATTTCCTGATATAATTGTGTTCAGTGCATCATTATGTAGATGCACAAATGCTCGCGTGAAATCACTTTGATGTTTCGTGAGGCCTATTCCACTTTCCAGGATGTTTGTGATCTTAAACCTCCAGAGCTCCTCGTCGAACGCCTCAGTCCCTGACGCAGCTCGCTCTCCTCTACGTGACCGAAAAAACCCATCACATTAAACCTTCCCTTACCTGGTGCATCTTAATGGCGACTTGCCATTTACTTCTGTACCAAAGTCAATTACATTAATATGCGGCGAGTGCCAGGGAGGGGGCGGAGCCTCAGACTGGAGGCACATCCCATCTGCCACCGGGCCTGCAGGAGGCCAGTAAATCAGAACGACTAATCGGCTGTAAATTACTGTTTTAACCTCACGAGCAAAACTATTCAAAATCACCCCCCGAAGAGCAAGTTGTAAACGGACACACTTGCTCAGACAGCCAGTTTATACGGGACTAGTCATGAGTCTCAGGGCCTTAGCTGTAATTACTATTAAGCCTGTTAACCCAGAACGAACGTGGTCACAGTCTAGCAGGAGATGAACGATCCCGCTCAAGTTGAAATCCTAACTGTGTTGTGTTAACATACAGAAAACAAAAGGTCAATCTGATAATGACCATTCAAATCCCGAAAAAAAAAAAAAGGGAGTTATCCGAGGCCACAATCTTGTCCATTTAATGTAAACCTCCTGCTGTTGCATGTTTTTGAAAAGAAGCGTTTCCTCCAGAGTTCAGCTATACTGAGGGGGCTTGACAAATCTGAGATCCACTGATACAAGACAAGCAGAGCGTCCTTTCAGGGCCACAATCGAACACGGGAGTAACCGAAGCCATAATTCAGTTAGCGGGATATGCAAGTGTCCTCCGACATGCACACTATTCACAGCTCATCATTTAGTTATCATCCAGTGTCTCTTGTTTGCACGTCGTGACCACGGCATCTCTCTGTTGACCTGGTTTTATAGATGACGAAGAAGAGGAGATCTCTGAGACCGAGGCTCCGAAGGTGAAGAAGAAGAAGAAGGCCAAGAAGAGTCGAGAGAGCAAAGGCAGCAAGAGGCGGTCACGCAGAGAGGTGAGGACAACAGGCGGTGTCTGTGGCGATGGTCTCAAGGAGCATTGTTTCGATTAAATAGCCCCGAATCCTCCGAACGGAAACACGAGCGACGTCTCGCAGTCAGGGATGTTCGCACCAGCCGGTATCCATGAAGGTTATTCTCTTCTGTTGTGTTGGTAGTTCGGCTCAGCTGTTTTTCATGAATCGTTTTCCTTCCAGAAGTGCTCACATCCAGATTAGAGAGAATCATCTTCCAGCTATTTGATGTAACTTTCGCTGAACTCACCGTATGAATCGGTCATCAAATTGAACCACACTGTGCTGATAGCCCAGCTGCAGTAACACAATGATAAAGGCCCAACTGGGGGAGACTTATTAAAGCAGTGCAAGTTACTGCATGGTAAAAAGGTATCGAAAAGTCATGCGTACATTTGACATAATATAGGCTGCTTGTCCCATGACAATAATTCCTTATATAATGATCATATGAATGCAAATCTGTTTATTTGACTCATTCTTCAATTAAAAAAAATAAATAATTATAAATACTGACCAGAGTTCTTGCTTTGCTTGTTCCAGGAGCTCGCCATCAGTTCTCCGGAGCCCATGGACATTGGCGGGGTGGAAGAGGCTGAAGATGGCGGCCACGTCCAGCGCTCCGACAGCGAGGGCAGCGACTACACTCCGGGACGGAAGAAGAAGAAGAGGGCGAGCAGCGGCAAAGAGAAGAAGAGGAGCAGCGCCGGGGCCGAGAGGAGCTCCTCTAAAAAGAAGGAGCCCGAGCCAGAGGAAGACGATGATGACGACGACGACGACTCCTCAGTAAGTGCATTTAAAGGATGGATGTTCGCGGTGTTGTGATTTGGAGGAAGATCCTCCACAATGGACGCTTTGGTAACTTTTGGAAGAGACAAATTAGCTAAGCTGGAACAAATCAGTCAAGATGACTTGTCAGCACAGACGGCAGGTAACTTGTGATAGGAAGCTCGTTGCCGTTTAAGACCGCTAATGTTCATAGAGGAACTTGTTTCTTGTTGCTGTGTTAGTTGGTTTATCCTCCAGTAAACAGGAGTTGAGTGTTTTTGTTGTAATGGCGGTTAAATCTAGAGGTGCTTTCAGTGAGTAGAATAGTGGTGGCTGCTTTCAAATCTTGAAAGCTACTGAACCTGAGTTACTCATTTTGTAATAGTCAGATACTGATGGCGACTGCTTAAAACGGTTAGAAGTATTCTCCTTCAAAGTGGGGGCGGGTTATGAAGCTCTGTCTGCTAACAGAGCGGGCCCACGACTGCTGCTTAAGCTGCGGCACAATTGAACAGGAAAGTAGGTTGAAATGTGTAAAGCGGAGCATAATGATCAGTTTTTGGGTGTGAAATGTAAGCTGAAGTAAATGGGTCAGGCAGCATTGTTGAAAAGCGTGCGCTGTCGCGCGGTGGATGCAGGTGTGCCACCGCTGGTGTTTTTGGTGGATGTGATATGAGAGGTGGTTAAACAAAGAACTGCGTCTGGTGGACTCGCCGCACACCGGCCAATAGGGGGCCTTGTAGTTAATGACACTTATGCAAGGAGGCGGTGTGAGTGTGTGTGCGTGCGTGCATGCATGCATATGTGTGTGTGTCTGGGATGGGTGTGCAAGGCATATATGCTGTTACCATAGCAACTCTGCCTGGCGCAGCACTGCACTGCGCACTTGACCCTCTTTTCTTTTTGGTTAGATAAACACATTTTGATTCATTGGCAGAGCGGAGTCCAGTTGTGGAAGCAGATTGGGGGGGTGGGGGGGTGAGCAATAAATGGAAGGAAACCGGGTGTCTTTATCACACTGTTGAGCGATAAAACCAACCTCTGCTCACCTTCGAAGGTGTTTTTAGACTTTTCACAAACTGATTTGGGAGAGACTGAATGATTGCAGATCTTAAGTGAGTTAATTCCGTATGCCATGAAAACTTTCTGTGGATTCATCTGTGGATCACGTTAATGAATGAGTAGTTTATTGTTTGAGTCTTAAAATTTGTGAAAGAGTTGAAGCCCGAGATGTATTGCCATTCAGACCCGTCGCCCACAAACCGAAGATGCTAAGATTGCTTTACCCAACAAATATTTTATCTGTTGAAATAGGCAAGGGGATCTTTGACGACTCCTGAAGGAGACGGAATAAAATACAGTTCTCAAATAAATGTTTCTGTTCGGTCGACATCGTAAATATAGAAACCTTCAGGTACTTGACAAATGACAGGCTCAACAAGCTTTAGCTTTCAGATGTTATAGCTGTAATCATGTAATATGTCCTGGATCAATGGATGAGTAATTTCGTTTCATGCAGTTTACAAAGTATAAGACGCAGCTTAAAATACCATGTTATTCCACAAATGAAAAATAACAAGTTTATTATGATGATAAAGGAAGCAAAAACTCACCAACCAAGTGAACCTCTCGGTACTTTCCAAATGGTGAGAAATGGCTGATTTCTTGCTTTCTCGGCATGGTGCTCAGTTTTAGAGGCTCTATCTCGAATTTGTTTTCATTATTAAGCATCTTCTCCATGAATTCATCAGTCGTTTGTCTCGTTTTGCACTTGTGTCCTTTGAAGGACCAAATTCTTTCCCAAAACTTGACATGCAGCCTAAAAATGTCTTTTGTCACACAGGACCTGTCATCGTTTACAGAAGCGCATTCATTCATTAGTTCAATTAGTAACATGGCGGGTTGTTTTCGACTCATTGTGTGCTTTGATTTAACAAAGAGAAAGTTTGGCAGCAAAAAAAAAAAAAAAAACAATTTGAAATGAGACGATCAGCAAATCTCAACCATTGAGAAGCTTCAACCACCCGCCTTTCCTCACTAATGACATTTCATTTACAACAATTGTCTTCGGGTTTTCCTGTGAACTCGCTAATCAACCTCGCAGGCACCGAATTAGCAGCTACATCGTTGCGCGACCCAGCGTCGCTCCCTGCAGCGGTCAGCATCGGCTATTGGAGCGTCCGCCGGCTCGCAGGATGCTAATTTTAGAGCCTCTTCAGTGGTCACTCGAAGCTCTCAGCCATTCAAATGTGGCTTGGTGGATGAATTATTTCAGAGAGGCCGTCGGTCTACTGTTCACGAGATGATACTGAATACTGTGTGCGGTCATTTCAATCTCCCAGCAGGAGCATTTCTCCTAAAAATGTGATTGTTGGGATAACAACGTTGAATAATATACCAGCTATCTCTCGTGTGTCGCTGGAGCCTATTGTCACATGTCAGACCAGCTTCTCCAGACTCCATCCCTGCTGAGTCGCGGTGAAACGGGGTCACGGGGACACTTCGTCACCTGATTCATCTCAGTGCTGATGCTTCAGTGCTTTTCATCATTGTCACTCTTACTCCTATTAAATCAGATCAGATTCAAATCTGTTCAGCTACTTGCATTTTGTAAATGCTGATATGAATCTGAATATCAATGTCCAAAAATTTGCACTTGAGGTTAATTGATGACAATATTAACTTGGTTCTGACCAAGTGGTAACTTCAAACGTCCTGTAAATGATTTAAGTCCTTTAAAATATATTGAGAATCATTCCACAGCGGGCATTTCAGTGCAGCACGTGTTCCTGTATCAGTAGTTTAACATAAAGCGCTGTTCTGCACAAACTGGGGGAGGGGTAAAATATCTCAGGTTTGACAGTTTAACCTGCTTAATAACTCTTAACAGGGTGAAATTAGCTCATGGCTGAGCTGAGAAACCTCGATTTGCATCATAATTTATTCAGACAATGTTAATGCATCCATTATAGAGTGTGCTACATTTCTAACTGGTGTCTTCCGATGAGATGCGACGGTTTGAAAACGGTCTGAAACAAACAAGTTCAGATAGGTTGTTAATTTTTGACATGTTTCCACAAGTTAAGGATTGTTTAACACTATTTCAGTTTAACCTCCACTCTCATTGTTGGCATTTTCTATTCGTAGCCAGAGAATAGTGAAACCAGGTTTTTTTTAGCCGCTCTAATATCAGTAATTCAACTTGCTGCTGTGATATTAAAGGTGGTTGTTGTTTTTCTCCTGTAGGAGCCGAAGTCATCCTCTCAGCTGCTGGACGATTGGGGCATGGAGGACATTGATCACGTCTTCAGCGAGGAAGACTACCGATCTCTGACCAACTACAAGGCCTTCAGCCAGTTCGTCAGGTACGTGAACACGCTAATCACGGTAGCAGCAGGCTAACTTCATTAGCTCTGCATTTGCACTTGTCACAGTGTTTGACGTCAACAGTAACTGACACGGTTTAAACACGGCGCCTCTCGTATTCTCTCCTCAGGCCTCTCATCGCAGCCAAGAACCCCAAGATTGCTGTGTCCAAGATGATGATGGTTCTGGGTGCCAAGTGGCGCGAGTTCAGCACTAACAACCCCCTGAGGGGCGCCGCCGCTGCCAACGCCGCCCTCGCCACAGCCAACGTCCCGGCCGCCGTAGACAACATGGTGGCAGAGGTCACGCCAGTTGCCGCGCCGCTGGCTCCAGTGGAGCCTCCGCCGGCGCCGGCGCCTCCACCACCACTCCGCAAAGCCAAGACCAAGGAAGGCAAAGGTATGGAGGACGGCGAGGGTCAAAATACAAGTTTGATCATATCCGACACCTGAACCCACGTAAAAAATGATCAAATGTAGACGTACATTTTGTTTTAACCTGACGTCTGTTTCCAGGTCCCAACGCTCGTAGGAAGTCCAAACCTACTCCAAAACCTCAAGAGAAGAAGAATAACGCTAAGACGAAAAAAGTGGCTCCTCTCAAAATCAAGCTGGGCGGCTTCAACAGCAAAAGGAAACGCTCATCGGTACCGTCGTCTTTACTCGCTGTCCGCATGACGCTACGCTTGTGGAAAGGTGTCCGAAGCTGAACTAAACCTTCCCTCTCTGGTGCACGCAGAGCGAGGAGGACGAGCCCGACGTGGACAGCGACTTCGAGGACGGCAGCATGAACAGCGTCTCCGTGTCCGAGGGCTCCAACAGCCGCAGCAGCCGCAGCAAAAAGAAGCCGTCCAAGAGCAAACCCAAGAAGAAGAAGGGTAATTAGCTCGTCGTGTTCTCCTTATATTCTGTCGTTCAATGTGAATATGCAAAACTGAGGAAGCGAGGGTTTTCGCTGGATTTCAGCGGTTTGCTGTCGGTTGTTGCTGAAAGTTTCGGCGCTCGTTGTATTTTTTGGTCTTTTTGTTGTTTTAATCTGCTGCTTCGATTTTACTGGAGGCGTGATGAGTGATTAGAGTAGCTCTCCACAGCATGTCGTATTCTATAGTCTGTCTGCATTTAGCTTGCCAATTCCTGTCCACAAGTTCATTTAGAGGTTTTAGGATGTTTCAGACTGAAAATGTCACGTATTTGACATCAAATTGAAACTTGATCAAACTTTATAATTACTACTTTTACAAGTGGATTTCGCTCATCTTTTTTGAAATTCGTGTTCACTTCTCTACCGTCTGTGTTGTTTGATGCGTTTCCTGCAATGTTTAAAATCAATGAGCAATACTGCAGTGCCCGTCGATGGCATAAAGGCTTTATAGCTAACACAACAGTGAGCCCAAACAGCATGCAGCCTGACAGAATGAGGCTGCCAGTCCACACCGAGAGAGTAAAAACCCAAAGTTGTATTTTGATCTCTGTGAAATCGAATTATGAAAACGAACGCCTGAGAGGCCTGTCTTGGGTGGAAGTAAGGATATTTGCAGGTGGACTTGTGGGCATGAGCAAAAACTAAATATTGCATTCACAAAAATATAGGTTGAAATTAAAATCGGTGCAGATGCAGAGATCTGATTGCAGACGCCACAGCACTGGACTCTGACACTATTTCTGCAGCACAGTTTCTCCCCAGCTTGTTTCGTAGTTAATTTGCAGCACAGAAGAGCTGAACCTCTTGCCCTGATTCGGTGATTCTTTCCTCAGTGACTCAGAGCCACTGCTCCACCTGTTGAGCCGTTAATAGTCATGGATGCACACGACATATTGAAGATTGCAGGTTAAGTGTTGCGCGGCGAATGTTAATGACTGCGTTCAGTGTAGAACGCATCGACACTGTGAGGTGAACACATACAAGCAGGCATAAACGCAACGTTTTTGCAATACAACACTCTACAGTGCAGCATAACGTGTGGATGGATATGTTGAGCTTCAAAAATGGATGTAAAACAAATGCAATATCATTCTCAAATGGGACATTTAAACATGCACAAGCTCAAAAACTCGAAATGAAAAAATCGGCTATTAAAAGTACACACGGAAACACAATCTGTTGGCACATAATGCAAGTAAAACATGTAATTAGAAACATGCTGCATGAGCACACAGATTATGGAAACACACCATCAACACACGGTAAGAAACTGACTGCGGGAAGTAAACACACAAAAATGAACCGCGTAGACACTCGAATGCACACTTCTTAGTCACTGTGCCTGAGTCAGCGGACAGTGTTATATTTAGCAGGACGACATCTTCGTGGGGGTTGTTGCCTCCTCCGTAGCTGTTGTCTCAAGATCGACGCTTCAATCTGACAACGTCACACATGGATTTACATCGCAGAATCAAATCGGCCAAAGTCTTCAGGGCAGAAACGCACTCAGCTGCTTTGGTACGAGCTGAGGGAATCAAAAAGGAAAGTTTGATTTGGCTGTGGTTTTCTGTTGGAGTGTAAGAAGTTCAGAGATTGAACTGTTCACAGCTGTTCTACAGATGTGGGGAGCAGTAAAGACTGGTAGCAACTTTTTGGAGATTTCTTCGATAGGCTGAATAAATCGACCGAACATGTATTATACACACTGATTCCTGAATCGCACTTTGAAACAATGACTTCTTCCTGCAATTGAAAATAATCTGGTATGTTTCTTTTTTTTCTGATGAGACATGGTCGCTTTTGTTTTTTTCGAAACTGTGGCTTGTTGGTCTTTCTTGTACTTGAGGGGAACGAGTGACTCATAGAGTGGGATTTCCTCTGACTAATAACGGCACAGTGTTATAAACCCGTCACATCAGGCGGTCAGGAGGCGCTTCGCTCAAGCCGTTTGTTTTCTTGTCCTCACCGACAGAAGCCGAAGATGGCGACGGCTACGAGACGGACCACCAGGACTACTGCGAGGTTTGCCAGCAGGGTGGGGAGATCATCCTGTGCGACACCTGTCCCAGAGCCTACCACATGGTCTGCCTGGACCCCGACATGGAGAAAGCTCCGGAAGGCACCTGGAGCTGCCCGCACTGTGTAAGGAAGCACCTCCATTTAGAAGACAACAGTTAAAAGTCTCTGCAATATAATTGGATAATAAATTGATCTTTGAACTGATCTTTGTCTGTAGGCCTTTTAACACAGTGTTAGTCATCGGAGCGAAGGCAGCATAGTTGATGCTGGGGAGTTCATACTCCATGCACTCGGAAAACGGCTAAAAAATAATTGTAAATTGGGCCAAATCATTAGATCCAAAATCCAAATGAAACCTAAAATCAATTTAAGCAGTTGGGAATCGGTCAGAAACCAACATGGTGCTTGTTGCAAAGTGTGTTTGATTGATTCAGACTATTGACTAATCTTAAGCCAAGAAAATGTGTAAAACCGGCTGAAACTCGGGCAGTGATCACATTAAGCACAGTCACAAATGGTCATCAACACGTGTCTGACTCTCTCAGGAGAAGGAGGGCATCCAGTGGGAGGCCAGAGAAGAACCCTCCGATGCCGAGGAGGACAACGGCGAGACGGGCGAGATGGAGGAGGACGACCACCACATGGAGTTCTGCAGGGTGTGCAAAGACGGAGGAGAGCTGCTCTGCTGCGACTCGTGCCCCTCGTCGTACCACATCCACTGCCTCAACCCGCCGCTGCCCGAGATCCCCAACGGAGAGTGGATCTGCCCCCGCTGCACGGTGAGTGAACACGGCCGGGTGGCTTCCAGTGAATAATTACTGTGTCAAGGTAAATGAGTAACCGTAATAACCCCTGCATTCCTGCCTTCCAGTGTCCACCCATGAAGGGTAAGGTCCAGCGGATCTTAACGTGGCGATGGGGCGACCCTCCTGCTCCCACACCCGTGCCCCGCCCTCCAGACCTCGCAGCTGATGCCCCCGACCCCGCGCCGCTGGCCGGCCGCCCTGACAGGGAATTCTTCGCTAAATGGTCCAGCATGTCTTACTGGCACTGCTCCTGGGTCACAGAGCTCCAGGTGCGTACAACCTGGATCGTCCTACACCTGCATATCAATCGCATAAAGAATAGACAGTCCCGCATCTGCGTTCTCCATAAATTACATTTCTGTTCTCCTCCTCCTTCCTCGTAGCTGGAGCTGCACTGCCAGGTGATGTTCAGGAACTACCAGAGAAAGAACGACATGGACGAGCCGCCGCCCATCGACTTTGGAGAGGGGGAGGAGGACAAGAGCGTGAAGAGGAAGAACAAGGACCCGATGTACGCCCAGCTAGAGGAGAAATACCTCCGCTTTGGTATCAAGTTTGAGTGGCTGATGATCCACCGCATCCTCAACCACAGGTCAGTGCACAGCCTTACAGTATATGAAACAAAATGTACAAGTAAAACCTAAAATATACTCACTTTAAATCACCTTCCTTTCCAGTGTGGACCGGAAAAATAACGTCCACTACCTGATCAAGTGGCGAGAACTGGCATACGACCAGGCGACCTGGGAGGCCGAGGACATGGACGTCCCCGAGTTTGACCCCTTCAAGCTTCAGTATTGGAACCACAGGTGAGTTAAACTTCAAGCACAACAACCCGAAGTGACCTGCAGTGGACGGATGATTTAACTGTGTTTGTATACGTGTGCGTTTCAGAGAGCTGATGATGGGTGAGGAGGGGAGACCCGGTAAGAAGATGAAGGTGAAAGGTCGTGTGAAGCGGCCAGACAGGCCTCCTGAGAACCCGGTCGTAGATGTAAGTCCAGACCCGCTCCTCCTTTTATTTGATCTTTGTTTAAGTAAGATATTGAACAGGTCGTCCGCTCACACCTTATCAGACTGTTCAGGTTCTTATGTCTACAGAACATTTCAGGAGCCAGATATCAAACTCTCCGAGTGCTGTGATAAATATCTCAGGATCGAACGCCCTATGAAAATGCAGCTGCGAGATGTGATCAAAAGTTAAAGATGACACAAAAAAAAGTTAAAATGACAAAATTCTTGACTCTTTTTAACTAAATTGATTACTTTGAAGGTGGACACTGACCTCTGATATTCCAGGTTGTGTTGAGCTCTTCAGTTAATGGTCCTCCTGCCTTCCCACCATTTAAAATTGAGAACGAAATAGACCATTCATCTTATTTTAAAAGCTCTCTAAAAAGCAAATTGTCTCTGCATTAGATACCTGTTCATCAGAGAAAAAAAGCTATGTCGCGGCCAGGACCTTGAGCCATTATTTTAGCTATTTCTCAAGCTTTTGCTTTTGAGCAACTCAATACAACATCCCTCTAAGAGACTAAACAGGCTGGCGACAGCTTTGTTTGATATACAAACGGCACGTAACAAACTGAAACCAGTGTGAAAATGTTAAATAATATGTCAAATAAATTCAGTTTAGAATTGACTGATTGTTTTGGAAAACCTTTCCACATTTCCTTTAACTTGTATTCTCGCACAGTGCATTACAGACCATCTGACCAATGCTTAAATTAAGTCAGTAAAATGGGGTTATCTGTTTGTAAATGTGTGGAATTGCCGATTGACTTGCATGGACCAACTCCTGGCGTTGGCTGGAATAGTTTTACTCTGCATTTGTAACGGACGTCCTGCTTTATGTCTGCAGCCGACGATCAAGTTCGACCGGCAGCCGGATTACCTGGACAGCACCGGGGGCACGCTGCACCCCTACCAACTGGAGGGCCTCAACTGGCTGCGATTCTCCTGGGCTCAGGGCACTGACACCATCCTGGCCGACGAGATGGGTCTGGGTAAGACGGTTCAGACGGCCGTCTTCCTCTACTCGCTGTACAAAGAGGTGAGACTCAGGATGTCAGAGTCTCAATGGAGCTCAGAGCATCTTCACTATGTTTAGAACCATGAGTTCAGTGCCCACAACAGACACAAATCCCAACTTTAAAGTTTCTCCCAGGCTTAATATTTATTGAATATATTGAATATTTGAGTAAAAGTTGGTTAAATATGCTGATTTCACTGCATTTGTCATCACATCTGTGTGGCTGGGCAACCATTTGTAGTCCCATTGGTCAGGACCCATCCAGCCATTTTGTATAAGTCAGGTGAAATCTGACGACATTAAGTTGGTTCCCAAAGAGTAAACAATCAGACACCCGTCAAGTGTGCAGCTGCTGCCACCTTCAGGCAGGAGGCCATAATGCACTTCCTGCTTCCAACAGCAGGAGCTCCTCAGACTTGAACTACACATTTAGGTTTTTACCTTGAACTGTAATCATGCAATAATCTTCTCATGCTCTTTCAAATAAAATCTTAGAGTTTGCTACGATCAAACCTGAAATGTTTGATCATTATAACTGACCACCTCTCTCTCCACCTGCAGGGTCATTCCAAGGGGCCGTTCCTGGTGAGCGCCCCCCTCTCCACCATCATCAACTGGGAGCGAGAGTTTGAGATGTGGGCGCCCGACATG
This sequence comes from Blennius ocellaris, assembly GCF_963422515.1. Taxonomy (NCBI): domain Eukaryota; kingdom Metazoa; phylum Chordata; class Actinopteri; order Blenniiformes; family Blenniidae; genus Blennius; species Blennius ocellaris. Next base: position 18,833,426 of record NC_137669.1, read on the forward strand.
TACGTGGTGACATACGTGGGAGACAAAGACAGCAGAGCGGTCATCAGGGAGAACGAGTTCTCCTTCGAGGACAACGCCATCCGAGGAGGGAAGAAGGCGTCCAGGATGAAGGTGAGAACGGAGAAGATAAAGATAAAACAACACTTGCAGCGCATGATCGCTACTCTTTGTTAATGAATAATGCTAATTGATGAACAGAAAGACAACTATACAGCATCATTGGAAATATTCTGCAAAAGTCTTAAGGTGTCAGAAATGTTCAAGGTTCCAGAATTTCATACTTGTTGTTTTTTTTTTAAAGCCAGGTAGTAAACAGCTTGAGTGATGTTTTTATAAAATGTTGTAGCATTCATTTTTCTTTCCAGTGTAATCTATAATCAGTAGAAACTGCACTAGTGGAATGATTTTTAGCTTTTCGTGACGATAAAGACAATATATTCATAAATACTGCATTGAACATGGATTCATTCTGAACTCCGAGTGTTAAAACCATAGTTGTGCTCATGTCCTCCAACAGAAAGACTCGTCCATCAAGTTCCACGTTCTGTTGACTTCCTACGAGTTGATCACCATCGATATGGCCATCCTGGGCTCCATAGACTGGGCCTGTCTGGTGGTGGACGAGGCCCACAGGTTGAAAAACAACCAGTCAAAGGTACACACACACACACCTTTAGATGACCCTTTCTTGTCTAGATTCATTGTATTTTGCTGTTGCTGCAAATGGACAAAAACGCTTCCAACAACACAGTTTTCTCATTGGTCACCACCGTCTGTGTAAAGTAGCTCACTCAACCTCAAACCGTTGTAAATGTCTTGACTTTTTGTGTCTCCCGTCGTAGTTTTTCCGGGTGTTGAACAACTACCCTCTGCAACACAAGCTGCTGCTGACGGGAACTCCTCTGCAGAACAACCTGGAGGAGCTTTTCCACCTGCTCAACTTCCTCACTCCCGAGAGGTTCAAGTAAGTCCGTGCAAGAATTGGCACACTGCATCTGAAATTACGTCTAATTTAAATATCTCTACTCTGAAACTGCCTATTCAGAGTTTTTGTACAGGCCCTTTTATGGTTTAACTGTAAACATTTTAATCTGTCATTTTCATCTCCTTTTCAATAATGTTCAACTGTTTGTGTCTGTGCCTGCAGCAAACTGGAGGTTTTCCTTGAGGAGTTTGCCGACATTGCGAAGGAAGATCAGATCAAGAAGCTGCACGACATGCTGGGTCCGCACATGCTCAGGAGGCTGAAGGCCGACGTCTTCAAGCACATGCCCTCCAAGACTGAGCTCATCGTCCGAGTGGAGCTCAGCCCCATGCAGAAGTGAGTCCGCAGTGTTTATTTTTTTTTTTTTTAAGCTCCAGCAGTTCACGACACAGCGTTAATGCTGGTGAAAAAGGGAGAGAATCGTGCTTAATGTTTGTGCCGTCTCCCCACAGGAAATACTACAAGTTCATCCTGACGAAAAACTTTGAGGCTCTGAACACCAAAGGAGGAGGAAACCAGGTTTCACTGCTCAACGTTGTCATGGATCTCAAGAAGTGCTGCAACCACCCCTACCTCTTCCCCGCAGCCGCAATGGTACGACCCAACACTTCCAGAAACTAGATGTAGTATGAGAAGAAATATACAGTTTATGGTTCCTTCAGTGGAAAATCAATAACCCAAATAGAATCTCCAAATTTAGTTTTGTGCTGTAGACATTCAACGTGCCAATTATTTTGGGGGGAATGATTTGTATTGGTATAAGTATTTTATGAATGTGTTCAGAATTTCTTCATGCTCAAGCTCTATACATGTACCTGGTTGCTCCAAACAGGAAGCCCCAAAGATGCCCAATGGCATGTACGACGGACAGGCTCTCACAAAGTCTGCTGGGAAACTGCTGTTACTACAGAAGATGATGAGGAAGCTGAAAAACGGAGGACACAGGGTGCTGATCTTCTCTCAGGTGCGACTCCAAAACCAAGAGTTCTTGTGATTTGAAGGCCTTTCTTCTTGTTGTTTTGTCTTGACGGTCTGCTCTGTTTTTCTTCAGATGACCAAGATGTTGGATCTGCTGGAGGACTTCCTGGAGAACGAGGGTTACAAATATGAGAGGATTGATGGAGGAATCACAGGAGGGATGAGGCAGGAGGCCATCGACCGCTTCAATGGTGAAAATGGATCAAACACGATGGAACCCTCCTTTCTGTTTTCCTCTGAAACGTTGGCTCACTCTTGGCGATCTCCTTTCTTTCTGCTCAGCTCCCGGTGCTCAACAGTTTGCCTTCCTGCTGTCGACGAGGGCTGGAGGTCTGGGTATCAACCTGGCCACCGCCGACACCGTCATCATCTACGACTCTGACTGGAATCCTCACAACGACATCCAGGTATGACGTGGCATCTTGCTCGTATTTTTCTACGTCAAAAAGTGTGTTTGGGGGGGGGGGGGGGAGGAACACAGCGTGAAAAGCATCTTATTTCTCCCCATTTAGGCTTTCAGCAGAGCTCATCGAATCGGTCAAAACAAGAAGGTGATGATCTATCGCTTTGTCACCAAGGCCTCGGTGGAGGAGAGGATTACTCAGGTAAACAGGATGGACCTTTTCAATTGAAGATTCGGGTGAATTGTTAGAAGTGTCTTGATTGTAGATCAGTGTTAAATGTATAAATGAGATTTGAAGTGTCCCAATAATCTGATTGGTCTTCTCCATTTTGCCTCGGTGCAGGTTGCCAAGAAGAAGATGATGCTCACTCACTTGGTGGTCCGACCAGGTTTAGGGTCCAAGACCGGCTCCATGTCCAAGCAGGAACTGGACGACATTCTTAAATTTGGAACGGAGGAGCTATTCAAAGACGAAGAACTTAGACTGAAGCTGCGAGGACAAAAGGCAACGAAAGAGACAAACGGTCCCTCAGGTCTGTATTTTCTTTTTTTCCCCATGTGTCCACACTGACGTTTTTAACAATGGTCCATCAGATGCAAAAAACCCCTAAAAGTTTGTTTGGAGTATCTTCTGCCGAATTGCATGTTTGTTTACAATCATACAGATGAGCATACCACGGACAGCAGTAGCCTTTATACCTTTATACCAGGGAGCATTAATGCACCGATCACACCAGGTTTTGTTTTTAAGATGAGATAACAGACTTAAAAGTCTGAAACGTAGGAGTTCAGCATTTAAGCATCCCTGCTTTAGATGGCAGTAGTGAGTCACTGAACCTTTCAATGTACTTGCCTGCTGCTTCTTCTTTGATTAACTTGAGGACAAACTGTAAGCTGTGGTGACTCACTGCACCACCAGATGATAGAAAGTGGTATTGCAGACAAAGACACCATGTCATGTCAGAAGTTGGTTGTTGGTTCGATTTGCTGACTGTTGTTGTCTCTCAAGACCACAAAGTGAGCTCCGGTTGCTAACGTTTGCGCGTCTCCAGGTGAGAACAAAGAAGAGGACAGCAGCATCATTCACTACGATGACAAGGCCATCGACCGGCTGCTGGACAGGAACCAGGACGCCACAGACGACACGGAGCTACAGAGCATGAACGAATACCTCAGCTCCTTCAAAGTAGCTCAGTACGTCGTGAAAGACGAGGAGGAGGAGGTGAGTGCCGGCAGCTTTTGGGTTTGAGTGGGATCACGATGAGACGACGTCGTCATCCCCTTTTCTTTTTTTTCTTTTTTGTCTCATTGCGTTCCTCTATCTTGGTCTCAGGAGGAGGAGGTGCAGCGGGAGATCATCAAGCAGGAGGAGAGCGTAGATCCGGATTATTGGGAAAAGCTGCTTCGTCATCACTACGAACAGCAGCAGGAGGATCTGGCCCGAAACCTGGGAAAAGGCAAACGCATCCGCAAACAGGTCAACTACAACGACGGCTCACAAGAAGACCGAGGTGAGATTTTGGCGATTGTTGAACTCGGACGTGTTGGAAATTTTAAGTTTTAATTAAAAAAAAAACAACATAATTGGTCCAAGTTGAATATTTAAAACCTTCTGAAACTGAAGCAAAAGACATTCAATGTAATACTTCTAATATTACACAAGTACCAACGTAAAAGTGGAGATAGTTTTCTGAATAATTAATCAAATGATTTGTTTAATTCATATTTTCACTATTGCATCACATATTACACTTCTTCTGAAATGTTGCCATACAGGAGAAGTTTTGAATCGTGTGATCCAATCTGTCTATGAATAATCATGTCGGTCTCCTCTGGGATCATGTGACTACATTTCATTACATACCAATAAGCACAGCACAACGTCGCCACTCTCAGAGCCTTGTTCTTTATTCTGTATTAAACTAAGTGCATTTCATTTTTCTCTGGCAGCTGATTGGCAGGACGACCAGTCGGACGGACAGTCAGATTATTCGGTGGCGTCTGAGGAAGGAGACGAGGACTTCGATGAGCGAACAGAAGGTGAGACGTGTTTTTTGCTCGTGGAGCTGATTTACAGTTTTTAAGCGGCTTCTGGTTTCCTTTATCTGGAAAAATACCAAAATATTTTCTGTTGTAATCTGAAAGCATTGGGTTTCGAGGATAAACAGACTCTGCAGAGATCAACATGTCGTGTAGTAGCCTCGTTTTGCAGCAGTTGTGTTTAGTTTGAGTCAGTGGGAGGGTTTTTTTGCTTCACCACGACTGTTTCCTCTCTGCAGCCAACTCTCGAAGGCCGAACAGGAAGGGCCTGAGGAATGACAAAGACAAGCCGCTGCCCCCCCTGCTGGCCAGGGTCGGAGGAAACATCGAGGTGAGCCGCCGATCTGGACACGCCGCTATCCATCTGTGTTATGTACAAACATTCACGTTGAAACCAAACCCTACTTTCTCCCAGGTGTTGGGCTTCAACTCTCGGCAGAGGAAGGCCTTCCTGAACGCGGTGATGCGTTATGGGATGCCTCCGCAAGACGCCTTCACCACCCAGTGGCTGGTGCGGGACCTGCGAGGGAAATCTGAGAAGGAATTCAAGTAGGAATTTGGAAAAATAATTGAGAAATGTAGAGTTTATGTAAAAACTGCACCAAGTACATCCTCTCGTTTTTACATCCTTCATTAATTCTACTTACAATTCATCTATATCTATTCTATTCATCATCTCCCTTGTATCTTTTTATTATTGCTTTCTTCTCCTCTTATTAATTCATCTCGTTCTCTCTCTCCTCACATTATTGTCCTTTTTTTCTCCATCCTTTTCTTCAGTCTGTTCAGAAACATCCATCATTGTGCTCCGTTACAGTCACGGTTTATTTGTGACGACCTTGTCAATTAAAAAAAGAAGAAGAAATTAAATGTGCGCCCTGTCGCCCTTCCAGGGCGTACGTCTCGCTCTTCATGCGTCACCTGTGTGAGCCCGGAGCAGATGGCGCCGAGACCTTCGCCGACGGCGTCCCCAGAGAAGGGTTGTCACGGCAACACGTCCTCACTCGCATCGGCGTTATGTCACTTATTCGCAAAAAGGTTTGAAAACCGAACTCTCGGCCAAAATTCTCGTCGGAGGCGAAGAGCGACGTCTTAAACTGAGCGTCGACGATTTTTTTTTCGCCGCAGGTTCAGGAGTTCGAGCACGTGAACGGTCAGTGGTCGATGCCCTGGATGGCCGAGCTGGAGGAGAGTAAACGAGCCGCCGCCGCTGCTGCCGCCGCCGCCGCTCATCCCGACTCTCCGGGGAAAACCCCGTCCACGGGCACGCCGGCCGACACGCAGCCCAACACTCCCGCTCCAGGTAACGAGCCAAAAGCTGTGACTTCCCCCCCCCGAGGCATGCCGGTCACGAGAATTTGTTGTCATCAAGTGGAATTGTACTATAACTGCATAACTAAATGCCCCTTTATGTTTGCAGTTGATGACTCCTTGAAGAATGACGAGGCCTTGAAGGATGGCGAGAAAGACTTGAAGAAGGAAAGCGAAGCAGAGAAGAACGGAAAAGACCCCAAAGCCGACAACGAGGTGAATATACAAAGAGCTCAAGAAGACGAGGAGGAGTCAAAGTGGGTGATTGTAATCCCGCCGTCCACTCCTGCGCAGGTGATCGCCATCCCGGACGACGACGAGAAGAGTCCGGCGGAAGCGGAGCAGCAGGAGAAGAAGAACGGCGATGAGCCGATGGAGACTGACAAACCGAGCAACGGCGAGGCGGAGAGCGCGAAGGAGAAGGAGAAGGATGGCGAGGCGGAGGAGAAGGAGAAGGAGAAGGAGGAGACGAAGGAGGGAGAGGGTGACAAGAAGAGTCCGGAAGAAGGAGAAGACACAAAGTCGACCTCGGAGCCCAAGACGGAAGGGTCAGAGGTCAAACCGGAGGACTCGGAGGTCAAAGGTAAAATCCAGACCTTAAGTCTTCCTCCTGGGTGTTTTGATTTGATTCTCGTGCAAAAGACCTGCTTTAGTTCAGCAAAGAAACAATGTCTGGATGTAGACGACTAAACTTCAGGATGCATTACTGGATGTTTTTTTATAAATCAAAAAATTATTATAGGAATTGAGGAAATACATCGGATTATTCACAAAATGAATGAGAAGCATCTTTAAGAAACCTGGTGAAAGAAGAAAAGATGACAGATTTTATTTTATTCATATAAAATAATTGGACATTTTCTTGTAATGTTTATGATTAGCAGTGATGATTGAAGTTACAAAAAAACCAAGAAGGTGAAAACGTAACGTGGATATTTTGTGCTGCAGAAGAGAAGAAAGAGGAGAAGCCTGAGAAGATGGACACGGCTCCTCCTGCCGAGGAGAAGAAAGGTGACGACTCGTCTCTCCCGTCATTTCTCAGTGTGTCTGAGCTCTGGAGGGTAAACCTCTTAACCTCTCCGTCCTCCTGCTGCAGAGCTCAAGGACGAGAAGGAGACGCCGAAGCCGGAGGAGGCCGCCAAGCTGCAGAACGGCGACAGCAGCAAGGAGGGCGTCACGCCGGCCGCCACGCCGGCCGCCACGCCGGCTGCCGCCACCGCCGCTGCTGCCGCCACGGCGAGCGGAGTCAGCGAGGAGAAGAAGAAGGCCAAGAGCCGCTTCATGTTCAACATCGCAGACGGAGGATTCACTGGTATGAAACCAGGATTTACTGCCATTTTTTAACTCCAGTTAAGAGTAAAGAGGCTGATTTTCTTTAATAATCTCTCTCTCTCTCTCTCTCCCTCTCTCTCTCCCAGAGCTTCACTCATTGTGGCAGAACGAAGAGCGTGCCGCTACGGTCACCAAGAAAACCAATGAGATCTGGCACCGTCGCCATGACTACTGGCTGCTGGCTGGCATCATACAGTATCCTATTCTCACCATGGCTCGAGTCAAAGTAAAAAAAAAAAAGAAAAGTCCAGATGTTCAAAAGTAAAAATGCAGTGAATTTTAACGAGCATTTCAGTGCAGATAAAGTCGCTTAATAGCAACATTAATGGTGACACGGATCACAATTCTGAGTTATATTTAAAAGCATTATTAATAAAACTCCGTCACCTTCTACAGCTTGGCTGTGGAAAACGGTTCCAGTCGGTTGCTTCCCTCCTCACTCGAGCTCCGATTCGCCTCTGTTCGCACGCCGGCGAGTAACCGGATTACCGTTGAACCCTTCCTTGACCGCCGCCCCCCTCAGACACGGCTACGCCCGCTGGCAGGACATCCAGAACGACGTGAAGTTCGCCATCCTCAACGAGCCGTTCAAGGGAGAGATGAACAGAGGAAACTTCCTGGAGATCAAGAACAAGTTTCTGGCCAGAAGATTCAAGGTAAGAAGTTTTTCCTCGTGAGCTGATGTCATTTCACCTCGACATTCCAGCATGTTTATATTTTCCACTGCACCTAAATGAAGCACATTGCATTTCCAATGGCCGATGAACATCTGACCCATGTCCTCCTGTGCCCCCCCCCCCCCCCCAGCTGTTGGAACAGGCGCTGGTGATCGAGGAGCAGCTCCGTCGCGCCGCCTACCTCAACATGTCGGAGGACCCCTCCCACCCCTCCATGGCGCTCAACACGCGCTTCAGCGAGGTGGAGTGTCTGGCCGAGTCGCACCAACACCTCAGCAAGGAGTCCATGTCCGGGAACAAACCGGCCAACGCCGTCCTGCACAAAGGTACGCGGGCAGGAGGCGACCGGGACTCCTCTCTATGTCTTCCCGGAGTCGCAACTCCAGTTCTGACGATGTTTCTCGTCCCGCGTTCCAGTGCTGAAGCAGCTCGAGGAGCTGCTGAGTGACATGAAGGCTGACGTGACTCGTCTCCCGGCGACCATCGCCCGGATACCCCCGGTGGCCGTGCGGCTGCAGATGTCCGAGAGGAACATCCTGAGCCGGCTGGCGAGCCGAGGGCCCGAGACGCAGGTGCAGCCGCAGCAGGTAAACGTCTCCGCCTCGGCCCGGCGGGTTCCCGCTTCCCAGAAGACGACGACTCCTAACGTGACGCCGTGGTTTTGTTTCTTCCTCCCTCAGATGTCGCAGCAGTAGACCGACGCTCGGCTCTTTACCTCGGATTTAAAAGACACCCCCCTCTCCTCCTCCCCCTGCCTCACCTCGACATTCCTGATTGGTGCACAGCAGAATGACGGACAGCGCTAAGCTTGAAGCCACGCCTACTTCACTGTTTCTTTTTTTTTTTCTCTTTTTCCCCCCCTTCAAACAGACTTTACAGAGTTTTGCAGGAGGATCAAATCTCCTCCTGAGAATCGAGGCTGTGGACAGAAAAGCTATTTTATTTTTTTTTCTCCTATTTTTTTTTTTTTTTTTTTCAATTTCTGTATTAATATTATTGATATAATGTTATTATGATGGTTTTTTGGGACCTAAATAAAAAATGAAACAAAGTAGTTTGTGTGGGTTCAGGGCGAGGAGGCGCATAAATACAAAAAAGAAAAGCTTTCAAAGTGAAACTATTCAGGAAGTTTGACTGTCGACTATAAAACTATGTTTCGGAAAAGTCGCGTTTTCATCAGTTTCCACGGAGTCGAAGCGTTGTGGAAAAGTTTAACCTGGGCCTGAGCGGGTGAGTGGCTACAAAGAAACGGTTAGCTCGTGGTTGGATATCTGAAGTTTTGCAGGTTTGAATCCCACAGCTGACGGTCAACCACTCTGTCCTCGAGCAGAACAAAATTTCCACCTCAAAGTCCGCTGGGGAAGATCAAAGGTATATCATCTACTGGGAGCGCTGTGACGCCGCCACTTGTACTTTAACATGTACAAAATATACAGGATTTTATGGCCGTAAATATCTTAGTTTTGATACTTGCGTCATAATAAGACGGCAAATCCTTTAAAACAAATATCCATTTTTAGGCGAAATTTGAAGCAGGCGACTTCTTGACATAAAGTTCTTTGATGTTGAGCTTGTAAATTCAACTAATCAGTATATTAATCCCTTTTTGTGGACAGCCACATGGGGGTTGAGTGTCTTGCTCAGGGACTTGCGTCGATGACCTGTCCGCTGTGGGATTTGAACCTGCCAACTCCCAATCACAAAGTTGCTTCTATCGACTCTGGGCCTCCACTGCCTAAATCCTCATGGCTGTGGCTCAATGGCACGTTGGAAAAACTTTCTAAACCTACTTTTTTTTTACAGATTTTATCTTGTCGGGTGTCACTATATTAACGCCCTCAGTTCTGCTCCCGATATCTGTAGAACAGCTGTTTACTCTTCAATATATTTATGAAAAACTGATGTTCAGCACATCTGGGAGAGTTTGGAAATGATCTCATGTGAAAACTAAGAGAGACGCCGTCCTCTTAGTTTAAATAAGTCCTTCTTTATTATGTACAGCTTGACGGTACAGCGTTTCCATCACAGGAGTCTGAACAGAACAAACACGTTTCAAACACAGAAAACACACGAGTCACGTCGGCTCACAACACGGCGGAGACGAAACACGGGGCGGCGCGCCAACTTTCAACGTGAAGTCGACCGATCCAGTCGGGTTGATTCAGAGGTTTCTGCTCCGAGTGGACACATCGTCATCGTCATCGTCATCTTCATCATCAGGCCTCCAGATTGTTCGTGAGTATAAATCGGGAGGAGGAAGGGGAGGAGAACGGGCTGGGTGGTGTTTTGGTGGGTTTGGACCGGTTCTGTCCCTCGTGTCCTTCGCCCCCGACGAGCAGCTCAGTAGAAGAAATACACTGCGGATAAATAACATTTCCTGTAAGTTTTTTTTGATATTTCTTCACATTTGAAATGTTTTCCTCTTGCACAGTACAATGGTATTTTCAAAACTGAAAGTTAAAATACATTTTTCAAGACTTTCCCCATATTTTATTGTATCTGATAAATTCATATTACTATACTATAAACATGTTCTGATCATTATTTTCACTCTATAATCAATATTTCAACTTTCTGAATTCCGTTTTCACATAAACGTTTGGCTTTAAACAATCTACATCAATATTTTGACTCTTTCAATTGTCACCAACAATTCAAGACAAACATTATTTTTTTCTATTTTGCCCTTTCATTAACATTTATTAGCATTCCGACAATATTCCTAATTTTCATAGTCATGAAGTTAACTGTAAACATTCACAAGTTTTTATTTGTTTTCTCCCCTTTTCTATATTTTCCTCTTTAAAAAAAAAAAAAATCACCCATGTTTTTTTTTATTTTTTTTTATTTTAAATATTGAAAATGTAAATTTTTTTTTAATTTTTGGGGGAGTGAAATATTTCTTACTTTGCCTTTTATTTATTGTTGATTTGTTTATTTCACTTTGTTTTGTGGCCTGATTTAATTTTTTTCTGAATGTGAAGTCATGAATTCACCACTTTCCTAAAGAGCAAAACTAAACCACACAAAATACAATTACTACGTATCACAATACTTTTTTTTATAAATACAAAAATCAGTTATATTTTAATAATCAGTTATACAAACAAATGCAAAACGACTTAAACATTTTTACACAAAGAAATTAAATAAATGAGCCTACAAATATAAATGTCACCCATACAAACTTTAGTAAAAAATGTGCCTTTGAAAAACAGAAACTTTATTACTCACTGAAAATGACACCAAAAAAAATAATGCCTACGATCGCCATGATGATCATCATCTGCAAGAAAGACCGAGGTCAGAAGGTCAGAATGTCAGAACCAGAACCGACACAATATGAGGAGAAACGTCTCGTTGGTCTTTTTTACATCATGAGTGATTAAAATGAGCAGAAGAATCGACTGAATGAGCTAAAAATAAAACCTGCGTGAAAGAGAGCGGAAATCCCATCTGACGAGGGCAGATTAACCAGAAAGCTGGAGCCGTGTGTGTGTGTGTGTGTGTGTGTGTGTGTGTGTGTGTGTGTGTGTGTGTGTGTGTGTGTGTGTGTGTGTGTGTGTGTGTGTGTGTGTGTGTGTGTGTGTGTGTGTGTGTGTGTGTGTTTGCTTTTTCCTTTTTCCTTTTTCCTTGTTTGATGAAAATGTATTTATTTCCACCACAATTTTTAAACAGAAGCGTGTGTACATGCACACGCACACAGACAGCCTGATGAAATGTGTTGAATTAAAAATAAAAAAATAAAATACTGATTTGCATCACAAATCACAGCTGGCTCTTTAATCTCCACTGTGGCTGTAATCCAGATTGAGACTTGATTGATGCTGTCAATCAAAGTTTCCTCCTTCAATCATCCTCATTCCTCCTGCTGATTGGATGATCAGAATGTTAAGCCCCGCCTCTGATGGTGCAGCTCTTGCACTGATTGGACGGTTTGGTCACTTGGGGGCGGGGCTTAACTGCTGACACACAGAAGATAAAAAAGAGGATTGGCCACTGAGGAGGAATAGATTGATAGGTGGATGGAAAGAAGCACTTTTTTCTTTTCTTTCGGTTGTATTGTATACATTGATATTCGTCTGTGGCTTTCTGAAAATGTGATGTAAATCTATTATTTTATATGCAATTTTTTTTTAAATATCCTGGATAAAATGGCTAGGATTTCTAAAAACAGACAAAGTGAAAAAACACTACTTGAAAAACAAACAAAATAATAAGAAAAATGGATGAAATGAAAAATTAGGAAATTCACAGTGGCTATAAATATCTAAAATGGCAAAAATAATTGATAAAGTGGGAAAAGAGGAAAAAATACTTCAAACTAGCTATAAAAGCAAACACTAATTTTATAAGATGCATTTGAATTTTATCTATGAAATTACATGACTTAAACATCAGTTATTCCATTTATTTATTTTTTTTAATGTTTTGTTTTTTCTTCATTTCAGGTCATGTTTTGCGGATCGCAAAAAAAAACAAAAAACCCTTCCTTTTGGTCATAAAGGTTGCAGACGGGACCAGGAGGATCAGATTCAGGATGACGTGTAGAGGTCAGAGTCAAAGACGGATCAATGTCTGTGTGAGCTGGACAGAGCTGCCTGATTGTGGGAGGAGTCAAAGGGGAGGAGCCAACCTTGATTGGGACTGGCTAAAACCCTTGATGACACTATAAAGGGTTTGATTTCTGATTGGCTGGTTGGAGCAGCGCACTTCAGGTATGGGGACGAACATTACCATAGGAAAATCACTAGAAAGTGACTTTAAGACCAACATGGAACCAAAACTAGGACACTTTTACTGATGTACTCACAAAAAACTAATCTCCTTCATCTGATGACGTCAAATCACAGCAACCAGCAACAGAAGACACTGTGCATAGCGACCTCTAGTGGTTGTAACGTACATGACAGCAACTTTACAGACCAATCAAACTCATTGCAAACGTTTGAGTTTTTGCAGAAAGTCTGATTTACGTGATATAAACGGAGGCGCTCGGAAGAACCGACGCCGGACGCCGGGATAAAGGCTTGTGCCGCCCACCTTGCAGTTTTTCCACCAGTACTTGTTCTTGAGTTTGGCGGCGCTGCTCTCGAACTGCGAGGCTCCGGCCTGCAGGGCGTCGGCCCGGTCGTCCAGCTCCGACAGCTTCTGGTCGCGCTCCAGCACTTTGTCCACGTTCACACGCATGATGTCCACCACCTCCACCATGACAAAAATAATATTACAGACTATCTTCTCAGGCATTATCAAAAATATCGCAATCATCTCCACAGAATTTAAAACTATTTATGAATTAATACATTTTTGGGTTTAATATGAATGTATGTAAATTCACTTTTTTAGTTTTGCTAAATGTACATTTATAAGGTTTCATAACTACAAAATTTTAGCATTTGTGGCTATTTTTTTAGCAGTTTAAAAAAATTATTTCTACTTTAAAAAAAAAAAATCCTCTCCTCATACGTTTTTAAAATGTTTTTTTGCAATTTGAGGAGTTTGTAGCCTTTTTTTAAACCTTTCGAACAATTTTAACCTGCAGACGTTTTTGAAAACAAGCCAGGTTTGCAAACTAAAGTAAAAAAAAAAAAAAAAAGACAACAGGATGAAAAATTGTTGTATATATAATTTTCAGCAAACTTCAGAGAGTCACTACAGAGGAACTAAAGAGCCACGACTCATAATGTGATCAAAAGACGTTTGTTCCAGAAACACAATCATTCATGTCAATAGATGAAAAATGAACCAACAAGCACAACTACAATGATGACACTTTTCATTTTCTCACTTTTTGTGCATTCCTAAGCTGTTATATCCATCATTTCAAACTATTTAAAGTTAACTTGATATGCTATTGTTGTTGTTGAGGTTTCCTCACCTCGTCCACCTGCGCCTGCGTCTGCTGCAGTCGTCTGTTGCTGGTGAGGTTGGGGGCCGGTGCCGAGGGGCCGCCGTCGCCCTCTGCGGCCCCGGAAGCGCCTGTCGCGTCAGGAGTCGACCTGCAGGAGAGAGAGAGAGAGAGAGAGAGAAAAGATGATTTCTGCAGATCAGATCATTTTCAACTTTGTTCTACCTCCGTCACTCAGTCCTGTTTTCATTGTTAAGATTCAAACTTCACACTTTATGACACTGAGACAAAACAAGAGACCATAAAACTTGTCAGTGAGACAAAATTCTAATTGGAGTGAAGGTAAAATTAGGAAATCAACACAATAAGAGCTAAATAAGGAATTAAGGTATCAACTTTTGGAAAATAAAAGTCGTCTGTCGGGCTCTCATGTGCAAATATAATTAACGTTACTTTGTCCAACCATTTCCCAGTTTCTTTTCTTCCTTTCTAAACCGTCTCCTGGAGGACGTGCAGTCCCTCAAAGAGCTACATAACACTGCTTTTAATGTTTAGGATTATTTTATGGGATTATTTAAAAGGCTTATAACTGCACGGAATAATACAAAAGTAACGTTACTTCCCAGACAAATCCAGATGAAGATTAGAATATAGGGAATTAAAACGATAATAAATGATCGATATTACATTCAGTGTGTGAAATCACAGCAGGGTTTGTTTACTTCTCAATCGCAGGAGGTCACAGGCTGAAGAAACACACAGTTTAAAGGATAAAACACAAACTAGAAATCAATAATGGACACATGACTCATCTGATTCTGCCATCCGGCCACATTATGCACAAAACGCTGCAACAGTTTAGGGAGATGAAATATGTAAAATACACTGAAATATGGCTTTTAGAGACTCTATAAGCTGCTGCTTTGCTTTGTTTTGTTTGTCCTCTGACAGTCCGGCTGCTTTTCACAAGCAAAATGGAGAAAGATTAGTGCAGCAGACTGATGGAGATCAACATGCAGGCTTTAATACTCTCTGCTCCCATCCCCCACACACAATTGCACATTAAATATACACACAATGTCATTTTTATCAAACATTAAAATCATAGTCCATGAGTTTGCACTTTTCTCTGGTTGGTATAAAGAATGTTTCTGACTAGTTTTCACTAGTTTTTACAGCTGAAAGTGGATAACAAGTGCTTTTTTTGGTTACATTAAAGTGATAAAAGCCTTTGAGCTCACACTGTACTGATGTTTAGTTTTCTTTTAGAATTTCTGCTTTTCTTTCCTTCCTCGAAATGACACAACCTTCCTTTATACAACACGATCTGAGAGAATAGGGATTAAAAATGACAATATTCAAACAATCTGTGCTGAAACTGCACAAATCCGATGTTTGCTGACAAATTGAAGCCCGTAAATTGAACACAGACTCTTTATTCTACACGAACGAACAGACAAAGGTGATTTTCAAAAGGTTGGATTACGATTAAAAAGGAAAGTAAAGTGTGGTGGTACTCACATCTCAGCGGCAGGAGGATGAGGATGATGATGATGATGATGATAATCTGAGAGGAAGAGGAGGAGGAGGAGAGAGAGAGAGAGAGAGAGAGAGAGAGACACACACAAACAGACGGCTAATGGGAGAGAGAGAGAGAGACCCAGTTGAATATCAATGATGAAGGATGACTTTAGTTTTCTTCTATGTCCAAAATCTTCCTTCACTTTTATTTTTAACACTGGAAAACTTGAAATATCAGTGCGTCATGGGATAAGCCCCGCCCCTTCTGTACGCACGCACAGTGCTGCCGTGTAGAATCATTTGCGCATGCGCAGTTGTGATCCGGGTAAAATAATTGCTTATTGCAGTTATCAGCACAGATTCAACTCATCACAATAACCATTTTTTGTAAGTAAGTAGCATTTTGAGAGTTCTTTGGTAATACTTTCTCAAGTTGGTTATTTTATTCAAGTTCATTCAATGTTTGACTTTTAATCATTATTTTGACAATAACACATTTACTCTTTCTTGAATGTCTCAGTTTATTTGGAATACAAGAGAATTTAAAAGCAAAGACTTGAAGTACAAGGCAATCAACTCAACAGAAAAACAAATATTACTACAGAACATCTGCGAAACACACGTTATTAAATTGTCATATGACAAGTTGGAAAAGCTGTACAGCTACTACAAAGTAAATTCAAGAGAAATAAAGATACACCTGATTTCCTCCAGCTATTAAAGTCAGGTGTGTCTTTTATCCAGGAGGAGAAACGGGCCATTTAACAATAAGTTCATTGTTTTAGCAGAGAAAATTCCTGCTATGTTTTTGTTGTGAGTTTTCCACACCTGAGAAATGTAAACACTGGTGTTTTTCATGCAGATAAAGTTAATAGAGAACCTGCTTTGTTTCCAATGAGAGGAGTAGTTTTACTACTTTTATGTGCAACTGAGTAAATGTAATTATACTTAAGTAGAAGTTTTCTACACTCTTTCCATCTCTGCTGATTAAAGTAACTATCTGTAATGTTACTAAATGTAGTACATGATATTAAAACAATTATCAGAAGAGTAAATTGATGTTAAACTTAATTTTAAGTTGTAAATATTTACAAAAAGACAATGTAGTTTAGTAAAAGTGACACACATCGTATAAGAAGACAATAGAGGCAAACAAAGAGTTTTTACAGCTTCATTTATTCAGAGCGTCAAACATACTATCTCTGCAAAAAACAAAGAAACCTCATAAACAAACGATTTTGTCCTTTTCTCATTCACAAGCTTGAGTGCGTCCTTTAAAGCGTCACCATGTTGAGTCCACATGACTACATAATTGATGTTTCACTGTAGAATCTAAATGTGGCGAGAGATGATGGCACAAGCAGGACAATTCACTTTTTAAGTTAAGCAACATTTTGAGTTTCACTGCAGCGCGTCAGCAAAGACAGGAAAAAAGAAGTAAAAACCAGCAAAAGTTTTTAGCCATTCCTGGAGATAAAACAGTTTAAACACTTTTTCTTCTGATGCTATTCTGACTCTGCTGCTCCTGTGCGGCGAATGTAATCGATGGTAAAATGGAATAAATCAAACGTTAAATGTACATTAACGTGACATAAATATAACAGGAAGACTGCAGGATTAATAGCTTTATACACAGCGTCCCTTTTTACATTAGTTACAGTATTTAGCCTTTACAAACTGTACAATTTACAGAAACATCTCTTAAAATAGGTTTCTACAATTTTTTTTAAAATAAAATCTGTTTTTTACAGAAAAAAAAAGCAGGTGTGATTGAAGAATTGTTCTGTTGTTTGTCCGATCTTTTAAATTCACACACAAAGTCAAAGATTTGTTTGTTTTAAAGTTTTACGCCCGATGTTTCTGTCTCTCACTCACTGGGAGGCAAAAGAAACCAAAATACGTGTTTATTTAAATTTATTTTCAGATTCAGATAAATACAAAAGCAATCAACTAAAGTCACATTTATTTGTCTTAGTGAACTGCAGTTCACTGATATTTATCATAAATAAGATCAATGCAGGCAGGATTTTAAAAGTTCCAACTTTCCAACTCTTAATTCACATTTGATGGTCACTAAAAGGATTTTATGACCCTGGTCAGAAACATTAATAACACATTTGGCTTTAATCTAACAACTGAAATAATGAATCGGAAAAACAACCAAACTGTCCAATTTAAATGAGTCAAAACCTTCCATTTGTTTAAATACACAAATTAATTCAAATAGAAATCTATCTGAGTTCACAAGTACATAAAACCTTTAACAAAAAAACATGAATTATTGAATTAATGAAACAATTTTGGGTCAATAATATCAATACTAAGTTGAAAAATATAATCACATATATTTCTGTCAAATATATATTTTTAATTTGAACAATATTTTATAATTTCAAGTCAATATTAATGATTTTAATAGAAAAATTTGAAACCGAGAGAGAAACTGGTCACGTTGAGAATCAACATATAATTACAGATAATAAATTCATTAACCAAAAATATATTTGATAATTGAGAAGAATTAAAAAAAAAAAACCCCAGAAGGAGACACGTTTAAAGTTTCATTGAAACTTTGAACCTTATTTGCCAAAATTTACTGTATATACAATAACCCTGAACCTTTGACCCTTGTTCTTGCGTTTGAATAGTTAAAGCAGCAGAAAAGCTTCTTGTTGATTTGTTTTGAGAAATATTAAGCTGAATTAAAAACGAGTGATTAATTCATTCATTGCTGTGCGCAAACACTTTCCTCTTGTGCATTTCTGCCTTCCCTGTGCACCGGCTTGCTCTCGCAGGATAAAGGCAGCCTCGCTTTGATTTGTGCGAACGTGTGGCTCCCGCCAGAGAGATTAATGTGCAAATTAAGCATGAACGTTTCATCTTGCAGGTAAAATCTGTGCAACTCTGTTCAGTTTGACCTTCAGAGATTGTGACAGCTGGTGACCACAGGAGGGCGGCACTTACATTGCTAATGGTTACTGATGCTTCTTCTCTATGCAGCTCTGCAACCTTGAAATAGGATTTAATGCACTTCTTTTTTTTTTTTAAGTCACTGCAAGCAAAAATCTGCGTTTATGAAGACGTGTGTGGCCTGCAAACGGCTTTACAGCCGCTACCTTTTAATTCGTTCGATTCAAATCGGTTTAGAGAAGATCTGGTTTGGGGTTTTTTTTTAGGCCGGCTTCGGGGAAGGCTGTGTGTTAGGGTTTCCTCCAGGTCAGAGGCGGGATGGCTGCGTTGGCGCCGCAGCAGGAGTCGTGGTTCTCCGCGCCGCCGGGCAGAGCCGGCTTCTTCCCCTCCTTCTCCTCCACGTCCGAGTCGTCCACCATGAGCGGGATGAGAGACGGTGACTTCCTGTGAGGAGACACACACGTTTGTCAATTGTTTGTAAACAACATCCTCATCGTGATATCACTTCTTGTTGTGTTTGCCTGTCCTAGTACTCGTGTTCAATGATGCTCATGAGAGAAGGAACTTTCAAAGAACACAAGTCACAAACGATCTCTTAATATTTAATACCTGTTTAATCAGAATCTTTCAAATTTATTTCCTGTAATCACTGCCAGTGATGTTCAAAACAAGTTGAAATACTCATTTAAAATAATGTCTGAATTGTGTATATTGTGTAGTTTACACCATTTAGATTTGCTTTATTATTATTATTAATAATAATAATAATAATAATAATAAAAATAATAAAAATGTATTCTATTTATTGAATACTTTTTTTAAAGAAAAAAAAGCACAAATCTACTTTGTGATCGATACTATTCAAAACCTACGTCATTAAAAAAAAAATTTAAACATTATAAATCAATTAATTAAATTTATGTTATTTTTCTTGTAATGTAATGTAATTAGTGTTATTTTTCAAAGCACTAGTTAAAATCTTTTTTTTTTTATTTGTTCCAAATTGTGTCTGATAATCAAAACCTTCTCTTACACTTGTAACAAAGTAAAATAAAATAAAATAAAATAAAATTACATCTAAAACATAACATACCATAAACAGGAGTTCTAAAATTGATAGTAGTCAAACATGATATGGACAATGTTGGATATGGATCGGTGTTGCTGGTGAAGTGTCTGCTCCTTCACAGTAAAACAACTTCCTGTGGTCATTACCTGTCTCCGCTCTGCGTGATGAGCCTCCTGCACGTCTCCATCTGGACGTCCAGGCCTCTCTTCATGGAGCACATCTCCATGTACTCATGCAGGTGGCGGTTCATGTCGCTCTTGGCCGTGGCCAGGTCCAGCTGAGAGAGACGGAGACGGAGACGAGCGCTCATCAACGCTGCCGCTTCATTAAATCCCGACAGTTTGAAATCAAGTTCCGCAGCCTCACCTCGATCTGGTCGATGGTTTCCTGGTACTCCTTCTCTCTGGACTTGAAGAGACACTCTGTGTCTTTGATCACCTCTTCGATGGACTCGTCCTGTAGCTGGAGTGTTTGGAAAAATCAATGAAAAACACTTAAATTACCAGTTGGAACTCATGTCAACCACATTAAAGCCCAGTCTGAAATAGTGCCAAAGCCCAGAATAAAGCAGCAAAAAAAAAAAAAAGCCTTAAAACCTCCTCAAATAACAGTAAAATCCAAACCAGTTTAAAAGAAATGGCCTTAAATAAGGAAAAAAAATCACTCCAATCAAAAATCATGTTTGAAAGTTGTCTAAAATTACCCAAGAAATACTTAAAAACGAGTGTCAAACCTCATCATAGATTAATCTGCAACCATCCAAATTCCCAAAACAGACCAGCAAAGAAGCAATCATGAAAAACTGTTTAATTAACAGCTCACAACCAGTCTGAAACCAACAGAAATCACCATTTTAAAGATCAAAATCCTTCAAAAAATGTTCAAAAGTGCATTGAATCGTCAATATAAAACCATGTCAAACCCAACCTACACCTGCAAAAAAACCACTTCAAACACGTTTCTGAACTCCAGTCCAAACTCAAGCTCTGAAACAACTTGACAAACACTGGAAACAGTTTGAAACTCATCCAGAAATACTTCAGAACCAGACGACAACACAAACAGCTCAAAGCTTAAAATAACCATAAAAACTTTAAACTAACCAAAAACTGTAAAAAAAAACAAGTCTGATATCACATCTTGTGTGTGTGTGTGTGTGTGTGTGTGTGTGTGTGTGTGTGTGTGTGTGTGTGTGTGTGTGTGTGTGTGTGTGTGTGTGTGTGTGTGTGTGTGTGTGTGTGTGTGTGTTTACCTCTCCCTGTGTTTCCGCTCCCAGTCCACATCCTGGAAAATCCTCCCAGAGCAAAAGAGTTTCCTCAGTTTCCTCCCAGGCCAGACTGTCACAGTCGTCCTCAAACTCACACTCCCTCCTACACACACACACACACACACACACGCACACACACACGC
Organism: Blennius ocellaris; assembly: GCF_963422515.1. Taxonomy (NCBI): domain Eukaryota; kingdom Metazoa; phylum Chordata; class Actinopteri; order Blenniiformes; family Blenniidae; genus Blennius; species Blennius ocellaris. Next base: position 18,853,910 of record NC_137669.1, read on the forward strand.
ACACGCACACACGCACACACACACACGGTGAGCTGCAGCAGTATTTACCATAGTGAGCAACCCTCCACTAGAAAAGCACCCACAGCTGGTTCAGCATCCTGTGCATCTGCTCGTTGATCTGATTGGCCGACGTGCTGCAGGACGACTCCTCGTCTTTGGCCCCGCCCCCCTCGCTCTCGGACATGCTCAGCTCGTCTCCGTCGGCGCTCTTCTGCGACTGGCCGCTCTGCTTCCTGACGCGGCGGCTCAGGGTGGACGGAGGCGTGGGAACCTGCTGAGTCGGGGCGTCTGGTTAGTTTAGGAGGAGTAGGGAAGACGGTGGGGCGAGGTGGGGCGAGGTGGGCGGAGTACAAGGTGGACGAGGTGGGCGGGGTATTCAAACACACACCTGGAACATGTGGCTCACGTCCTCGCAGTTCCTCTGCTGGGCGACGTCGCAGAGGCGGGCCGTGATGTCGATGCGGCGGCAGATGTCCATGTCCACCTTCATGGCCTTCTCCTGGATCTTACTGTCCAGGTCCGACAGGTCCTGAGGAACACAAAACATTTCTGGATCGGCATTTTTGCTCCAGACTGCCACAATCACAACCGCGGATTTAAATGAAAACATTTAGATGAACGTGCCAGTGTTTGATCCCTAAGGTCACTATGAGACCGTTGCAGTTTTAGCCTGAGACGACCACCATTTTGAACATTTGACACAAAGGAGAAACCAGGCGAGTGCAGCCGGAAGTGAACTCACGTTGCTGACGAGTCCCTTGAAGAGGACGAGCTCGGCCTTCAGCTGCTTGACCCGCAGGGCCAGCTCGTCCTGACACACCTCGCTCTCCTGCAGGTCCTGCAGAGCAAACACAGCATCAGAGCTCGGCTGCGTTCAGCTCCACAAAGCTCCGGGCCGGAGGACGGAGGACGTGAAGCAGCAGTTTCATACCTCTTCCAGTTCAGCCACCTTCTCCTGCAGGTCCAGTCTGGCTGTGTACTCCTCCTCCCATCTGTAAACAAACACATAAACATATTCAAGTCAGAGCTTCCCGGTCATTCCCCTTGCTAAACCCGCCAGCCTCACAGACCCTCAGTGTGCAGCATCAGAGCCCTGTCCCGCTCGCCGCCGGCATTACTCAGCACGTCGTTACATAAGCGGTAACCATGCTGCGAGCACGCAGAGGCGCAGCAGCACTCGGCTTGTAGCCATGGAGAGACGACGAAAATAAACCGAGCAAACAGAAGCTGTGCTGCGGGAGAAGGAGTCCTGCTCCTCCGGCGGGGAAGCGACGGCCCTGCTGGTTTAAACGCTCTCGAGTCAGTGCAGAAATCACTCCGTTCCTGACATGACGCTGAAGATTTAACAGGAAATCTGATCCCGCCAAGTTTTGATCTGATGTTCATCCATCAGCTTGATCCATTTATATTTATATCCGGGGTGTTTGGCTCCATTCAAACAAAGGGAGAGGCTGTCTTTTACCAAAAGGCCATTTTTCTGCACTTTATATCTCTGGACTAGCTGTGAACACGAGGTTTTCTTTTCAATAAAACACCAAGTTTAGAGTTGAATATAAGTGGCATTTACATCTGACGAGGAGCATCACAATAACAAAATGTGTAAAAGTAGAACTAGAACAGGTGTGACTGCTGCAGATCATATATGAAGACTTATTTTGGTTTATTTTGAACATGAATCAATGAGAGACAGCGGCTCTTCAACTGTTATCAAGTAACTGGAAGTGACTGTAACTAATTTCATCAGGGTATTTAGTTACTGCTGCAATACTGCAAAAAGTAGAGTCGTTACAGAAACACTGACTACAACTGGTGGACTGGAGTTTTTAAAATATGTTGATAATTGTAAAACTGTGCAAAATCACATGGATCTCAAGAAGTTCTCTCACTGTGACACACTATTGATTGCCAGTATAAGACAATATAATGCATTATTTACATGTTTTACACATTTCCAGATGAATACAAAAGAAGATATAACAGTGCTTATTCTCTCTAGAGCTGTATACTGTAAAGTGTTATTCAATCTCGTCATTTAAGGAATTCAGTTTGTGATTTTCATCCATTTACAATTCTTGGTTTTGGAGGAATACCTTTATTTTTTTTGTTTAAAGCGGCACCTATATAATAAAAGATGGATGACCTTAGTTTAAGTTCATGTCCACAGAGAGTTTGTCAGATGAAACTGTTTGATTAGAAGAAGAGTTGAAGCAGAGCTGCTGTGTTTGATCTGCAGTGGAGAGAGAGAGAGAGAGAGAGAGAGAGAGCGAGAGAGAGACAGTGTCCTTGTAGCTGCCGTCTGTTTGTGAGTCTCCACATGCGGCTCTGCGGCGAAGCTGCTTGTACAAACAGCTGCTTCATGTGTGACCAGGTGAGGAGAGCGTCATGACGCAGAGCTGTGTCGTTACTGACCACCGCCACTGACCACGGCTGCAGGACGTGACGTCTGCAGACGGACACGTCATCGAAGTGTGACAGGAATTTTAAACTTCTAAAGATTTCAAGCAGCA